>NC_052051.1:47176242-47483326 GCF_903992535.2 Arvicola amphibius
TGACGAGCTAGGGAGTAACCAGATTGTTGGCAAACACTGTGTCTGGATGTAGCTGTGAGGGCCTCTGGATGAGATGAGCATTTGAGTCTGTAACTGATTGAAGAGGACCTACCTTCACCAACATGGACATGAATCACCCAGTAATCACCAAATAAAACAGATGGAAGAATGGTACATCACATCTTCCTGAGCTGGGGCATCTATCTTCTGAGTCTGCCCTTCAAGACTACTGACTCTCAGACCTTAGACTTGAGGACCCTCCACCCCTGCACCCACATGCCAGCATTTTAATGGGCTCACAGCACCTCTCATTGGCACTTCCTGGGTCAGACATGGTGGTATCTTGCTGTAATCCCAGCACCTGAGAAACCGAGGCATAAGAGTCTTGACTCTGGGGCTAACCTGGGCTATATGCCAAGATCCCATTTCAAACAACACTATCAACATCAACATCAGAGTACATGGTTTGTTTTAACCATGACTTCCTTAATCCTGGCCTGCTGGCCTTTGGGTGATTTAAAACACCACCCAGTAGCATCTGCATGTGTGGAATGCAAGGCAGTCCGAGAAACAGAAAACCTTCCCTCAAAGCTACCGAGATTGTGAGGGCTAAATGCAGGCTGGGCTTCGCCATGCACAAATTAGATACCCTACGTGCTTTATTATCTAGTTCAAGCCTTTTGTCTTCCACAGCTCATGTCCTGTGAGTTAAGCAATAGCAGCAACACAAAGGGGTGAAGAGCATGTCCCTTGGAAGAAGGAAGAACAGAGCTGGGCTGGGCCCTGGACAAGGATCCCTGGGAAACTCAAAGGTTGCATATTCTTCACCACGTCTGAACATCAGCTGCCCTACTCTGTTTTCAGAAAAATTCATCAGTGTTGGATTGCAAAAGCCTAACACCCACTGTGGCTTCAGAGGGCATGCGGAGCAGCATTCAGCAGGGCCCAAGGATCCTGGCTAGGTTCCAGGAAGCCCTTTCATGACTAGAGGCTGCAACCTTTAATTTGGGGGCCACTGTGGTATTGTTGGCACTCTTCGGGGTTTGGCTTCAAGAGGGTGTTGGTTTCTCTGTTATTTCACAGAAATTGGTACCAACCATTGGCATGTAATGTGGTAGCCTTGGCTCCCCTGTTTACTAACACCTTTACAGTGAGCAGGGTGGTGGGAAGAGCCTGTGGTCAGCTTGCTCAAAACTTTTCCCAGGCTCTGTGCATGTGCGACATCTGGAAAAATAATAAACCAGATTTCAGGGTTTGTCCTCTAAGTGAGAAACAGCGTCATGGCTTGTTTTCTAGAGAGGAAGAAAGAGACTCTTGGCATATCTTACAGGAATGCCACGTCGCCACGGTTCAGCATTTATGCTTGCTGTACCATCGTCCCTCTGGGGGGACGTGGTTCCAGGGTCCTTACATAGAATGGAACAGTGTTTGCCTATAGCTTGTGCTTATCTTCCTGTGACCTTAAATAACCTCTGGGCTTGCAATACCTAATATGATGCGAAATGCCCTGTAAAACGTTGTCAAGGTGCTAAATGAAAATTAGTGGTATTATTATTTTATTGTGATATTGTTACTTTTATTGATTTTTCTTCTTTAATATTTTTCAGAGAGTTGAATCTGAAGATGTTAAAGCTGCAGATACAGAGGCTTCCTCCTGTTTCTGAGGACTCCTTTGCCTGCTGTGTATTATACCCTGAGGCGGATGCCCACAGCCTGTCAGCTCCTTTGCTGTGGGACAGTTCATGTACATTGCTGGTGGATTTCTGAAGATCATTTGCTGTATACGCTGTGAATTCTGGTAATTGTATACGTATCTTGTCATACAACCACCAGTGATAACTTAGACACACAGAGCCCTACCACCCCACACAAGTTCCCTGACCGGTTTTGCAGTCCACCCTTCTTGGCCCCAGCAATTAGGGACCTGTTTTCTATCACTATTGTCTCACCTTTTATAGAATTTCAACGACACCAAGCAGCCTGTCATCTTTTGTGCCTGGCTTCTTTTACTTACTGTTCGACTTCTGAGAGTTGTTCATGTCCTCCTGAGTTAGTAGTGGATCCCTGTTGATGGCCAGGGGGGACTGCATTGTAGGAATCTGTCACAATCAGCCTTTCCCTTCACAAGTTGGATGTTTGAACAGTTTGGAGTTTGGGACAACTATGAACCATTTATTTGAATATATTTATGAGTGGGCCTTTGTGGGGGCTTCTGTTTTTATTTTTATTGATTTATTTTTTTGTGAGTGAGATATTCCTGAGTGGGCCATATGGAGGTACATATTTAAATTCTTTAAGATTTCACTAAATTTGTCTTCCAAGATAGCTGTTCCATTTGTATCAAATGGACACCATTAGCCCAGAATGTATCACTGGCCTTCCTGAACCGCATAGCGATCTATCTGTGTGGTGGCGGTGGACATCTGACAAGATTTCCTAAGTTATCAAGTTACTTGGCTTTGGGGGGAAAGACGGAAACAGAGCTGTGGGTGAGGGGACCTTGTTGAGTGACCTTGTTTTGATCTCTAGGCTCCCCAAAGTCTTACTGAGGGAGACACCCATCCTGTCACACTGTGTGTGTGTGAGTCAAGTCTCTCAAGTGTGCTTTGGGCCCTCGCTTGTCAGTTTTATGTCCGTGCCTCTGATGGCAGTTTCAAGTTCCTCCCATATTGACATAAAGCCCAAAGGCCAGAGGGAGAACTATCTGTGGGTAGTGATGATGGCAGAGACATTTTCAACATCCTCAACTGCTGAGTTCCTGACCTTTATCTCATGAGCTCTCGGGAAAGGCATGGTCAAATTTAAACCCAAGATGGAAGTTGTGGAGCAAGGAAGGTTTTTGTGAATACTGGCATGGGGTCGATGGCACTGTGTCTCACATCCGGAAAGGACTGACTCCCAATCCAAAGAAAAGTATTGGGGGCAAAACAGCTGTTGACATGACTCGAATTGAAACTCCTTCAAGGTCTGTAGAATCCAGATACTCTTTGGGCACTTTGGGTTTGGAGAGCCTCTGGGCCATTCTGGCTGACCTGTGGCAACTGTGATTCATAAGTCTGTGAACTATTTAAAGTACAAAGTAGTTGCTTCTCACAGAATCCTTTGGCTTCCTCCCTGGGAAATCAGTGTAAGCTTACAAACTTCACAGCAGGCATAGACTCCTGGCCCCCACTGTAGCCCTGGGTCATGTGATTTGTGGGATTAAAGGATGTTGCTTATTCATCACAGAGCCGGGTCAAGTTCAGGTGAGGTTTACTCCATCTAAGCCTGGATGGGGCAAATGTCTTCATGTTTTCCATTCAGAGGAATGACTAGGCATAAGAAAACGTCCTGTTCTAAGCTTAAGCCCACAGCACATCCTTTTAAAAAGCCCAAGGATCCTTCCTGTCTTAGTGCCGGAAGGCACTTTGAGGTTCCCCAACATCCACTCAGCTGGTAGCACACAGCCCCAACTGCAGGTGCTGGGTCTTCTGTGGGTCAGCGCTCTCTCTCTCTCTCTCTCTCTCTCTCTCTCTCTCTCTCTCTCTCTCTGTGTGTGTGTGTGTGTGTGTGTGTGTGTGTGTATAAGGCCAGGGGTAGCCGTCAGGTATTTTTCTCCTTCCTATCTCCATATTATCTTTTGAGACAGGGCCTCCCACTGACCCTGGGACTTTTCAGTTTGGCTAGAGTGGCCAGCCAGTTAGCTCCAGAGATACAGTTGTCTCCCCGACTTCCTCCAGGTCTTGGGATCACAGACGTGGCTGTACCCGGCTTATCCTAGGGACACAAACTCAGGTCCCCCTATACTTGCACAGCAGGCGTTTCAGCCACTGGGCCATCTCTTCAGCTCCTCCCTTGGGGTCAGCTTCTCTATTGCTCCTAGCGGCCAACAGGTCCTGACTAAGGAACGATAGGTTTAGCCTGTCTTAAACTCCAGCTTCGACACATCTTTCAAAGACAGTGGCCTGTAGTATAATCTAATTTGTCCCCCATCCCACAGTCTGGAGAAATCCCAGAATGATAAGCAGTGCACAGTACAAACCCAGGTTACCCAATAAGGGACACATTGGGAAACTGTAGAATTTCTCTGTTTTAAAATAAATAGGTCTAGAGGGAGCTGGGAGACTGGAGTTTGGTTACAAAATGGCTGTAATTGTGGGAGAAGATTTTTATTTCAATTCTGAAACACATTGCCATTTTGAAATAATTTACAGTTAGAGGAGGGCTCTTTCTTTTGAGTAACATCTGGGTGGAGAAGGTGCTCATGGGTGCTGTGACACTCCGGTGTCACCTTTTTGTCAGTGCTGTCACATGGAGTGGAAGGTTTCAGCATGAGATCCTAGAGCCGTGTTTCTCCTCTAGTGAGAAACAGAACAGGCAGATACGCACAGACTTGCTTGTTGCTGCCTGCAGACTTAGGTTATTCGGGAACCTTGGCCACCCGAGGCATCCAGATGGGTGACCCTCCCTTCTACCCATATAGCCCATTTCCTCAGCATCAACAGTGTCAACTGGAGAGTCACTGTGTACTGGGTATTGGGCCAAACAGGAGGGAAAACCAGGACACATACACAGTCTGATCGCCTGTCACAGGGCACCAGGTGCTAGGTGCCCACTTGGCTTAGCGCCTGGGACAGCGGCCCGGCCAAGATGGAGCTAGTATGGTGGGCTCAGTGGGTAAACAGGACAGCATGGTTATGGCATGGGTGAGTCTCGGCTGCCTCGGATGGCATAGTCAGGTGAATCAACAGAATGGAGGAGTAGAGTGTGCATCACGAAGCAGATGGTGGGGTTCATGTGAGGACCCCACAGAGCCACGTGAGGGCTAGGACTGGACTAGTGGGGGCTTTGGTGAAGGGACCTTGGCTGCTTCCTCCTCCCCACTCTGCTCTCCTCTCCTCCCTCTTTCCCCCACCCCTTCAAGGCATGGCTTCCTTATGTAGCTCATGCTGGCCTAGCCTTACTTCCAGTGCTCCTAAGAGTTGGAGTGACGGGTCTGCACCACCATGGCCACCTTCGTTCTCGTAGTCACTCACTGTCACTCTCACTGCCCGTCTTTCTGTTCCCATGGAAGAGCAAAGAACTTTGCCTTGGTCACTCTTCTAGTGATCTGTAGCAACAGTACAGGCTGGTGCTTAGAAGCATTTGAGACTTCATTTAAGCAGCTCAGTGAGGCACTGGTGTACGTAGACACTGGATACTATTTTTTTTTTTTGAGTCAGGGTTTCTCTGGGTCGTTTTGTTGCCTGCCCTGGAACTAGCTCTTGTAGACCAGGCTGGCCTCGAACTCACGGAGATCCTATCACACTGGACACCATTGTGCAGTAAAGCATGACAAGACAAAGGCTGGGTTAGAAGCGGGGCCTCATGGCCATTAAGGCGGAATGACAGAGGGAGGCGTCTCTGCTTTGGACTTTACTGCAGAGGGTTGCTTTCTCGCCATGCTTTGGATGACTTTCTCGCCATGCTTTGGATGACTTTCTCGCCATGCTTTGGATGACTTTGGACTCCAGATGCAAGATCCAGTGTGCCCAAATGCATTCAGATGCCTCCCGGGTGGTGGTGGGGGTCTCCTGTCATGCCAGGCCCATGTTCTAGGTCCCCAGGCTGTGCCCTAGCTCCTCAACTCTTACTCGGTAGCCGTGACCCAGGTGACTAGACTCGAGGTTACTGATGGGCTGGCCTTCATAGAGTTTAACTTTCTCTTTAAGCCAAGTGGCAAGACCCAGGTAAAATTGGCTACCGACTGGTGGACAGAATAAAAAGAACTGTGTCTGGATGTTGCTTAAATTTTGCTCTCAGTTATACATGGCAACTAAAGGAATATTACTTACTTCAGTAGCTTAATATTATGCTTGGTTTTTGCCAATTTAAAAGAACTGTCCTGCTTTTTAGGAAATAAAAACTAGTTTATTTTTTTTTTTATTGAGCCAAATATGAATGACCATGTCCCAGGAACACGTAATTCAAGTTACTCTGAGTGCCATACTCCACAGTCCAAAAAGAGTCATGAATCAGTAGACTGCCTAATTACATTGGCGGGGCCGCTAGGTAGATGAGCTACAGCAGAGCAGGGGGTGGGTGGGGGAAGAACCTCTTCTAGAGGCGGCAGACATAGTCTGCTAACATTCTTAGCCTTAGGGTTGGGGAGGGCAGAGTCCTGCTAAGCTCAACATGCATGCCGAGGGGTTTGCCTGTTTGTTGTGAGCATGTTAGGTCAGATCCAAAAGTTAATTGGCCTAAGATGGCCCAAGGTAACACCAGCTCACAAACCTGCCTTTCACTTTTCCTCCGTCGTGTGTTCCGGTCAGCCGAGGTCGAGCGGTCAGCAGGACGTACACAGTGATACTTGGCACGGCGCTCAGGGCGTTCTGATACCCAACCTGCAGGAGCTTTACTCTAGGCGCAGCTGCTCTGGGGAACTTGGACTCTCAGGCTCATTATGTAGCTCATTTTGGTAAAGACGTGGAGGTAAAGTTGGCTGCTACACTGTGCTTGGTCATCGGCTTTTGGGTCATGAAGTTATAACTCGGGGCCCTCGGCATGCTCAGAAAGGGGACCTGAAAGCTGGCAGTAAGGAAAAAGCACAAGTGCAGAACTGTGGAGCTCCACATCTGGAGCATTGCCCAGCAGCTCCACGGAGGGACGCCAGATCTCCGAGCAGACAGCCGTTGTTTCGTATGCTGTCAAGTGTCATAGACACTTTGCCTATGGCCGAAGGCTCAACATGCAGATTTTGTTTTTAGGTTGCATCTCTTATGGAGGGCTGTGCCGATGGGGGTTGTGCGTGGAGGGTGATAGTCATTTTGATACTTTAAGTTAGATCAACCACTCTTGCCCCGCTCATTCACATCGAGTTTTTACTTCATAAATTATTTTGAGAGATCTTACAAATGGATCTAGGAGCGAGTTCTGGCCTGCTTCCTGTTAGTGAGTGCTCTGCCGAGATGCATTCATCCCCCATGTCTGAAGAGTTCTTGGTTGGTCCCTGGTCTTGTGAAGGAGCAGGTCACTGCATGGGTGGTCGGTGTTCTAGTCTTGACAAGCTGTGCGGTGTGAGGCAGAGCTGGATTTCACCTTCTTCTTTGTGCACCATTTCTTCTCTGAGTGCCCCACAAGTCATTTCAGTTCTACACCAGCCCTGGCTTGTGCAGTGGCCTGTCCCTGTCACCCAAGGGCAATGGCGTTCTGAAAATATACAAGGAAAACATCCCAGAGAGGAACAGTTCATAAGTCTCTGATATCCTTAAACAATTAAACATTTTTATTTTTATTTATGTGTATGTGTGTATGCCTGCTTACTCTGTGTACCATGGTGTGCAGTACCAGCAGAGGCCAGAAGGTGGTGTTGGGTTACCTAGAACTGGAGTTACAGGCAGTTGTTAGCCCCCATGTGGGTGCTGGGAACCAAACCTGGGTCTTCTACAAGAGCAGTCAGTGCTCTCAACTGCTGAGCCAGCTCACCAGCCTCAAGTTTTAAATAACTTTTAAGTTCATAACACTGTTTTAATTGTTTTTTAATTCTAAGTTGCTAATTTCTTATTGTGTCTAACTTATAAAGTTCCTCAATGGTGTGTGTGTGTGTGTGTGTGTGTGTGAATGCATACATATATACATGTGTGACTGAATATATACATATATGTATATGTATATGTGTGTGAATATATACATATATTGTGTGTGAATACATACATACACACATACAAAACACGAAAAAATGCATACACACACATGAAAAACATTTAGTGTATGGAGACTTGGTGCCAGGGACATCCCCAGCTTCTTCTGGGTTCTTTTCTGTCTGTCCCCACTCCTCTACACACAACCTCTACAGAGGCTGCAGATCCCTTCCTATCTCTGACAGACTCAACTTTCCCATAGAGGCGACACAGGAGGACTGTTTTTCTCAGTTGACCTAGTGAGGTGGAGGCAAAGCAGAGATGGATTCAATGGTACAGCATCATCTGAACGCTGGACACTGGAGGAGGGATGGCTGCCCTTTCCGTCCCGTACTGGAGCAAACGACGCGGGCTGCACCTCTTTTCTGGATGGAGAAGTCCACAGGTGCCTTAGTTGTGGTATCCACACGACTTGGATCAACCTTATATTTTGAAAACACGTGTCTGGGGGAAGAGAGGAGACACAGCATTCCAGAGCTTGCTTGTCTTTCATGTTCTCAAGTCAAAAGTTGAGAGAGCTTTCTGTTCTAAGGACCTTTATTTTTAAATAATACTTCAAAAATAAAAGATAATTACATAATTTTCTCCCTCTCTTTCCTTGTACAGCCTCTCCCATGCCCTTCTCCTCTGCTCCCTTTCAAATGTATGACCTCTTATTCATCAATGATCATTGTTCTTATACACACACACACACGGACACACACACACACAGGTGCATGCATGCACACTTGTGTGCACACATTTGAACAAATGAATGTATAAATGTAACCTACTGGAGTTGGTCTAGTGTGGATTGTGTGTTTGCTTTTTTAGTGTTGACCACTTAGGGTTGGATTGCCTCTTAGGTACTCATGTCTGGGGTAGACATATTCTCCCTCTGTCAGCAGATTCTAACTGCCTGTAGCTCTTCATCTAGGTCCTGTGTGATTTCTCTCATTTAAGGGCCTTTAAAAGTGGCTCCTGAGCTGGGGAGATGGCTCAGAAGGGAAAGTGCTTGCATGAAAGTGTGAGCCCTGACCTTAGATCCCTGGAGCCTATGTAAAGCCAGATAAAGTCACACATCTATGTAAGCTCCTGTGGTGACATGGGAGCTGGAGACAAGAATATCCATGGACAATCAAAGGCCATTAGCCTGAGGTATGGTATGGCAAGCAAGAAACTCTGTCTCAAACAATGCGGAAGATAAGGACTGTCACTCAAAGATATCACACACACACATGCATCATGGCACATACCTGTGCTCAACAAGAACACACACATGCATAGACACACACACACACACACACACTTTTCAAAAGTGTTTTGTTGAAACCATTAACCAAAAATTTAACAGAATCATCTGTAAGGAAAATTGAACCAAGAGTATTGTGGGAAATTTGACCACTATGTAAAGGTGTATTGCTGAGGTTGATGAATAAAAAGCTGAATGGTTGACAGCTAGGCAGCAGATACAGATAGGACTTCTGGGGAGGGAAAGAAAAAGGAGATGAATCAAGGCACACAGGAATTTCCATGGAGATTCAGGAAGTTGGACATACAGAATAAAAGAAGGGTAAAAAGCCACATAGTTAAACATAGTTATAAATAAAAATAAAAGCGGGTTAAAAGTGAAGGAGCTAGTGGGACAAGCCTAAGCCAAGGCCGAGCTTGCATAATTAACAATATGTCTCCATGTAGTTATTTGTGAGCTGGTGGCCCACAGAAGAATCTGACTACAGAGGGAGTTTGGGGTCATAGTCTGTGTCTCTGAGCAGTCATCTTAGTGTGTGTTTGGTCTGAAGTTATTTGCATGGACCTTGGAGGAGGAAGGCTCCAGCACGGTCAGAGGAGTCACCTGGGCTCCCTAGCGTGAAGGCATAGCACCGCACTCAAACACAGTGGGCCAGATGATGGGTCACGGGCCAGGCATTCAAGGTCACAGACCTCATTTGTTAGTTTGAGTCAGGGTCTCATCGAGTAGCCCCCGAGGGCCTTGAACTCATAGAAGTTCACTTGCTTCTGGCTCCCAAGTACTGGGATTAAAGGTGTGCACCATTGCATCTAGTAAGTTCACAGACCTTGAGCCAGGAGTGGGACTATCTTTGTCCACTGTGAAGTAACAGGGACTTGTGTGATATGCCGCTCTGTGCAGACCCCTCTCTCTGTCTCAGTACTGCAACTTTTGTTTGTATGCCTCTTGTTTCCTGGGTGCCTCCACCCTGTGTAATATCTCAATGCTCTGCCCACCACGGTGCTTCTCTTGTGGGCACATGGGCCTGTTGTTCATCTCGCTGCTCTGCTCAGTGGGTGACACTGTCCTGGGAGGGACGAAGATGGAGCTGCTGACCTCAAGCAGTTCACATTCTCCCGGCGTGTAGAGGATTCAGCGCTTTTTAAGAGCCACAGGTGGGAGTTGATGTTTTGTACATAATGTGATCCATGCAGCAGGGCCGATTTCTCTCCCCTCTCAACTTCTCCCCGCCACTCCCTTGGGTATTTTTGAAACATGATTCAATGCTGTAAAGAAGGCCTTTGAGCCTAAGCACCCACAGAAACTCTGCTAACGCGCGTTTAATTTTGGCAGTATGATTGTCTTGTGGTTACTCTGCCCCGAAGCCAGACCACAGCAAGGGCCTGCCTCCCTCCCTAACCACTACAAAGTGGGGAGTGGGGTACAGGAACAAAAGAAGACTTACCTCATCCCCCGTGAGAGGGAGACCATAAGAGCCTGGGTAGGAGGTGATGATGGGCTGCGTACCCTTATTACTGGGGACTGTGAGATGTCCAGCATGGGTTGGACAGTCACATGCCCTCAACTGATTGCAAAAGGCCACTGCTGAAGGTCACTGGCATCCTGATTGTTTTGAAACAGACAGTTCTATGAACTAGGGTTGTTTTGTTTTTTGTTGTTGTTTTTTATTTCAGCACGTTCTCCGTTACCTGTTTTCTGCTCTTCATCTAGCTATCTGTGAAACTGAACATTTGCAGAGGAGCCCCCAGCTTTGCCAACTAGATTCAGTGAATAAGGTAGATCTTTAGGACTCTTTGACCAGTTAGCCCAGCCTACTTGGCAAGTTCCAGGTCAGTGAACAAGCCTGTTCCCCCAGAAAGAGGTAAACAGTACCTGAGAAATGGTACCCAAGAGTGTCCTCCGGCTTATATGTGCGCCTACGTGTGGGCACATGCTCGCCACCACCCCGCACACCAGGCTGAGATAGGCACATAGGACCTCAGGTAAGACCTGGATGGAGAAGAAATGCAGAAGAAAGCAGGAAGCCCAGTGCCCATTGACAAGAGCAATGCGGGGCAGATGGTATGGGAGTTCCATCAGCCTCCTCGTTTCCAAGCTGGCTAGTAGCCCCAGGTGGGGCAGGAGCTCTTGGCAGGTAAATACAAGTCATGAGTAGACACATGGGGGTAAGAGGAATGGGGGGGAGGGTACAAAGCCTCTTATGCAGGACAATGAGTTAGTGGGTGAATGGCTTAGTTTGCAGTGGCTGGCACACACAGTTCAGAAGGTTCTTCGTGAATTCTTTTGCTTTACGGATTTTAAATTTCATGCATTTCCTAGTCAGTCTTCTAGGCAAACATGTTCCAGGTGTACTTAGGGCTGAAAGATTAGCTGTGGGAACTCACAGGTGGAGGCCCTGCATCCATAGAACTCAGACTCGCTCTTGGGATACAGGAAGCAGAGGTCTCTATGGGGAAGAGGGGAGCTCAACCTGCAAGGATAGATAGGGAGCTGGAATTTGCAAACAGCGTGTGCCTTTGATCCTTCAGGAAACCGAGAACATGGCTGGAAGGGGCCAGTGCATGAAGCCTCCCTTCCCTGACCTGGACTGGATTATCCTGAGGGAAACTCAGCATTGAGGAGCACCATCTCCCTACTTGCCTGCAGATCCCAGGGTTTGGGGGTGACACAGTGAATGTGCCCAGCAGTTTGAATCTATCGACATGAATGTATTGTATGCTGTTAAGGGGGGGGTATTTATCAAAATATCTCCATGGTACATCATTAAACAATGCAAATGGTGGAATGGTATCCATGGCAGGTTTTTATCACAAATACATAAAAATGTAAGCTTTTAGAAGGCTGAAGTGGGGGGGTCGAGATTAAGGGGAGCAATAATTCTTTTTACTATGTGGTCTGTGCTGCCCCAGACACTTCCAGTACTCCTGAAATCCTGACATATAGACAGTTAATGCATACACATGATTTCTTCGCCTTTTGAAATGTCTTGCCCACTCCAAATATGTCTTACCCATTCTCAGAATTTCCCCATTCTTTCTGCTGCTTCCCAGCTCTGCTAATTCAACCCTACCCCTTTTCTGCCAGGACAATTTGATCATTTCTTTTACCACCACGGGCTTTGTTGCTAGTAATTACTCTCCAGTTCATTTTCTATTTGAAAAATTTGGAAACTGACACCTAGCAATTGAACGTTTTTATGGGGCCTGATGTGACATGCTGTGCTCCTGAGCTGCGTGCAGTGGTTAAATCATTGTCAACTTGAGTGGATTTAGAGTCACTTAAGAGGCCAGGCGGTGGTGGCGCACACCTTTAATCCCAGCACTTGGGAGGCAGAGGCAGGTGGATCTCTCTGAGTTCAAGGCCATTTTGGTCTACAGAGTAAGTTCCAGGACAGCCCGGGTTACACAGAGAAACCCTGTCTCAAAAACAAAAACAAACCAACAAAATAGCCAAACCAACCAACCAACCAAAGACTCACTTAAGAGACACACCTCCAGGTGTGTATGCCCAGTGCTTCCAGAAAGCTTAACCAAGGTAGCAAGACTGGGCACCATCCCATGGGCTACCATCTCAGACTGAATGCAAAGAAACACAGGAAGAAACCAGGGAACACGAGCATTCACCTCTTTCTGGTTTCTGACTCTGGATACAATGTGGCCAACTGCCTCAGGCCCCTGCCATCATGACTGCCCCTCCATCATAGACTGGGTCCTTAAACCAGAACACCAAAACACACCCTTCCTTCCTCCAGTTCCCTTTGTCAGGGCAACGAGGAAAGGTTCCAACACAGCATGTAACGAGTGCAGCAGGGTACTCACTGGGTCCCATATCTTGGACATTTATTGTTTTATGTTGTGTTGAGAAAACATTTAAAAGCTCTTTTACTTTCTATTTTGAGATACACCGGTAATTACTGTCAGGCATTGTTACCTTACCGTGCAATAAAACCCAAGAAGTCACTCCTGCCCCACTACTTTTCTCTATTAACTACCTTCTCCCCAGGCCACCTTTCCCCACCCTTCCCAAGCTCTAGTTGCTACTATTTACTATGAAACCACATTATTGTCCACCCCTACCCCGTGTGTGTGTGTGTGTGTGTGTGTGTGTGAGAGAGAGAGAGAGAGAGAGAGAGAGAGAGAGACAGAGACAGAGACAGAGACAGAGAGACAGACAGAGAGAGATGGGTTGACATTGGATGCCTTCCTCAGTTGCTCCCATTTCTTACGAATTGAAACAGAGCCTCGTCTTGACCCCCACATCCCCTGATTCAGGTAGTCAAGCTGGTCTACAGGCTTCAGGGGTTCGCTGTGCTCTCCCCTCCTTCCTGCCAGTGGGGTTAGGAGTGTGTGGCACTAAGCCTGACTTTTTGTGTGGATGCTAGGGACTGGATCTGAACGCAGGACCTCAGGCTTGCATTTTCTTCAGTGAGCCATCTCCCCAGCCCACACCACCTATTCTTAATTGACTTCACTTACACAAAACTGTTCTTTACATTCTAGGGCAGTAGTCTGGAAGATATTTTCCATAGTTCAAGGAAAAGCAGCCATCTGGAATGAAAGAAGCTCAGAGACCCTCAGCTGTGTCTTGGGATGCTCTTGATGTTTCCCCTATTTATTTTTGGATGTTTGCATCTGTGAGGTTTCTTTTTGTTTCCAACCATACATTGACTTGCTCTCATGTACTCTGATATCAAAAAATCAGGTCCTTAGTTTGGCACAAGACAGTCCTATAGGCAGAGGTCCTCTTGAAGTGGTTTTATACTTCTTGGATGTTGGCAGACGTCTCACGGGTGAATTCTGTCAGGGGACTGGTCATTTTAGATGTAGTCAGAGCAAAGCAAGCGCTGGACATCCAAATCCATCCTCTAAGGGCCTCTCTGTTCTTCAGCTTCAAACATGGCTTGTCTTGCTCTGCGGGCGTCTGCAGAATGCCTGCGGCCTTCTTCCCGCTCCAGGATTCTGCCTGGAGCAATCGGATAATTAATTCCTAAGACAATAACAAATGGGTAATGGAGGTGAAGGTTTGGTTTCAGCAAGATCTGAGCAGTTCAGGAACACAGATCTGGGGGTACAGTCAGCACCGTTTCCCTCACTGCTCTGATAACAACAGGGTAGCCCTGCTATTGGCCTTCCCCAGTCTCCTCTGGTTCTGTCACCCTAGATTCAGCCTCCCTTAGCTTCCCCTCTACCTGCCTTTGGGCAGCTGGCATTAGAGTCAGTTGGGATTCCCCTGGAACAGCTGGAGTAACAGGACAGCACACCTGTGGCTTGTCTATACCCTAGCACATCTATGTAGACTTCTGTGTGGCTCCTGGAAAGACCTACCTTTCACTTGAATACTTAAGGAATTTAGAAAAGAAAATCAGAAGTATGAATATAAAAATACAGTCTGTAGCAGGCCAGTGTATGCCTGTGTCCCACTGAGGAGGGTACCTCTGAGAGCCTGGCCCTGTTGTCAGCGATGGCCCCTGTCATTGTCACCAGTGATGGCCCCTGCACCGGAAACTACCGAGAACAAGCTCACAGCTGCTCACTGTTCGCTGTGACTGCGGCTGCTGTTTTTCCTCTCCTGGAGAGCCAAGAAGGAGCTGAAACCGAACAGCCTTTCTCCTTCATCTCATACTCATGTGCTAAGCCAGAAATGGCTGCTCTGAAACCCAGTATGAGAATCACGCCTGTCAATGAAAATGAGCGGACTATAGAACCTGCAAAGGGCCTGTCAACCTAGGTCAAGAGCCCGTGGCTTAGGGAAGCGCCTGGTGCCTGTCATCTGTTTGACTCTAGATACTTGGAGCTATGAATCCCCAGCAGGAGACTAGCGGTATTAACTCTATGGCAAAGACGGGGACAATTCCAGGCTCCCAAAGCAGTTGGGGCCCCAGGAGGCTGCTGTTTGCAGGTCTCTGTGAGGCTGCCTCATCACAGGCTGTGAGGTTCAGGGCAGATCTGGGGGCTGGGGCACCCTGGCATTTCTTAACATCTACTTGTCACTTCGGCTCCACTGTCCAAACTAAGTGTCATCTAGTCAGTGCACTGTTGGCAAATGACAGTTGAGGCCAAGCAGCGGGAGACAGTGTGCCCCACCCTTGCTGCCCCACGTCCTACCTCCCCCTTAGATCCTGTTTAAGCTGCCGTTGTCTTGCTGGAGATGTGGAAAATACTGATTCTGCCTTTAACCAAACCTGCATGAGGCTGTCTTTGTTGGCATGTTGGCAGGGAGAGCCGAAGAATGATGCCCCCAACGTCTTAGAACATTGAGATGCCGCTCCAACTTGGATGACTCTGTGTTTGGCCCAGGGGCCCACTCCTTACGGAATTCCCCGGATGTGAGGGTGTGACTGCCTACTGAGACATTTCAGGACAACAGGGTTGTGAAAAGGCCTGAGTGAGCTGCCTGGGCTCAGGTTCTAGCTGGGCCATTTAGCCATGAGTGGCCCCCAGCCAAGCCCTAAACCTTTCTGACGCTTCGGCTTCTCAGCCCGGGTAACAATAGGAAGCCAGTGACAAGGTTGCTGGGTACAAAACGAACTCATTCTTGCAGGATTAGCTGAGCGCCAGACTCCGAGGGAACTGTTTCTGATAGTCACTGGACTCCCCAAACCCATTGATGATAGATGTGTCTGTTTATTGAGCTGCTGGGGGAACGGGCCTCCGCTGGCTGGTTCTGTGTGGGGGGAGGGGTCAGATATTTTAGAGCCCTAAAGGAGGCCAGCTTGTGCCCAGCATAGTTACTGCCCTGACAAAAGACTTGGCAAGGCAGATAAAGGAGGGAAGTGTTTGTTGTGGTTCGTGGTTTAATGAGGGACACAGCCCCTCATGGTGGGACAGGCACAGCAGTGGGAATCTGAGGAGGTGGGTCTCAGGGAGCAGAGGGCAGTCTGGAAGAGAGTGGGGCCCACCACCGGTGGCCCACTTCCCCTGGGAAGTCTACCTCCCAGATGCCACAACCTTCCAGAACAATGCTACCAGATGGGGATCAAGTGTTCAAACAGTTGAGCCTGTGTGGAACATTTTAAATTCAAGCCCTAACAGGCTCCAGAATTGAGGCCTGAGCCATGTAGCCTTGGGGATGGGTCAGTACTAGTTAGGACTCACCTAAGGGTTCTTGTGACCTGGCCCTCTGCCTCCTAGCTGGGATGGAGAGCTTCCCCCTCCTTCCACTTGGAACATTCTCTAGGTTCTGGGACGGGATGAGGCTTTACCCACGTGCCCTGTCCTGCCCCCTCTCGCATGTGCTGACTCACCTGTGGCTTTCGTTCCCAGAACCTCTTGTGCTGTGTTTTGGTTGAGGGAGTCATGTGTGCACCTTGCTTCTTCCCACGGCTGAGCCGAGCCTGGCCTCACCCCTGTTACCACATCCAGACCTTCCCAGGGAACATTGCAGGCACACACCGTGCAATTTTCTAGCTCATGAAGAGAGAAACAGTGACATGCCACTGTGTCCACTTTTAGTTCCACAAAAATGACACACCCAAACCAACTTCTCACTTAGGGCACCTTCTAGAGACTTGCAGAAACCTTGAGCTCAGCTAGTACCGTCCATCTGTAACCTCTGTCCTGCAAACCAGGCCCGGAGTTGTCCCCGCTCTCTGCATCTCTTTCAGCCCCAGCACTTGCCAGCTCTGAGCTGCTCAGGGCAGGCTCTTTCCTTTTTCCTTCCCATTAGCTCTGGACACATTGTGTGATTGGAGACGGTGGACCCCTAGGGAGTGGGATTAGACTTGGATTTTTTCAAGTTGTTTTTTTTTGGGGGGGGGCAAAATTAAGTTAAAATGTATCCAACGTGGGAAACACAAGGAAGAAACACTGACATTCAGCCCCCCCACCCCCCACTGACAGCGTATTGCACACCTGGTGAGGTCCGCCTGTCTGGGATGGTGAAGCAGCCATCTCTATCCCGGGTACTGACAGCAATCACTCTGTGCAGGTTCTTCTCCCACTTCTTATCTTCCTAGCCCCGAGCCAACTGTTTTTCATTTGTTTTCCGTTTTGTTTTTCTGGCACTGGTACTAAACCCAGGGCCTCAAGGAAGTCAAGCAAGTATTTCTATCACTAGCTACACCCACAAGCCCCGAGGACACATTTTTACTAGACTGTTAGGAAGAAATACAGTTCCCTAAGGACCTCTGATTGATGGCCTTGATTAATTATTCAGCAAGCATTTCTAGGGAAACAGAATGATATATCTTTAGCAACACATGTTCAATAGCCAAACTGGATTTGAAGCCTGCCTTTCCTGACTGGCCCTGAGAAAGGGTTGTAGACTCCTGTGCCTCAGTTTCTTCATCTCTGAGATGGAGTTTATAATGGGACCCGTCCCTTACGTCTGTACAAGGTCAGTCTCTGGTGGACTGCACACGTCAATTCACAACATACCGTGTAGGTGTGTACTAAAAATAACATCTAAATATACTTCTGAATAGTGACAGAACTGACAGCATGTCCCACGGTTAAATGATAAATGATTATAGGAAGTCTTTTAATATAATTTTATTTTTTAAACTGACAAAATTGTACATATTTATCATGTGTGCCATGTTTTACGGTATGCATACACTGTGGAATGGCTAATTAACACAGGCATGACCTCACATAATAATCACTTTGGGTGGTGAGCTCATTGGAAGTGAACTTGCTTAGCAGTTCCCAAAGTAAGGACACTGCATTTGACTGCCGTGTGCTATCATATGGTATGGATTGTATTTTAAGCAGATGTGGGCCTGTGGTAAGCACCTGATGAGAGGTACTGACCACGAACCTGACAGGCCAGGGATGTAAGGAATAAGGGCCATAGTAATGTTCCCACGGGTAACACACACCTACTAACGGGAGAAGTCAGCTCAGGTCGACTGTTCAGCCATCCGGACAGTTTCAAGGAAAGGCATCTCAAGCCAGCCTGGGAGGCTCTGGGGAGCAGTGGCCTGCTTTCCTGTGATCTCCTAATGCACGCAGACAACATTTCTACCTCCACCGCACACTGGGAATGCTGCGGGATGGCATTCTCCAGGCATCCTTCTCTCCCCCTGCTCAGCCTCAGTTGGCCAGTGGAGAAGTCCCAGGCAGACATGGAGCCTGAGCTTCTTGGGTGGCAGGTACTTCCTGGCTGCATCTCTCCTCCTGTTGCAGTATCCTTGGCTTCGGCTCAGCAAGCCGTTGGTCCCCCTCTGCTGCTCAGGCTCCTCATTTCTTCCCCAGCTGTCTGGAGTCCCAGGACTGCCGTGGGAGCTGCAAGAAGCTTGGACGTTTTCTGCTATGCAAGACATAAACACCGCTCGCTCTGGTTGCTGGTAGAGAGAACCAAGATTGGGGAAAGGAGAGGCTGTCTGATATGTCAGCTGTACCCAGATAGGCTTTAAAAAAAAGTTACATTCGCCAGGCATCCTGTGAGGGAGTTAAATCAAACACTGTCTTCCAGGGTTCACCATTGGTCTTGAACCCCAGTGGGAGGCCACTCATCCACATCCCAGTGGGGTGGCTGCTGAGTTTGCAGTGGTTTCTAAGTGCATGGTTTGGATGAAAGTCTTGTTCTGTCAGCTCCATGGCAGACCAAGCCATGACATAAATCATCGCTAGGCCGAGCTGCAGCATGAGGCCAGGCCGCATGTGACTGCTACGTGCACAGAGACACACGCTGCTGTTCTGAAGCGGACCCTCACCCTCCTAGGGCTGGCTCTTTAGTGCTGTTAAGAACATGATTGGGCTGGGTCACCTGGGCACAGGGGAAGGGGCAGCCTCTGACTTCAGCAAGTGTGTGACATCAGGTAAGTCCCTCCCCTCCCCCTCCTTCCTCTCTCCCTTGTCATCTTCTTTTTCTTCCTCTTTCTCATTCCTCCTTCCTCCTCCCTCTCCTTTTTTTCTTTCTTTCCCTCTTTCTTTTTCCTTCTCTCTCCCTTTTCTTTTTTTTTAGATAGTAGTCCAGGTTGGCCTGGAACTTGGGATCTTGCTGTTTCGGCCTCCCGAGCAGCGGGATTATAGGTGTGTGTCACCACCCCAGGTTTGGCTTCCCTTTTTAAAGGAGGAAGAATGGGTTGTATTCTAGATGTTAGTGTGTAGCAGCCAGCTTCTTTGACGGTATTGGAGCAGCACCTCGTGTTATCTAAACATGGAGGCCTGGGGGAGAAAGCAGGAGGGTGGTCGACGGCAGCAGGAAGACAGGTCTTCAGGTTCGAGGAAGGCACACCTACACGTGCTGCTTGTGTGTGACCACCAGGGACACACCGGGCAATGCGGACTGTTCTCCCAAAGCTTCAGCACTCTAGATAGGAGGAACTGTGTCATGAGGTGGAAGCTGTGCCCTTCTCACGGCTAACGCTGAGGCAGATGCCCGTCTTTAGCACCTCTGCCCTCTGTGGATACCTGGCGTCTTATGGAAAGCAATCCCCCCAGTGTAAATACCGTAGTTACAGAACCTCTTGCTGCCTTTACGGTGTTCAGTGAGGGGTGCTGACGCGGCTTGTGATGACTGTTACCGCAGACTTTGGGGGTTCTTGCTCCGCTGTGCTCTTGGAAACTTAACACCAAGTTCAATTCCACAAAGCAAAGTTGTCAGGCCAGGGTAGGGGCTTGGGATCCTCACTGAAATATTAAACTGCTCTTCCACACAGAAAAGCTATTAATCTCAGCCTGTATCACTAGCCAGGGATTTTCTTTCTCTCTTGCTAGAAATTTCTCTTCAGTTCCTTAAAAAAAACCTATAAAGGCAGCGTATAGACAGTAACAAAGGACAGCATGAAAAATGAGCTGTAATCTTACCACCCAGAGCAAGTCCCTTTGACAGTTTATATTCCTGTCCAGTTTTCTGTCTGTGCTCACACATAGGTCCTTTTATTGTTCTGAGTATTTGACTTTGTGTTATAGATTCCCACTTAACACCATGGAAACTCTCCTATGTTTCCACATTGTTAAATAGCCTTGGAGGCGCCATCTTGAAACTGTGAAGCGTATCCCATCTTCTGGACGCCCTGTAATTACTTAACCATTCCCATAAGGTGAGACAGGCAGACACGGTGTTGCCAGCTTTTAACGACTATATATAAAGCTTCATTGAGCCCTCTTTGGAAGACAGTCCAAGTTTCTGACTGACTCCTTCCAGCAGTTTTCCAGACCCGGGCTATTGCCAGGTGGAAGGACGCAAACTGTTTTCAGGCTCCTAACCCACGCTGCCAAATTGCTCTGCAAAATGTTTCTTCCAGAGACAGAAAGCAGCCTCAGCTGGGCCCTGTGGAGGTGAGGAGCTTCCCCTCCCCTTTGACAGCCCCTGGTTCGTGATGTGAGGAGAGAGGTCAAGACTGGGCTTGTTCTCCAAGGAGCTCCAAGCCAGAAGAGGAGGAAGGCAATGAATGAATGTTCAGGACTTAGCTTGTGGAAATAATAATAATTATATGATGCCTGGGAAGGAGCTCTTTCTAGAACATTGCATACTCCTTGGCTTATCAACATTTCTATTCAAGTCTTTATTATTTTCACCGTTAGGCTATCCAGTTTGCAAAGGTGTAACACACTAGGTAAAGTCATGGGAATAAATCACTCAAGTGTGGTCAGCAGTGGTGCCCAGGGGATATGCAGAGCTGATGGACACCAGCCACTGTCACTTCTGGCTTGTCTCTCTAGCAGATCCTTAGGAACAGCCAGGCCCAGGCTGGACGCTCCCTCTGAGAAATGTCAAAATTGTCCCTTACACACACTTCTCAGTACACGGATTCTGAGGGGGCTATCCTTAGGGAGTGTTGGCTTCTTGAAGTGATTTTTCTCTTTCCTGCAGGCTCAGACTCCCCCCAACCTCTGCTAACTTCTGAGTTGGGAATCACAAGGATGACTTGGAGTGTTGCAGAAGGCTGTGATCCTCAAATGTCAAGTTTACTTATCTTAAAGAACGTTTTAAAAGATTTACTGACATAAAAACATTTTAACTGAAAACCTGATGCTTGCAGCCAGGATACACCAGGCCAGCACTCGTGATGCCTAAATGAAGCCACGGAGGAGGCTGTGGGAAGGAACGCTCTTCAGGGAGTAGAAAATCCTGGGAGGGCCCTTCTCCTGAGGTGTCGGAGGCCCAGAACACCCTGAGGTTGGGGGTAAAGATCAGACTCCCCAGCCTCCTTCAGGAAAGAGAAGAACTTGTTCTGCTGCCGGCAGGTAGGGGGCGCAGTAGAGCAAAGGGCTATATGTAGTGTCCGATGCCCATAGGACTGAACTGGAACTTTGTGAGGTCAACTATATTTAGTTTCTCTTAGCCTAAGTGGTGCTGGACAGATGGTTCAGTGGTTAAGAGCACTGACTGCTCTTGCAGAGGAGCTAGGTTCAGGGCCTGGCACCCACACGGCAGCTCACAACTGTCTTTAATGCCAGCCCTCTTCTGGTCTACATACATGCAGACAAAACAGTCCTACATGTAGAAATAATTTTCAAAGATGGGCTGAGAGAACCATCAGCATCTAAGATGGCATGATCATGTCCTGAAAGAACATAGCGGAGGTGAGACCGTGATGGAGGATTTCGGTCTGTGGAGGAGACCTCCGTGGAGATACTGTTCTTGGCCAGTGAGGGCTCCTGATGGTGATGGTGCCCAGTCACTGATGGCGTTGGCTGTTCTTCCGCATGGAGCTCGGAATCATCTCCTCTTGCTCTGCTGTCGAGGCAAATCCTTCAAACCCCTGCCTGGGTTTCTTCTCTGCGTTGCCAACTTATGCCCCGGCCTTGAGGTCTTTAACACTGCACCCATTGGCTGGTGTTTAGGGAGCAGAGACATTCATTCTGTTAGCAGCCTGACACTTGTAGGTAACTGAGCTGTGGAACCCAGCGGCTCAGGTGATGGAAGGCCCAGTGTGTTTTTTCCTGCCCCTGCTGTGAAGGAGATTCTGACAGAGACAGGGTTCCCAGTTCCCCACAGGTCACCCACATTGGGCAGTGTTGGGGAGCAGCTAGCCATGCAATCCAATCTATAAAGACTGCATTTGGCTCGAGATCTGGTCCCAGTCCTGTCAGATGTGACCCAAAAGACCTGTACTGTACATGTTGCAGAACACGAAAAAGCACTCTGGCACGGTTTCTAAGGGGAAGATGGCGTTCACCGGACAGCTGGGACTCACAGCCGTCCATCCTGCAGGGAAAGGATCTTGAGTGGGAACCGATGTGAACCCTGTGCCAGCAAAAGGCTGCTGATGCCTGAGCTCCAGAACGCTGCTGGCTAGAGCAGCCCGGTGCCATACACACACTGAGCCTGTTATGGAGCCTCACTCAGGATGCCACTCTGCACAGCTCTCCCTAGTGGGCAGAAGAGCCCCTGCTCTTCACATCTGCTCAGTGGTATCTTAAAGGAAATCTCTCGCCCCGTCTCTGAGGTGTGGCACTTGGCTGCTGGGAAAAAGACACAGTTTATCTGGCAACGAAAATTGTTTTGCAAGAGGTTCCCACAATTATGGTCTGAGGGAGGGTCCCTGCCAGCTTTTCTTAGTCACTTGGGCTTAGGGAGGGAAGGTGGTTTCTCTTTATTTTGTTCTGAAGGCAAAAGCCATCTGGGGGCAGGGTAATTACCCAGAGCCAGGGAGACAAAGCTGCAGGTCTCAGCTCTGCTGCAGGTGGCTGAGAGCTCTGGGCAGAATGTCACAAAGTACCCAGGTTGAAGGGTGAGTCAGAAATCCTTAGGTCACTTGCGGTTTTCTTTCATGGTTTTGCTGTGACTAGTCACTTGTTTTTACTTAGCAAGAACAACAGATGTTTGGGTGTCTGAACCAGCACTGCCTAAGTCTCCGTAGTGCTGGGGCTGCCCCAGTTTGGTGGGGAGAAGATACAGGAACAGGAGACCTGGCGAGCCTCTCATGGAGCCAGTATGAGTCCTAGATAAGGAGTGGGGTATCCCTGAGCACAGATACCGAGCCAGGCTTCTGTGATGCTCAACTGAGCTTGCGTCAAGAGATCAAGTCATTAATCTGAGTTACCCATTTTACCGTACCAGTCCTCAGGAGCCTCTCAGGCCTCTGGAAGCAAATCCCTGCCTTAGAAGTGAGCAAGCGTGCTCATTATGGCTTTGTTTGCTTACAGGAACCAACATCTCTCACCTCAAAACCTGTTGCTTTACAGTTAGAGTATCTGTCCAAAGTCTGTGCTGGATTTCTTTCTATCTGCTCAGACATTCAGACACCAGGCAGCTGATTTTACTAAATGCACATACTCCTGTTGCCATCCCTAACAGACTGACGAGAACTACTGTGTCCTGAGTCACTGTTGCCTACTGTTTCTCTTGGTCCCCAGGTCTCATTGAGATCTTCCAAACTTTCCTTTGAAATGCTAGCTGAGGTTTCTTTGCTCCATACGGAGGGAAAAGAAAGGGAGGCTCCAGCTTGGGCCCTTCACTGTGGATCTCTGAGTGGTTGCCATTTGCTTGTAAAACAAAACAGAAGCCAAACTGTGCTTTAAAGCTGGCCCACTGACCACCATTCTCACTGTACCTGCCTCAGTTTACCTGTGAGTGCAGACGGTGAGCTCTGTAGCTTGGGCCATATGTGGGTTAGAATGCCATGTAATAGTGTTCTTGTTTAAAGATGGCATCCTGAACACTTGTCCCCAGCTGGTGGAGCTGTTCTGAAGATTACAAAACCTCTAGGAGGCAGAACCTTGCCGGAGGAAGTGGGTTTCTAGAGGCATGTCTTAATCTTTTATAGCCAGGCCCACTTCTGGCCTGTTCTCTGCTCCCTTCAAGCACAGTGTGACTAGATGCTTTCCTCTCCCACTGCCGTGCTTTCCCTGCCGTGATGGGCTATACCGATTCTTACACGGTAAGCCCAAATCAACCCTTCCACTTTCAAGTATGGGGGTCACAGCGATAAAAGTAACTAAAGCTGGTTGTAGTGATGCACACCTTTAATCCCAGCATGCAGGAGGCAGAAGCAGGTGGATATCTGAGTCTGAGACCAGCCTGGCCCATAGAGTGAGTTCCAGGACAGCCAGGGCTACACAGAGAAACCCCGTCTCAAAACAAAAGGAAACACAAGTCATGTGGAATATTAGCTTGGACTGGGTAAAGATGTGCTGCATTCGTTTAGGCTGTAGAGTATGACTTGGACTGTGTAAAGGTGTGTCACTTTTGTTTAGGCTGCATTTGTTTAACAATATAAGGATGGGTGTTTAATTATGTAAAGATATGTTGCATCTGTTTCATCTTGCCTGCCTAAGGCACCTGATTAATCTGATTAAACAGCTGAACGGCAAATATCTAGGCAGGAGAGGATAGGCGGGACTAGCAGAGTGAGAAAATAAATAGGAGGAGAAACCTAGGCTTAAGAAAAAGGAAGAATGAAGAGAAGGAGGAGAGAATGAGGGACATGTTAGGGGCAAGGAGTCAGGCAACTGCTGCCAGCTAGCTAGACATGAGAAGCAATGAAAGGAAGATATACAGAAGTAAGAAAGGTAGTGAGCCCCGAGGCAAAAGGTAGATAAAGAGAAACAGGTTAATTTAAGTTGAAAGAGCTAGCCAGAAACAAGACTAAGATAGGCCTAGCATTCAAAGCTAATAATGCATCCCTGTGTCATGACTGAGAATTGGTTGGTGGCCTAAAAGAAAAAGCCTGGTACTGATATAAACAGTGACTTCTCGGTCCGGGCCTGGATGACTCTGAACCTGGTGTTATTAGAGACGAATGTCATGGAGTGTACTCCCAGGGAGAGGGGCAGCAGGGCTCTGCCAAGTCCATTGAGCCAGGAGAAGGGCAGAGCTCCCAGGCACTCTTTGTTCCCGGCCCTGTTGTATTCTAGCACCTGGAAGGAGCAAGCTCAGCCAGTACTTAGTCTTTGGTACTAGACAGTGAACCCAGGATCCTTTAGACATGATGATTCTAGGAAGTGGTCTGTCCCTGAGCTGTGTCTAACTTTTTATTATTTATCCATTGATCTGCCTGTGTATGTGCACGCTCAAGTGTGCCATGGCGTGTCTATGGAGGTCAAGTGTGCCATGACGTGTCCATGGAGGTCAAGTGTGCCATGACGTTTCCATGGAGGTTAAGTGTGCCATGACGTGTCTATGGAGGTCAAGTGTGCCATGACGTGTCCATGGAGGTCAAGTGTGCCATGGCGTGTCTATGGAGCTGGAGGACAACTCTGGGGAGTTGGTTCTCTCCTTCTACCATGTGGGACCCAGGGGCCAAATTTAAGTTGTCAAGCAGAGTGGTTGACTGTTGAGCCATCTTGTTGGTCCCACAACCTTTTAAAACAATTATTTTTTTATTTAATTTTCTCATTTACTTTACACCCCAACCACAGTGTCTACACTCCCTCCTCCCATTCCCTTCCCGACTTCCCCTCTACACCCCTCCCCAATCTACCTCTCCTGTACCCCTGTTCAGAAAGGGGCAGGCCTCCCATGGGTTCCAACAAAGCATGGCATATTACACTGAAGTAGGAATGAGCTCCTCTCCTTGTATGGGGGCTGTTAGAGACAGGCCCCAATCCCACTGCCAGGAGTCCTACAAGTAGACCAAGCCACACAACTGTCACACACATGTAGAGGGCCTAGGCCGGTCCCGTGCAGGCTCCCTAGTTGTCGGCCCATAGTCTGAGCTCCCATGAGCAGGTCGGTTGCTTCTGTCAGTTTCGTTATGATGAGCCTGACCCCCTTACTCTTCCGGTCCCTCTTCCCTCTCAACAGGATTCCCTGGGCTCAGCCCAGCGCTTGGCTGCAGGTCTCTGCATCTGTTTCCATCAGTTACTGGATGAAGGTTCTCCAGTGGCAATTGCAGGTAGTGACTAATCTGATTACAGCAGATGGTCAGTTCAGGCTATCTATCCACCATTTCTAGGGGTCTTAGCTAGAGTCATCCTTGTAGATTTGTGGGAGTTTCCATTGCATGACCCAGAAATGCCACCCCATCAAGTCATCTCTTTCATTCTCCCCATCCATCCACCCTTCAACCTGATCCCTCATGATTCCCATCCCCACCCAGCCCCAGCTTACCCAGGAGATCTCTATTTCTTTCCCCTTCCTAGGGAAATCCATGCATCCCTCTTTGGGTCCTCTTTGTTATCCAGTCTCTCTGGGGCTGTGGATTGTAGCATGGTTATCTGTTGGGAGCTGTGAACCCCCAGATCCTGAATTTCTTATAAACAACTTGTTTTCCTCTGCTCTGAGACAGCCTGCAGCTGCTCTGAGCACGAGACCCTCAGGAGTGCCTGATGGCAGGAGGTGGTTTCTGGTAGGTTTGGTTGGGGCATGGCTATCAGTTAAGGATCCCTATATAAGCTGCCCCTGGACACAATAAAGGGGGCATTCTTGTTTCAAGGGTGACCTGTGTCTCTGTCTGTGTGTCTTTGTGTGTTTAAATCTCCAGGCCCTTGCCCGGCTCGCGAATGGTCCTGTAGTGCAGGTGGCGTAATATAGGAGTAGTACCGTACTGTTACGTAGTACAGGGCAGGCGGGTGCTACAGTTATCCTTTACTTTACAGCTAATATCTAGTTGTAAGTGAGTACATACAAGGTTTGTCTTTCTGGACCTGGGTTACCTCACTCAGGATAAATTTTTTTCTAGTTCCATCCATTTGCCGGCAAGTTTTCTGATGTCATTGTTTTTAACAGCTGAGTAATACTCCATTGTATAAACATACCACATTTTATTTATACATTCTTCAGTTGAGGGGCATCTAGGATGTTTTCAGATTCTGGATATTACGAATAACACTGCTATAAACATAGCTGTGCAAGTGTCCCTGGCTGAGCATCTTTTGGGTATATGCCCAAGAGTGGTATAGCTGGTCCTGAGATAGGTTGATTTCCAATTATCTGAGAACTGCTATATTGATTTCCAAAGTGGCTGTAAAAGTTTACACTCCCACCAGCAGTGGAGGATTGTTTCCCTTGCTCCACGTCCTCTCCATCATAAGCTATTATTGGTATTTTTGATCTTAGCCATTCTGACTGGTATAAGATAGAATCTCAGAGTTTTGATTTGCATTTCCCTGATGGCTAAGGATGTTGAATAATTCTTTAAGTGTATCTTGGCCATTTGAGATTCTTCTGTTGAGAATAAATATTTGCTATTTTGAGATGGCACTCTTGTTTTATTATGTTTTTTGTTTTTTGAGACAGGATTTCTCTGTGAACTTTGGTGACTGTCCTGGAACTAGCTCTTGTAGACCAGGCTGGCCTTGTACTCACAGAGATCTGCCTGCCTCTGCCTCCCAAGTGCTGGGATTAAAGGTTTGTGCCACCGCCAGCCAGCTGAGATGACACCCTTATTAAACTGCCCAGGCTGGTTTAGAACTTGTACCATAGCCCAGACTGGCCTTAGGCTTGGACTCCTCCTGCCTCAGCCTCCTAAGCAGCTGGGATTATGAATTTGTGCCTAGCTTAGTCCATTTGCTTTTGAGACAGGATATTGCTATGAAGCTCTGGCTGTAAACTCCTAATCTTCCTGTCTTAGACTCTGAAGATTTGGGATTATTGATGACTGTCACTATGCTTAACTCTCTGTCTTTTTCAAATTAAAATTTGTTGGGTCTTGAACTCCCTACGTAGGCAAGGATGACCTTAAACTTCTGATCCTCTTGCCTCCATTTGCTGATTTCCAGAATTACAGTTATGAGTAACAGCATTTGGCTTATGTTGTGCTGGGATTAAGCCCACAGCCTCAGGCACGCTAAGGCAAGTAAAGCAACTGGGACCCAGTCCTGCAGTTTTCTTACCAAGCCTTCCATGAAGGGACATCAATTAGTGCATCATGGTCTGTGTTAGGGGCTGTCTTCGTTCTTCTTCCCACGAGCAATTGTAGAAGGCACATGGGGTAATATAGGAGGGAGATGATAGGCAGTGGGGCTTGTTTTCATGAGTACATTGGGCCCGAGAGATTGAGCCTCTAATTGGACTGCTGCAGAGCCTGAGCTCTGTGGGGGAAGCCACTGTAGATGACCAGCAGTGCAGCTTGTGGATCAGTGATGTACTGCATTGCATTTTTGCTGGTGGGGGTTGGGATGGGGCTTGGTCAGGATGAAGCCCTCATCTGGACCAAATGCTGCTATTGAGGCCAATGAGAGATTCTTAGTCTCTTCATTCCCACACATGGGGAGGATTGATCTTCAGAGACCTATTGGGGGATCATGGGATGGCTCCTAACCCAGTGGGCCAGTATTGTTGTCATATTTGTTGTGCAGATGGGAACCATGAGCATCCTGAGACCCAAGGGGCTGATGCTCAGAGGGCATTAAAGACCATAAAACCCATATAAGCCACTTCTAAGGTTTCCCTCTTAATATTCCACTAGTATTTATTGAACACCTGTGTAAATGAAGACTACTCTCCTGTCTCACCTGGTCCTCACAGCTGCTTATAAAATAACCACTCAGAGGCTTAATATTAATAGTAATTGTTTGGCCAATGGCTTAGGCATATTACTGACTAACTCTTCCAATTAAATTAACCCATTTCAACTAATCTGTGTATCGTCACATGGCCATGGCTTACCAGTGATGCCCTGGCTAGTTACTCCTTCTGCAGCTACATGGAACCTCCCTGACTCTGTCTTCTTTCTCTCTGTATCTCTGTTTGGATTTCCTGCCTAGCTATGTTCTGCCTGGCCATTGGCCCAAACAGCTTTATCTATCATCCAATGAGAGAAACACATATTCACAGAATACTGAAGGACATCCTGCATCACACCTGAGGCCGGTCCACCCTGCCATCCAGGGAAGTCTACTAGGCTCAAAAGAATGGATCTGAACTAATAGTAGATGAGAGGAGGTTTCTAAACAGAACACTGTGTTCCATGGGGCCTACAGTGTTCTAGGGAAATGTAGGGAAGGATGGGGTCAGTTCTTTATATAAAGTCTAGTCATGGTGTTTGCTTTTCGGCTTGGCTGCAGGATACACAGTCAGCTAAGGGTGCTGCCAGGCATCTGTGTGGCTGTTTTCCTGACACTTTGATTTGTATATACGTCATGGCAGTTGGCATTCAGAAGAGGGACAGAGAGATGGGAGACTCCACGAAGCATCCTGGTACCCACTCATCCTCTGGCTGCCATAGAAACCAAGGTGTGTCTGGGGCAAGTTTCTTCTCTCCTGGTGTCCAATGATGTGTCCTGTCTCTCTCCTCTCTGCTTCCTCCAAGGTCGTCTCTTCACCATAGTGAGTTCTCACTCCATGGAAAGTACCAAGGGGTCAGGAGGAGAAAATGCAGGCTCAAGTGTTAGAGCATCTTCACTTCTGTGAACATTTTGTGAACCAAGAACCTCTCTTAAGGTGACTCCTACAGTTGTTTCCATGGAGGGAAATAACTTTCATTGCCCCAGTGGATCAGGTTATTCTCCTAGGAGAGGACACAGGGTGAAACCATTTACTCATGTGCAAGGGGAGAGGGAGTGGGCCTACTGCATCCCCCGCCCTCTCATCCAAGCTCATGTGGGATTTTCTTTCTGTTCTCATGTCCACATTGAGAGGAAGCTTTGTCTAAGGCAGCTGCCCTTGGGGTCAACACTACAGTTTCTTTCAGCCAATTGACTGACCTGCCCAGTGAAGAACCCTGTCTTGTTTGATTGGGAACACAGGAGACACAAGCATCACCACGCTGTGTGCAGCAGCCCTCATTCTGGCTGCTGTGCACAGTGACAGGAATCTTGACACTGGGAAGAAGGGCCAGGACTTTTGTCTCCATTTTCTTTCTTACAAGGACACACCTGGAACAGGACCATTTGTCTCTTAAAAAAAGAACCATGCATATATACCCCCTAACTGCATGGAACCTTTGATTGGCACCTCATAATGAAGCATGTGTCTGAAGGGAAGGAATCAAAGGTTTAGACAACATGGCACCAGTGTGGACATCTGGAACAACTTAATTAAGATGGCCACTACCAGATATGCGAGCAGCCACAGTAAGTGCTAAATGGGACTGTTGTATAAGTCATTATGCAACCAGCTCTGGCGAGGAGCCACTTTTGGTGATTCTCTACCAAATGTCCTCAGGATTGAGGGTGTATGCCCACAGAATAAAGTGTGCCATGTCAGTGGCATCTACTCTGGGAAATTCTTCAAATAAGTCTATTCATAGGTGATTGTAGGTTTGTCAGATTGATAGCTGAGTCTAATTATTATGTATATATACATATACATATATACATATACATACACACACACACACATGTGGCACTTCAATGCATGTATACAATGTGTAAAAATCGAGGACACTGGCACGTCCATAACCCCAAACACTTAGCCATGGTTTTTTGGCGTTAGGAACATGAAAGTCCTCTCTACTAGTTACTTTCATATACAGTTATCAGTCATAGTCACCCACCAGTGCTTTGAGACATTAGAAATTCTCCTAACATCACACACTAGTCACCTTTTCTGCCCTTACCTATTCCACCTTCCCAACAGTCCCCTCCTGACAGCCCATTCTTCCTGTCATTACTGTGGGGCAGGCATGGCTTCCCAAGAGGGACTTAAAACCCTGGTCTCCCCTCTGGAAGTTTCAAAGCTTGGCATGGGGGTGATGCTGGGAACCTCCAGTAAAGCCTAAAGAACCAAATTCTGTTACCGAGCCTTTTTAAGGAGCTGTGATCTTTGCAAACTTTGAGTCATTTAGTCCATATTTTTTTGACAAGGATCTTCCATGTGTAAGTTCTAAGTTTTCAGGGGAATGCACGTTTTCTTACATAAATCCTGAACAATAACAAATTTCTTAGAACCAACAACACTCATTGACAAACTTGCTGCTGTTGTCCTTGGTATGGTGTGACACATTGCGAGCTGCATTAGCCTCTTGAACAATCTCTACTGATGGTGACTGGGCTTCTCGTGGTTATGATGCAAACATGGAGACTTAGAATCTTCCCAAGGTTCACTTGTGTCTGAGGCAGTTGATGCTACCTATTGTGATTCATTCCTTTTAGCATTTAAAAAAATCAAACTCAGGGATAAATAATAGACTTGAGAGATCCACAGAGTGACCTAGACATGATCCTGTCCCTCTCCCCTTTCTGGATCGAAAGGGTACACAACCCCTTGGTTCCTCTTCTTCCTCTTCCATGTGCCCTTTTAATTCCCTCTGAGTCTACCAGGAAACTCTTTGGTCTACCCCAGCAAGCTGAATGTAGACTCCACTCTCCAAACTGAGGTCAGATTCTATTGTTGATTGCCCCCAACAGCAGTCAGCTAGAACTTCAGTAGCAGTGGTAGACCAGAATGCCTACATGTAATCTTGGCTTTCTCAAAACATGGAGGCCTTAGGGTAGGTGACCAGGAGACACCCATGAAGGGCCAGGAGACTCTGGGACCCTCAGTTTGGAACACTTGTTGCTCTGGACTTCAACCAGAGCGCTGAGATTTTCCTGTGAGGTGGCTTTCATCTTGTTGTTTGAAGCCAAAAACACTGGCATTGTGTTTAGAAGTGGTATTCAGTGGTGGACCATGGGTTTAGCAATCTGCTAGTCCTGGGTTCAACCCCCAGCACCAACACGAAGAAATGAGTCACTGAAATCTTTTCGGTAAAGTGCCTGTTGCCGTTCCTGGGATTGAATATGCACTATACAAGCAAGGCTAGTACTTGTTGGACCTTGACTGACTGAGTGTTGGGTACAGGGGCAGAACAGGGCATTTTCACACCTTTTCAACTTAAAGACGGACTGTGTGAAGGTTCCTACCTGACTCCAGCCCTGCGGATTTAGAAACTGACGCGCACCAGCTCACGTTCCTAGAAGGTGAGCCACTCGGGGTAAATTATTTTAAACATCACAGCATACAGAAGAAAACTTCCTTCTTTAAAATATTTTATATGGTTAGTAGGTTTTTTAAAATTCTGTGACAGGTCACATATGCACGCAATGGGTTTCAGTTGTTTTCCCCTTCATTCCCCTCACTTAACCCTCTTGGGGGGGGGGAGGCTCGAACCAGCTCCCGAATAAAGAGACACTGAGATTTATTATTAATTATGAATGCTCAGCCTTAGTTTAGGCTCCTTTCTTGCCAGCTCTCATAACTTAATTTAACCTGTTTCTCTTCATCTGTGTTTTGCCTTGGGACTTCTTACCTTTCTTCCATCCTGTGTGTCCTGCTTTCCTGCTTTTCGTGTCTGGCTGACCCGTCCCAGACATCTCCCTTTCTCTCTCATTCTCTCTTCACTCTCCAACCTTGATTCCTCCTACTTATTCTCTCTGCCCGTCAGCCCTGCCTATCCCTCTGCTGGCTAGCTATTGACTGTTCAGCTTTTTATTTTTATTTTTTTTTTTTGCTTCAATATATAGTTTAATATTGGTTTTAAGTATTGTAAGCTATGTACAAAAATATTTTCTTAAATAACTTAAAAAAGGCAGCTGTATTTAGAAGATAAAATTTCTTAGAATCGATGACAATCTGTTTAGGGTATAGGTTCAGCTTTTTATTAGACCACTCAGGTGCCTTAGGCAAAACAACTCACCTTTACATCGTTAAACAAATGCAGTGTAAACAAAGGTAACACATCTTTACATAGCAAAAGTAATATTCCATAACAACTCGCTGAGTTTAATTAAAGCTGCTTGTTTGAACATGGCGGGGGTAGGGATTATTTGCTGGGAGTGAGGACAATTTACTCGTGACTACACCACTCCCCTCGCAACTGTCACCTACCAATAATCCCTCAAGGAGGAGTAGGACCTTACGGGTCCCTCTCCTACCCATGATGAAATGTTGACAGGACTAATCTTGTGCAGGTAATCATAACTGCAGTGAATTGATGGCTACGTCATGTCCAGAAGATGTCTTTTTGTGTCGCATCTCCCGTCTTTTAGCTCTTTTGCTCCTTCTGCTTTCTCTTTTGAAATAGCCCCTGAGCCTTGGCCTGGTTGATAGAGTGTGCCATTTAGGGCCAACTACTTCATCCTCACTAATTCTGTTTGTTTGTTTTGTTTTGTTTTTCGAGACAGGGTATCTTTGTGTAGCTTTGTAGCTTTGGAGCCTGATATGGAACTTGCTTTGCAGAGCAGCAAAGCAAACTCACCAAGATCTACCTGTCTCTGCCTCCTGAGTTCTGGAATTAAAGGTGTGTGCCACCACTGCCCAGCATTATCCTCACTAATTCTTGGCCCTTTAACCAGTTTCTGAGTGTCTGTATTAACACTAGAAACCCAGCAGTTTTAAACTGTGGCTTTGAGAAGTCTTTTGTGTGATGGAAATAATTATTTAGGAATTTTTATAGAGCTGGGCAGTGGTGGTACACGCCTTTAATTCCAGCACTTGGAAGTCAAAGACAGGAGGGTCTCTATGGGTTCGAGTTCTAGGACAGCCAGGGTGGTTACACAGAGAAACCCTGTCTCAAAAAAACAAAACAAAACAAAAAAAAACAGCAAACAAGTAAAAAAGAAAGATTTATTATCCAAAGGCTCTTAAATATTGTCTATTTAGATCTACAAGTCTAGTATCCATCAGTGCTCACATGGGAAAGTTTGTATTTCCCCTCGGTCAGGTGGCTGCAGGGCCTCAAGAACTTTTGCTGTAGGGTTTATTCATATATGATTTACTTGTAGTTATCATGTTCCGTGGTTTAAGTGGACACTCAAAGCAGTGTCCTGGGGAAGCAGTGAGTAGCCCACTGCCAGCCAATGGCCAGGTGAGGACAAACTTTTTCCACTCCATGGGCAAGGCAACAAGGTCTGGCTAGCTCAAGATGAGCGGCAACCACACAGATGGGCTTGGCTGCCTTTGCACTGTTGAACATCCTCCTGTTTTCCAGGAATATTTAATGACAGTGGGAAATACGATCTAATGTGAAGCCTGCTCCATCAGAGCTGCAGACTGTGCCCAGGCGCTCTGAGTCAGCATGAACAACCACAGGCAGGAAAGGAGCCAGCCAGTCAGGGTTACTACCCCAAGAGGGCGATGGAGGAGGTACCAACAGGAGGTGCCAGCCCCAGGGTGGTTAGTTAACCCCTTGCTCCCAGCACCCTGGTTGGGGGAAAGGAGATGTGAAAAGCAAGAAGGAGGCGAGGTTGCTAGGGAAAGGATCAAGGAGCATCACTGGTGAAGTTCAGTAGCATGGACCACTATTTTATTTCCATGAGCCAGCCCTGTCCTGTCTAACAATCCTATTAAAGGCAGCTGGCTGCCAACTCTTTAGGGTCCCCTAAGGTCATGTCTACAGGGTTCTTATTTTTATTCTAGAAAACTGTTTAAAAGGCAAGTTGAATATTGCATCTGGAAAGCCAGATTAAATGGATCTATGTAGCTTCAACAGTTGCTCTGATCCCTTCTTCGGTTACTATCGATCGCTAACTGTTTCTGCTCTAGTCTAACTGTTCCCACCAAAAATGTAATTGCCATTGGAGCAGTATTAAAAAGTGGGGCAGAGTCAGGTATTGGGGCACATGTCTGTAAATTCAGCACTTGGGAGAAGAAGGTGGCAAGACAGAGAGTTGTCCAAGGCCAGCCCGGGCTACAGAGTGAGACCTATGGGTATGGCTGGTTGATGGGCCTTTGGTTCCCCTTGTTCTCTGTGCCCCCACCTCACCTCCCACCGATCTTTCTGCCCTGTTATGATACAGCACCAAGGCCCTCCCCAGATGAGGTCCCTCAGCCTTGGACTTCTCAGCCCGCAGAACCATGAGCCAAGAGACTTCTGTTGTTTCTAAGTCGTTCAGTTTGTGGCTTTCTGTTACAGCAGCAGCAAACGAACTAAGTCCAAGATAAAGAAGCTGCTTAGGAGGGTTTGTCCACCTCTGCGGTCTAGTGTGTTCCTGTGAGGTGCGTCTGTGCAGATTTCTGTGACCTTTGCAGTGAGCGTGTTTTCCCCTTCAGCTGCTGGTACCGATGGAGATGAACTTGTCAGAAGAAGAGGAGGGAATGGAAACTAAGTTTGGGTTCCAAAGCAACCGATTTCCACATGCGGTGTGCTGTTGTTGCTGCTCTACTATTTCAGGATCCATGAAGAGGAGGGGGATAAGGGACCAGCAAGGGCTTTAGCCTCCTCTAGGAGTTCCTGGGGCTTGGCCACCCTAGGGGTGATTTGACATGTGGGTAGAAGGTGATCTTACTTGGCCCATCCTCTCCACCTTGCTCTATCAGGTAATTTGCTAGGGACTTACTCCCAGGGTTGCATACATGCTTGCCTGTGCTCCACCACGGGGCTGCAGTTGTTAGTTTCCGAGTAGCTATGGGGTCTCTGTGTGCCACTCAGATTGGCCTTATGCCCTAGGTCTTCCTGCCTCAGCTGGATCCCGTGTGCTGGGATTTAAGGTGTGTGCCACCACACCTAGCTAGGTACCAGGTTTTTTTTTCTTTGAGATAGAGTATCATTTGGCTCCAACCTAGGTTCAAACTTACAATGTAGCCAAGGCTACCCTCGAATTCCTGCTCCGCCTGAATCCACCTCTCCAGTCTAGGGCTACAGACATGTGGCTCCACACCTGACTCTAGGCATCAATTTTTAATAGACAGGCTTTTCTCTACATTTTCTTTTTGAAAATTGTGTTTCGCCGTTTAAATGAGAGAGGAAAAGGAGCCAGTGAGATGGTTGAGAGTAAATGCCCTGGCTGGGGAGCTGAGCTGGATCACCTGGATTTCATCACTGGGATCTGCGTGAGGGAAAGAAAGAATTGGCTCCCACAGGCCATCCTCATACTCTGGGCTCCATATGTATGCTGTGACATCAGTGTGATCACACACATACAAATACACACACACAACACACACAAATACACATACAATACACTTACACACAAATACACTTACACACAAATACACACACATATACACATATAAATACACACACAAATACACATACACACATACACAAATACACATACAAATACACATACAAATACACACAACTACACATACAAATACACTTACACACAAATACACTTACACACAAACACACACACATATACACATATAAATACACACACAAATACACATACACACATACACACACACACACAAGGAAAACAGTTGAGAATGTGCATATTGTTTCAACAGATATCTGTGTTCATTGCTGAGTCTCCATGTGGGCTCTTTGGAATAATTTCTCCTCCTCCCCCTCCATCATCTGTTCTGAAATATCCAAGGTTCACACCAAGTTGCAGACGCAATGCAGAGTATTGGCCACCTCCCACCCAGTTTATCCCGGTTCCAGCATAATTACAGCACAGTGCCCAAACCATGGCCTGCCATGGCTGTCTCGTTGTGAGGCTTAGTGGCATGTTATTACAGACACGCAGTCCCCAGACTGCCACTGTAGTCAAGACGGAGTCCATCCCCACAGATGCCTCCCGCCCTGTGGATGCGCCCTTCACCCACGCCTCCAGTAACCACTGATCTTTTCCATGTCTGTGGTTTTGTTATTCTTCAAATGTCACATACATGGAATCGTGTGGTGTGTGACCTTTTGAGACTGGCTGGTTTTCACTCAGCAGAATTGCCTTGAGTCCTGACCAGTTTGGTGTGTGTACCCAGCCTTTTTTTAAAATTTATTTTATCACTGAGTAGAGCTCCTGGTGGTAGCTAATTTTATGGGCCAAACGGTAGGCCTGATACTGGATATTTGGTCCACCTTGCCTTACCCAGCCCTTACCCCTGCCTCATCCCTGCTTCCCTTCCTCTCCTGTCACCCCCCACTTTTCTCTTTGGAGTATGGGTCTCACTGTTACCCCAGGTTAGCCTAGAACTCATGATTCCTCCTGCCTCAGCCTCCTCCGTGTTAGGTGTGCAGGCCTTTCACTCCCCCAACTTTCTAGATGTTTGTGTAAGGGACTTGGAGTGAGTATATTTAGGTCAACAGATTTGGGTAAAGGAGACTGTCTTCCACTGAGTACATGTGACTGACTCATGGGAAGGCCATGTTAGAAAAATGGCTGATTCCCCTAAGGAAGAGAATTATTCAGACGCTCCTAACGGTCTTTTCTGGTCTTCCAGTGTGACCTGTGGAGTCTGGGACAGCCCCTCCACATGAGAGCTTTTTCTTAAAATCTCTCTCTGTGGATCTTCATCTCTACTCACATCAACACAGTCACTACACACACACACACACACACACACACACACACACATACACAATCATACGGTCTCTGAAGACCCTATATAGTACCAGTTTCTTAAATCATCTACTGTATTATCTGGTTTTGGTTTTAACAAGTGCAGTGCTGTGTGTGAGTGTGCGCACGTGCAAGCGTGCATGTGTGTGTGTGTGTGTTTCTGGGCAGATAGCGTCTTGTGTCTATGAAATGGATATTCACTATTTTAATCACTGGATTGTGTCTTGTGTCTATGAGATAGATATTCACTGTTTCAGTCATTGGATTGTAAGGAAAGTAAGAGTACATTTAACTTTTTCTTTCCTCTTCCTCCTGCTCCCTTGGTTTTGTTTTTTTTTTTTTGTTGTTGTTGTTGTTATTGTTTTTGTTTGGTTTTTGGTTTGTTTTAGGGTTTGGCCTTTTTTTTTGAGACATTGTCTCACTATGTAGCTCAGGCTGTCTTTGAATTTGTGGTCTCCTGCTCTAGCCTCCTAAGTGCTAGGATTACAGATGTATAACCATGCCTGTGTTACATTTAGCTTCCCCCAGTTCTGTTTTTTTAGCATAAAATTTTATTATTTGAGAATTTCATGTATTTTGACCATAGTCACGCCCCTTCTCTAACTCCTCCAGATCCACTCCACCTTCCTACCCATCTCAACTTCATGTTGCCTCTATCTATCTATCTATCTATCTATCTATCTATCCATCATCTATCTATCTATCTATCCATCATCTATCTATCTATCTATCTATCTATCTATCTATCTATCTATCTATCTATCTATCTATCCATCCATCCATCTATCCCATGAAGTCCAGTTCATGCTTCCCATGCTCTCCTGGGTGTGAGGCCACCCATCCACTGGAGCACACTGGCCTACCAGGGGACACACCCTTAAAGAAAACCAACTCTCTCTCTCCTGGAAGCCATCAACTGTCCACAGCAACTCAGCTGCAGGTAGGAGCTCATGAACCCCTCCCCTCGTGTGCTGGAGTGTCAGCTGGCATGATCTTGCACAGGTAATCATGGCTGTCCTGAGTTCCTAAGGGTCACAGTCCCATCACATCTAGAAGACCCTGTGTCATCCTGCACCTCCCTGGTTTCTGGCTCTTCCAGTCTTTCCGCCTCCTCTCTTGCAAGGGTTGCTGAGTTTCAAGGGGCTTTTTAAAAGTCTAACGCTCTATGGTTAAACTAACTGGAGACCCACTCTCCAGAGTGAGAGCCCTTATGCTCCCCTGCCTTTCTTTCCTCGCCAGCACTTATGGTTCCTGGCTTTATTTCCATAGTTCCCATGGGTGGACAGTGGCAACTCCATGCTCCTAATTCATATTTCCCTGGTGGCTTGCGCTGGGGAACACACGTGTGTTCTTGTGCCTATTTGGCATCTGTTTGATCATCGTCAGAAGATTATGTGTATCTCTTTGCCCATCCTCTAATTAATTGTGTTATGTTGAGTTATTAAAAATATGTATTCTGGGTATGAGTCCTTTGTCATACATGTAGCTTGTTGAAAGGTTCTCCAGGTCTGTCATGGAAAGAATTTTAAAGATGTTTTCTGAGATCTGTATCTCCTACTTACCCTGTCAGGTACTCAATAGGTACCACTGAGAACGGATTTTGCACACGCAGTTAAGGTTACGGGTGTGGTGATACTTTACCATTTTTATGGTCATTTGTCACAGAAGGGAGAGATGCATCTGGCCTGTGAACACCTTGCTCTCAACAAGGTAAAGCATAAACGAAAGCAATGAGGTCCGGTTTTTACAGATGTGCTTTTGGGTTAGATTTAAGAATTCTTTCCCAAGCCTGTGGTTATGAAGATGTTCCTGTAGAGACCCTTAAATGTTTATACACTGTGGGGTTCCTTACCTTCGTTATTTATTATTCACTTAGTCTCTCTCTCTCTTTCTCTCTCTCTTTCTCTTCTCTCTCTGTCTCCGTGTGTGTGTATCTGTCTGTCTCTGTGTGTGTGTGTCTGTCTGTCTCTGTCTGTCTCTGTCTGTCTCCGTGTATGTGTCTGTCTCTGTCTGTCTCCGTGTGTGTGTGTGTCTGTCTGTCTGTCTGTCTCTGTCTCCGTGTGTGTGTGTCTGTCTGTCTCTGTCTGTCTCCGTGTGTGTGTGTGTCTGTCTGTCTGTCTCTGTCTGCCTCTGTGTGTGTATGTCTGTCTGTCTCTGCCTCTGTGTGTCTGTGTGTCTGTCTGTCTGTCTCTATGTGTCTGTCTGTCTGTCTGTCTCTGTCTGTCTTCGTGTGTGTGTGTCTGTCTGTCTATCTGTCTGTCTCCGTGTGTGTGTGTGTGTCTGTCTGTTTGTCTGTGTGTCTGTCTGTATGTCTCCGTGTGTGTGTGTGTCTGTCTTTGTCTGTCTCCGTGTGTGTGTCTGTCTGTCTGTCTGTCTTTGTCTGTCTCCGTGTGTGTGTGTCTGTCTGTCTGTCTTTGTCTGTCTCCGTGTGTGTGTACACAAGCATGAGCGCCCATGCTACAGTATGAGTGGAGGTGGGAGAGCAGCTCACAGGAGCCAGTTCTCTCCTTCCACCCTGTGGGTTCAGAGGATGGAACTCAGTCTGTCTTTACTTGCTAAGCCAGTTCACCAGCCCCATAGTTCATGGTTTATATTTGCACACTTTATCTTTCGGAATCATTGCAGACGATGTGAGATGTAGACAATGGCTCTCTCCCCGCTCCTCTGCTTTCCCTGCCTCCCCTCCCTCCTTTCTTCCTCTCTCTTTCCTTGATCCAGTTACTCCAGCACTGCCCGTTCAAAGATGAGTGTGCGCCATTCACTTGTGCTTGCTGCTTGTCAAAGTCAGACGCCCTCCTCTTACAGATTCTTAGATCTCCCTCTCTCCTACTGGTCTGTGTGTAGGTTTCTGAGCCAGTCGTGGCCTCGATCACTGCGGCTGGACATTAGCTCTGCAGTTCAGGCAGACTGACCCCCGATCACTGCGGCTGGACATGAGCTCTCAGTTCAGGAAGACTGACCCCAGATCACTGCGGCTGGACATGAGCTCTCAGTTCAGGCAGACTGATTCTTCCTGTTTTGTTTTTAATGATTGCTTTAGCTATTCTAGTCTCTTTGCTTTTCTGTATAAATTTTAATTAATTTTTATTAAATAAATCAATTAAAATTTAATTATGTTTATTATCAATTTTATTTCTCATGCAGTGTGTTTTGATTATGTTCTTTCCCCTCTCCCAAGTCTTCATAGATCTTCCCTACCATGTAGGGACGGGTGCTCCAAAGCCGTGTACTCTCTTCACGTTGCCCAGCTGTGGAGCTCTTTGCGGTTCCCATCTACTACAGGAAGTAGTGTCTCTGATGAGGGCTGAGTGATGGGCTGACCTATGGGTATAGCAACATGTCGCGAGGAGTGTTTGATTGCTATGTCCCTTAGCACAATAGTAGTGGGTTCTGTATAAATTTTAGAATAATCTTGTATAAAGTTAAAAATATCTTCCTAGAAGACAGGAGAGGGCTACTAGGGGGAGACAAAGTATAAAAAGTACACACATACACACAAACACATAGACATATAGACACACCCATCACAATGAGACCCATTTCTTTGTATGCTAACCAAAAATTAATAAAAATATATTGCTAGGATTTTGATCGAAAGGGTGTTAATAAACATGGACTTCTGCTTGGAGAAGATTGACATTTTTGCTGTAGTCTTTTTTATTAGCATATTCTTAGATCTTAGTATAAAAATTCTATGTGTATTACATTAGATTAATACCCCCATATTTCATTTTTAGACAGAGTGTGGCTGGAATTCTGCTTTTGGTTTCCATACATCTGCACCAGTATGTACAAACATGATGGTTGTGACCTTCTTAAATTTATCAATGCTGGTTCAAAAAACTGGGGGGAGGGTAGATTCCACAGCGGTTTCCATGGAGACCATGGTGCCACCTTCCTTTTGTTCGTTTGTGGCCTTATGGTGCTATTGGAACGTCCAAAAGTAAGTTGATTAACAAGTGTGACAACAGACTTCTCGCCTTGTTCCCAGGCTTGGGTGCAAAGCGTTCAGTCTTTCATCAGATTCCATGTTAGCTGTGGTTATTGGTAAATGCTAAGCATCAGCTCCTTTCCTGAGCCTTTTGGCAAGAACGAGTGTCAGATTTTGTTAAATGTTGTCTCTTTTTCTGTCAAAATTTAAATTTTTTAAAAAATATTTTATTCAATGTCTATACATGCATATAATCTGTTTTCATCAAACCCACTCCCCATTCCCTCTCCTCCAACTTCTTCCCCGTCCCCCCACCACTTTTCCTTCCATCTTCATGCACACTCTCTCTTTAATACCACTGAGTCCATTTAGTGTGCCTGTGTGTGTACATGTGTGGGACCATCTCCTCTCTGGGACCACGTCCGTGATGAAAACTGACTCTCCTCTCCAGTATCCACCAGTTAGGGGTGGGACTTCTTGAGGCCCTCCTCCATCCATGTTGGGATTTTGGCTGACTTGAGTTCACATATGCATTCCCAGCCCAGTGTGAGTTCATGTGTACAACTACCGTGTCGTGTCTGACAAATACTGTTTTGCTGAGGACATCTGTTCCCTGTGGCTCTTGCAATCTTTCTGCTCCCGATTCCCTGATGATTTCTGAGCTTTGGAAGGAAGGGGTTTGATACAGATGTTCAGTTTTGTACTGAGTACTCTGAAGTCTCTTATTCTCTGAATGTTGACCTATTATGGGTCTCTGTAGTAATTGCCATCTACTGCAAAGAAACTTCTTTGATGAGGGTTGAATAATATACTAATCTATGAGTATAAAAACAAGAATTTAGAAGACAGTTCATTACTGTGATCATTTAACAGAATAATAGTATTAGGCAATCCTCTCTGACCTGCCGAGCCACAGGTTCTTGGCTTAGTGGTTCCAGGAATGTGTTCTGTTTGTAGGTTCAATCATAAAATTGTTGGTTACATCCATAACACTTGTGCCACTATTGTACCAACGAACATATCTTGCCAGGTCTTTCATTGTTGTTGCTCATAGAGTTCACAGTTGAGTAGGACGGTTGATGAGTTTTCTTCCTGGGTAGAATTAAAAAAAAAACTTCCAGCACTCTGAAATCTGGCAGCTGGGGTGAAGCTTCCAGGTCAGTACCAGCTGGAGTTCTCCTTGTCCTGTACTCAGGTGTGCAATGTCTTCAGCAGTGGGGTCTTACCATCGAGTTCTGAACGGTAACCAAGAGAAATGACAGCAGCTCATCCCACACCTCCATTTCCCCTCCTCCTCCACCTTGTCCTCCAGTTACAGGTTCTTTGGAAAACTCAATAAAATGAATAAACTTGTATCAAGACCGTTAAAGAGAGAGAGCAAACACAGGCTGCCACGGTCACAAATGAACTAAAGATAAAACTAAAGTTGATACAGACATCACACAGAAAACAAGATTTCATATATAAATCTGACAATTTAGAGGAAATGGATCTATTCCATGAAAATTCCAACATCCACAAGCACCCAAGACAAAACACTAATAGCCCTGAAGCTGAAATACAAACAGAAAGTGTGCTCTGTAGCCTATAGCTCCCCAAGAAGGAACTTCCAGGCCAGATAGTTTCTCTGAAGAGAATTCTACCAGATATTTATAGGAGGTTTAACATAAACTTTATACAGTTCATCCCCCAAAATAGAAGGGGGTACTTTACAGCTTATTTTATGAAGCTGGTATTACCTGACATAAAACCAAAAATAGGACCCAAATCCCTGCAGACTTCATGAGGACAGATGCCAAAAATCCCTAACAGGATAGCAGTAAGCAAATTTTAGAAATCTTTAAGAGATTATTACCACATGACATAGTGGAGTTTATTTTAAGGATGCAAGATTGGTTCAACACTTAAAAGTCAATCAGTGTAGTCCACAAAAACACAAGAAAAACACAAACCACTTGATGAAAATGGAGGACAATGAAACAGGAAGGGTTAAATGGGTTGAGGGGTGAAGGGTGAGGGGTGAGGGGTGAGAGGGCAGGGTAGAGGAGGGAGTACGGGGAAGGAGAACTAACACTAAAGACCTTTGAAAATGCCATCTGGAAACTTACTACCATGGAAACTTCCTAAAATAAACACATACACTAAGGTATAAGAGAGATTTAAATAAAGTCACCTTGTGACAGGAGGACCCTGTCTCCTCCAGACACCAAAGACTATCAAATAAATAAGTAAATCACTACCAGGTACGGATGATCTCTTTTTGAGCTATTTATCAGTGAGGTCCTTTAAAGTCTCCCCCCAAAACATTAAAAACTATTTTTATTTCTCTTGGTTACTGTTCAGAACTCGATGGTAAGACCCCACTGCTGAAGACATTGCACACCTGAGTACAGGACGAGGAGAACTCCAGCTGGTACTGACCTGGAAGTTTCGCCCCAGCTGCTAGATTTCAGAGTGCTGGAAGATTGTTTGTATTCTACCCAGGAAGAAAATTCATCAACCATCCTACTCAACTGTGAACTCTGTGAGCGACAACAATGAGTGGCCTGGTAAGATATGTCCATCCTTCCCTTTCGGGGGCTGATGGGAAGAGTGGATGCAGGCGGGAGAGAAGAGCCTCAGGAGGAGAGAGTAATGTTAGCACAGACATTGTAAATCTATATTCTTTCTGTCTCCAGGCTCCTGGGGGAACAAGCTGGAGGTCTTGAGGAAGGCAACCCTTGCCCGTCCGTGCTTCTTAGCTTCTTTTGAAAGGGGTCTTGGATCATCTGGGACTTGGGGTATATGGGAGATGTTATCCAGAAACCTCACATACAATGTGCAGAAGAAATAGAGAAGGATGCTGAGGCCCTCGGCTGTCCTGAGGGGATACACTCTGCCTCTCCTCAACAGGAATGTTTCATTTGCATTTCAGTTACATATTTGCATAGTATTCGCATAACATTTGCATCGTAGGATGCTAGGTCAGGAGGAAGCTTTTTGGAGAGACTTCCATTGGACACTTAGATCTTCTACAGGGACCCAAGTATTCTTTCTTAGTTGTGACGATAACACGACTTGGACAGGACCCAGTTGACCAGTTGTGTTATCTTGGCCTTGGATGTGTCCACCACTAAGTCTGTTAGGCTGTCCTGCGAGCAGGAAGAGCACGCATCAGGAGCATAGGGCCTGACGGCACAGTGGGGCCTCCCATTTAATAGAAGAACCCTGGCTATTTTCCACATATAAATATATGAGGGGAAAGTTTCCCAGACCTTTTGGAGTTTAAACAGCTCTTATAAAATGGCATTTTGATGAGCTGAGCATAAACGAATTGGAAACATTCAGATAACATTTCCCAAGGGCTTAGAAACCAGGGGGAAAAAGTGCTTGGCAAGAGGTCTGAGGGGCTGGGCCAAGAGCCTGAAAAATGATTTGAGACATTGTGATGAACCCAAAGTACCACCCGCTTCTCCTGTCAGCTACTTCAGAAAGTCCAGAGAGGAGGCCTTGGGCAGAAGGAAAAGCTAGTTTCTCTTCAGGAAGTAGCAGGAGCCACTCTGAAACCATAGTTACCTGCAGAGAGCTTCTCACCTGGCCTGAGTTTATTGACAACATCCATCCATCCATCCATCCATCCATCCATCCATCCATCCATCTATCCATCCATCTCTTCCTCTTTCCATCTACCCTTCATCTTTCTGTCTATTCATCTGTATCCATTTGTATATACCCACTAGCCCATTCACCCATCTACCCACCCACATGCCCATCCACCCACCCATCCATCCATCCATCCATCCATCCATCCATCCATCCACCCATCCGTCCATCCACTCTTCCTCCCTCACTGAATACCCACCCTGTATAGCTCTGGGAGACTAGGTGACAAGACTCACTCATCCATGGCCTTGCAGAAATCAATGTGGTAAGAGAACTTGAAAACAAAGCCTTGAGAGGTCAGTCACGGCAGGAGCCTTAAAAAGCTCGAACCCTGCCCCCTGCAAGATCATGAAGGCAATGGACTCGCTAAAAGCTTCCGGTGTCACTCTAGCAGAGCGTTCTGATGCCTCCTGTTTAGACCAAGGATTCAAAAATTGAGGTGTTTCTTGTGATAGAAGGGAAAGGAAGGTGCTCAGGCTACCCCAAGCCCAGACCAGCCTCAGGACTTTGGAATGAAGATATTTTATGGTAGGGTAGTCATGTTTGCTGGGGTAGAGATCTGTCCTAGAAATATTGTTCATGTCCCTGTGTAACCCCTACCAAAACCCTGTGGGGCAGAGCCACGGTTTCTCAGCACATGAAGACTGAAGGCAGGCCTGGCTGGAAGATTTGGGACCATAGTCTGGACCAGGTGATGGAGCATCTTCTAAAGGGTGAGAGTAGAGTCTGGGACCCACCAGTTGCCAAAAAGTTTAGGCTGTGTTACTATACCAGGCAATGGAGTATTTGACCTTAACCTTAATGAAAATTGCTGAGAATAGCAAGGCCCAGGGAGATCTTTTTGGGTATAGAAGACAGAATCTTGGAAGGAACTTGGGAGGCCTTATTTCTGATAACACTGACCTTATCTTGTCCCCCAAGGGAACTTTTATAACATGGCTTATTTTTTTCTGTCTTGGATGTAAATATACTTCAGGTCAACAGTATACGCTGAAATGGAGAGAGCCCCAGATAAACATTTCAGGCTTCTTTTCTATGCCCACTCCTCTCACTTATCAAAGGAACCACTTACCAGTATCCTGTACTAGTGAAGGGACTGTCTAATGGTGTTTACTCAATGTCTTGCTTCTAAATATATAATCACTACAATACAGTGTCTGTGGATCCAGATGGGAGCCGAGAGCCATCGTGGTAAGCAAAAAAGGCCTTGATGATTTCCTAACTGTCCTCCAGGGGTCATTAGCTCCCGTCTCCAAGCCTAACAAAACCCATTTGGCAGAAGTGGCATATTCCAAACATCACACGAAGACAAGCACACTTTCACGCCTCTGCTCAGTAAAAGGATGCTACTGTCTTTTTTTTTTTTTGGTTTTTCGAGACAGGGTTTCCCTGTAGTTTCTAGAGCCTGTCCTGGAACTAGCTCTTGTAGACCAGGCTGGTCTCGAACTCAGGGATCTGCCTGCCTCTGCTGCCCGAGTGCGCCACCACCGCCCGGCGCTACTGTCTTTCTTGATGAAAACACAGAACATTGTAGAACGTCTCTGGCTCATCCAAAGTAAGCCCTTGGAAACACAACTTATTGCAGTGGTGATCATTGCTTTTCCTCATGCTCAGGATGAGAAAATGTCATATTCCAAAGGCAACAACCACTAAAAATATATCCTAGAAAAGTCAAAAGCGTGGTGCTCTGAAAAGCCAGCTGCAGGGCCTTTGCGTCACCCAGCTGATTTCTAAATGGAGGCACGAAGCATAAGCCATTTCCAGCCACTGTGTTGTCCTTCACACCCTTGGACACCCTGCATGATCCACAAGTTCCCTGGACACGACCTGCTACTCATTTCAGTTACAGCACGAGCAAGATTCCAGGTTGCTTTTCTGTGGGACTGTTCCCAGAATTCTAAGGGATCGGTGGGTGGAATGTGAGTGATCAGATCAGGAGCCCTGTCCCCAGTCAGGCTGGGACACCTAGTGTCCCCAGAAGAGGCTAGGAACAAAGCTGGGTTTCCTTTAGCACCCACCAATACAAATTTGGCTCAGTTGTTATGTTAGTCATGGTTTTAGAGGAACAGAACTGATAGAATGAATCTCCATATTAAAAAAAAAAGGGATTTGTGAGACTGGCATACAGGCTGTGCTCCAGCTAGTCCATCAAAGGCTGTCCACCAACAGAAAATCCAAGAATCCAGTCGTTTTTCAGTCCAGGAGGCTGGATGTCTTAGCTGGTCTTCAGTAATGCGCAAAACAATCCCACACCAGTTTGGATTTAAAGGGGTATTTATTTTAGGGGTAAAACTTACAAAACACCAACCTTCAGGAAAGGAGTCTAGTCACTGGAGCAAGAGCCGGAATCAAGAGAGCAAGCCGCTCTTTTTTAAAGAGAAATAGACCACGCCCCAGTGGGCTGGTATTTCAGCTGCTATTGGCTGAAGGAGCGGAAGGTGCTCCCGCAGCACTCCAGTATAAGTCAGAATCCTGAAGAAGTAGGCTCTAATACCAGTAAAGGATCCAACTTGCCAATGAGAGCCAGGACAAGCAGGCAAAGAGCAAAAGCATCCTTGTGTGTCCTTTATATAGACTGCCACCGGAAGGTGTGGACCAGATTTCAGGTGGGTCTTCTGAACTCGAGTGAGCCAGAAATAAAGTGGGCCTTTCCGCTTCAAATGATCCAGTTAATCCCTCACAGGTGTGCCCAGTGGCTTGGGTTTTTAGTTAATTTTATTTTGTTTTTCTTTTCTTTTCTTTTTTTTTTTTTTGGTTTTTCGAGACAGAGTTTCTCTGTGGCTTTGGAGCCTGTCCTGGAACTAGCTCTTGTAGACTAGGCTGGCCTCGAACTCACAGAGATCCGTCTGCTTCTGCCTCCCGAGTGCTGGGATTAAAGGCGTGCGCCACCACCGCCTAGCTTTAGTTAATTTTAGATGTAGTTGACAGCCAAGAATAGTCATCATACTTGTGAAAGGAGCCCCACTCAAGAACTCAAACACCACCCACAGACAGGAAAACCTGTGATGCAAGTTCCCTTCTTTCCCAGCCAGTCATGCTCTATCCTGGTCCCATCTTATTTGTTATCTGATGAGTTTACACTAGGGGAGTTTGCATAGCCAAGGCTACATAGTAACGCCTTTCTATAATCTTTGCACAGACCCTCAGCCCGGTGAAGGAGATGCTGTTAACCGCCCCAGGTTGAGAGGGAAGCAAAGGTCCAGACAGAATAGGGTACTTGCTCCTAGTCAAACACAAGGAAGTAAAATTGCTGAGATCAGACTACTGGCTGCCTGGCTGTAAACCCTCTAGTGGAGCCCATGTTCTTCTGACACAAAGCCACAGACCTGGATCCTGGGACTTCCCAAGCTCCCTGAGCTCTCTCTCAGCTAGACATACTCTACGGTAGGGCAGATTCACCTCCTGAAAGGGAAGCATCACCTTTCCTGAGGGAATCAGACACCAGAGTGAGGATGGGCATTGTCCAGTCAGCAAGGTGGGCTCTGGGACTAGCTGGTGAATCGGGAGGTGGGAGGAGGGTGGGGCTGCACTGCCATCCTTTATCTTATTGGAACATCTGCCACTGGAGAAAGAGTTCTAGGGGTTCCTTAATTGCTACCCAGAATGCTTTGAAAAGAGGATAGCTACGGGAGACTTGGGGAGCCTTGAGATGACGCCCCTGCCTGCTTTCTGTCTTCCCCATCTAGGGGCTGGAAGTCTTAGGCCAATAATTAGAAATTAGTCTTCATTGTCTGGAAGGGCTGGTGTCCCCTGCTCCTTGAGGCCAGTGAGACATGTGACCAGTTCCAGTCAGTGTAGCTGTGGGCTGAAGGGAAGAGGAAAAGAGCTGGAGCTGTTTCATCCAACAATGAATAATAAACATTTTATCTGGGGTTTCTTCTATCAGTAAGGGTCCCTGGGTGACCCCAGTGAGCAACAGAGCCCAGCGCCGTGGGTAACAATCCAGCCTTCCAGTCCCGGGTAAATGTGGTGGCTCTGGAGGAAAAGTCAAACCAGGAGAATCAAATATCCAAGAAAAACATTGCTCTGAGCATGAGTATGACATCCAAACTGTCACATGGCTAGAAAGAGGGGTTGCAGAATTCAAACCCAGGTCCGTTTACTGAGTAAACTATGCTGCCTTCCAGTAGCTTTGTGGTCACAGAATTAGAGGGCCAGCCTGCCCCAGGGCAAGTAGTTTGGGAGGGCACTTGAAATGAACACTCTTGAGTCTGAGACAAGGGAGGGCATCCTTGCTCCTGGAGTCTGCTGTCAACACACTTAAGCAGATGGCAGTTTACTAATATAGTGTACAGTGGAGGCTAAAAGGTCCAAGGTCAGGGTGCCTACAGGTTCAGTGTCTGCGGAAGGGCTTGTTCTTCACGATCATGCATGTGTCTGCATGGAAGAACAGTGTGTGTGTGTGTGTGTGTGTGTGTGTGTGTGTGTGTGTGAGAGAGAGAGAGAGAGAGAGAGAGAGAGAGAGAGAGAGCACTTTGATAAGGAGATTAATTCTATCTGAAGATCACATTCATGGCCTAATCATAACCCATTATCCTCAACTTTTGATCCCATCACCTGGGGGGTTTGCAGCCATGTTTCTTAAATGTGACCGTGTTCATCTAAAACTTTTAACCCTGTGGGAAGGTGCCTTGGGCTCAACAGGTCTGGCATGAAGCCTTGGGCTCTGCAAGTCATCCAGGCTCTCGGGCTGCTTCAGGGCATTGCTCTGTGTACTGAGGTTTGATAAGCCAGCAAGTATAGGAGACACCCAGCTAGGCCTACCTGCTCAGGATCCCGATTGTCCCAAGAGCACCATTTGGTAAACTACAGTGCCCAAGTGACCCTGCAGTTCTGCCAATAGTAATAAGTGCTAGGAGTCTTTAACACCAGGTCCTACACAAACAGCTTTCAGAGTAGGCTGGATTTTATTTGGTCTCTGAAATGTTGCCAGCTTGGCTACAGAGTGGATTGTCAGCTCCAAAAGAAGTTTCATTTTCTAACATATTGAAACAATTAGAAGGACCCTTTCCCACTCTTGTTGAAAAGAAGACAAGGACTTATGTATCCAAATCTAAGCCATCACGATGGCTTCCAAAGTCTCTACTCCCTGGGGCACATGCACCTTCTCCAGCTGTGCAGTCAGACTCCAAAGCAGGTGCTGCTGGGCTGGGATTCTGAAGGTAGAATTAGGTCTCAAGTAGACTGGTTATTGGGGAAAAGAGATTATCTTGAGTGAACCTGAGCTAACAGGGTGTTCCCTTTGAAGGGACCAGGCTCTTCCCGGTGAAGGAGATGCCAAGAGCGAGAGCAATTAATGTGGAACTCTGCCATTCGATCTGAGGATGGAAGGGACGATATGGCAATGTGTGTGGGTGGCAGCTAACCACACAGTATAACCTTTAGGGACTTTAGTTCTACAGGCCATTCATCCCGCAACCTGAGTGAACTTGACCAAATCCTTCCTCGAGATTCTAGAAAGGAAGTCTACTATCTCCACGCTTTGATGTCAGCCTTCTGAGACCGAACAAGGAATCTAACCGTGCCATGTCCAGGCGTCTGACTCGATGAACTGTATGTGACACATGGGTGTGGCTTTAAGTTGTTAAGTGTGTGACGCTTCAGTATTCAGCCATATAAAACTAACACAGCCACAAAGGAGCTTTAAAGCGTCACGGACCATGTGGTGGAACTGTGGGAGTGGATGACAGTGTGCATCATTTATATTCACCTTGTGGCTCTCACAAAACATAGGTATAGAATTGAAAAGTCATGGGGTTTTTTTCTGCCTTAAAGTGAATGTCTTTATTCATGTGTGTATGTGTGTTTGTATGGATGTAAGTATGGTGTTCATGCTACTCTGCTCAGCCCAGGAGGATAATACAGCCTAAAAAGAGTTGGCTGACCTGTCGTGTGCACTCAGGGGGGTGAAGATGGGAGCCGGGTGCTGATGCTGAGCTTGGGTCAGAATGCCATCATAGTCAAAATGTTGGTTCTCCTTATGGTTAAAGTTGTTTATTCTGGTTTTAAAGTGATTGCTTTGGTGAGAACTGCATGCCAGTCATCTGTTTTGCCCAGATGTATTATTAGGGATAGCATTCGCAAAGGCGCGCAAAGGAAAGAAACCTCGGAGGGTAATTCAGTGCTCCGTGCGTCCTAGTCTCTGTAACTGAGATTGGGAGGGTAATTCAGTGCTCCGTGCGTCCTAGTCTCTGTAACTAAGATTGGGGGGGGGGGGGCTTCACTACTGCACCCTAGTCTCTCTAACTGAGATTCACCTTTGAAGATGATGAAAATCCTTAAGGGAAGGAGATTGTAGGACACAGGCAATATGAAGGGAAAGTGGGGGGGGGGACGGATGTTCAAGTGAAGACTGACAGGAATGTGGGGCATAATATGAGTGGGTTGGGGGAGGTATAACTACCACCAGGGGTATCTGAAAAATCCCTATGGAAATCTATTTTATAAGCATACAAAATATATATTCTTATCAAAGTTCAATTGGAGTTACCCTACACAGGCGATTATGCTTCTTCCAGAAGCCATAAGTCACCAAATAAATATCCCAATATCAGGTGTGAGAGATCTTCTTTCAAGTTGTTGGTCACAGGTGTCCTGGAGATCTCCAAAATATAACTCGCCGTGCTTCCAGTTGCCCACCAGAACTTGATGATATTGTTGGAAACATCACACACATTAGCCACAGGACATGGGGAAATCAACCTGGGGCTGATCAGGAAGCTTCTCCCTGATAGCTGGCTTTCATAGTATCAGAAGGTGATACGTAGGCTGCCTGGGGGGAAAGCCACCAATAGTCTCACCCAGCTATGAATTCTGTGCATTATAATAATGACTGGTGGAAAGGTATGCCCGTGGCAGCTTCAGTGGTATGGATGTTAGGACTCACTCTACAGTAGGAAACATGCCTGGTACTATAAGTCTGGCCAAGAACACATGGTTGGGTAATTCACAGGACCCAGGTGAACCTACTACTATTAGTACACTAAATGGACATAGTACCAAAATGCTTTCTAAGTTTGTATTTCTACCCATAGATTAGTGCAGCTCTCGGACCTCTTCTGAGATGCCCCTGCATGGATGGTGATTAACACAGACACTCACAACTGAGGGTCCTACACTTCCTCATGTCAGGCTTAGGTGGCTGGGTGCCATGGTTTTAATCTGAAAGGTCCAAGTACAGAGAATAATTGTCTTTGTAGTACTCAGCCATAAGTGGGACATTTAAGTCACACCCCTTTCCTCCCAAAGCTCAGAGATCATTGCAGAAAAGAAAGCAGAAAGACTGTAGCACATTGGAACTGAGGTGGTACCAGTACTCAGGACCCAGATCCTGGAACCAAGATGCAGGAACTGTGTTTGCTTCAGTTTGGTCTTACTTTTCCCTGAATTTTCCCTGATAACTATCATTCCTCTCTCTGGCATGGAATGTCTGTAACATTGCAATTGGATGTCTGTAATTTAAAAATTATTTTTCTTTACATGGGTTCACAATTAAGAAATTGCCACATGTCTCAGGAAGAGACTTTGAACAGTGTTGCCAATGGTTATGACTATTCTCCAGACACAAATGAATGCGTTGTAAGATGACCGTTAGCCTCTGAGGGCCAAAATATTATGTCTTGAATCTAGAATGTCCTCCACAGGTTCCTGTGTTTGAATACTTGGCATCTAGCTGGTAGCACTGTTTTGGGAGTATGTGGAGACTTTGGGGCTGTGGTGTTTGCTGGAGCTCTCTCTTTCCCGGTCTGCTAAGATGGGAACAAACCATGTAATAAACCCCTGCTGACATGATGGGCTCCATTGCTTGAACCAGAAGCCAAAACAAACCTTTCCTTCATCAAGTTGCTTTGCCAGATTTTCTCTCATAGCAACAAGCAAGTAACTAATGCATTGGGGAAGGAGTGAGTAGACACACCTACGCGGGATGCGACGTGACCTGATTTGAACTGTAACAAGCCCTGTCAAGGGGAGCAGGCAAAGATCAGTGGACAAGGACCATGTGGAGGGATTGCTAAGGTCTTACTTCAGAGGCAGGACCCTGGAAGGCAGAAGGGGCTGAGTGATGGACCGGGTGGAGGTAGTGCAGAGGAAAGGTGTAGGTCCAGCATGTGCGCATGAAGGGATGGAGGAACAGGCAGCTCAGCAGACAGAAGTGGCTGGAGGAGGTTCATTCAGTCAAGTTCCAGACTGGAAGTTTCTGACCTTCTGAGGACAGTCAGCTGGGGAGACCTGCAGTGAGGAAAGGGGCGTGATGGACCAGGAAGTGCCACGATTAGTTATCTCTTCTTCCACACTTGTTATGCCCTTCTCCTCTGACCATCCTTCGCCTGGTGAACATCCCAGGGCTGCTGAAATGTGTCGTCACAGTCTGGTGGCTTGTAATAACAGGAGCATGTTCTCTCACGGCTCTGGTGACAATGTCTGGAGTTGAGTCACCAGTGTGCGTGTGCGAGGAGGGCTGTCCTCCTAGGTAATCTCGGCTGTTAACACAGCTCAGAGTTATTGGAGAATTGCCACAATTGTATCGGCCTGTGGATATGTCTGTGGAAAAATGTTCTTGTTTCCTAATTGGTGTAGGAAGACCTAGCCCACTGTGGGCAGCACAGTCCTTAGGCAGGGGTTCTGGGTTACATATTTTAAAAAAGGCCATCTGAACAGGAGCTAGAGAGAATGTCAGTAAGTGGCGTTCCTCCATGGTCTCTGCTTCAGTTTGTGCCTTGAGTTCCTGCTATGATGTCCCTCAATGATGGACGACGTTGTGGAAGCGTAAGCCAAATAAACCCTTTCCTCTCCCAAGTTGCTTTTGGTGATAATGTTTGTCAAAGAAACTTAAAGCGTGGCCCATGTTTTCCAGATCCTTCACTGAGTCTATTTTTCCTCACGCTTTCCTAAGAGGTAAGCGTATGGGGAGCATACGTTTGGGCAGAGACCTTCAAAGAGGAGGACTTGGTCTCAGTCCAGGGTCCATTAGATTGTCACTTAAAAAGCACAGAAGAAAATCCAGACCCGGTGTGAATCATATTCCAAAATGTGAAATCCTATGTTGGGGGGGGTGTCTCAGAATTCCTACTCCACCAGCACCCCCTAAAAAGAATTGAAAGTTGCCTTAGAAGTAGGAGAGACCAGCTGGAAGGAGGCTAGAGTCCGGGTACTGCTTGGCTGTCATTGTCCTTAGGATGCTGATGGGAACAGTGGCGGGAGTTGTGTCTTGCCAGGGTTATGGCCCTGGGAGCAGATGTCCGTGTCTCTTCCAGCTCTTGCTCCTAAGCACTTAGCCTCTACAGAGACAGAGCTGCAATCAGGTATGGTAAGAGCGGGAAGTACTCACAGCAAAGCCAGCACTGGGGAGAGTTCAACTTCAGTGTTTGAAACCCTTGTTCCCACAGATGTGCTGCTGGTTAGGAAATACACACTCTCACTTCCGGGACTCAGAGAGCCAAGGATTGCTGTAGCTGTGATCACAGCTGTCTTAGGCTGTAGATGGATTCTCTCTCTGAGTCCTGGTAAGGGTCCTTTTAGCAAATCATTTGACACATGCGCAGCTTGTTTTCCATTGCTGTAACAAAACACCGTAACCCAAGCCATCTTGGGGAAGAACTCTCAGGACACACTCCATCACTGAGGGAAGTCATGGTTGGGTCTCAAAGGAAGAACCAGGAGGTCAGAAACTGAGGCAAAGGCCATAGAGCAGTGTTGCTTACTGGCTTGCTTCTCATGGCTTGCCCAATCTGGTTTTTATGCATCCCAGGACCACCCGCTCAGGGGAAGCACTAAACACAGTATGTATTCTCCCACATCGATCATCAGTCAAGAGAATGCCCGCTGCTGATTTGCCTACAGGCTGCTTCCGTGGAAACAGATCCTCAATTGAGATTCCCTCTTCCCAGGTCTATCTAGGTTTGTGTCAAGTTGACAAAAACCGAAGAGCATAACAAGCAAATGTCACAGGGGAGGACGTAGGATGGCAGCAGCACCGGGAGGTTGGGGGCCTCCCATGTCTGCTGTTTCCCAGGTCGTGTTCAAAGCCACTGAGGCTTTTAAGAAGCCTGAGGCCGAATGTGCCTCAGTGGCATGCTGTATGATCAGTGTGAAGGAGGGTTAGGTCTGATCCACAGCTGAGCGGAAAGCGGTGGGAGATGCAGATCAGCTGGCCGAATGCTTGCCCAGCACGCACGAAGCCCTCCTGGGTTTCAGCTCCAGCACTACATAAACTCAGAGTGCTGGTGTGTCTGGACCCCCAACACTTGGATCAGGAGTTCAAGGACATCTTTGTCTACAAAGTCAGTTCAAGGACAGGCCATGGTAAAGGAGATTCTGTCTCAAAAAGAATAGAAAAGAGGAAAGGCTATGCCTGCTTAACACAATGATGCACAATATTTAGGAAGGGCATTAGGCATCCTCGCCCTTGGAATTATCCTACCAAATTCTTCCGAGGAGATGAATACAGAAAAAAAAAAAAGCATAGCAGAGCTGGCTTTTCAGAGAGCCTGCCAGCCAAGAGTGTACCAAGGCTGCCCGTGCTGTCAGATCCAGGGGACCTGAAGTTCACTTTGATTTTGTGTAAAATCTGTGATCACTAACATTGTCTAGGTAAGAAATGCAGACCAGAGGTGATCCAGAAAGTGGTGTCCCTTAGCTCCACAGAGCTCCAGGGGCCACCACGTGGGCACCTTATTTTCCAAGGATCAACACAAGGAAGGAGAATCAGGTACTGGCAATGAGAGGGTATGGGTTCTACTGAGGCTGCCAGGGTCCCCAGGCTGCCTGGGGCTTCTGAGGGAGGAAGAACCCAAGAAGGAGCCTCAGGGCAAGCAGCAGGAGAGTTATTTGAGGGCACAGCCAGGCTGCAGTTGGACCCAGCATGCATTGCAGGTTCCTCCAGCAGCTGAGTTTGTGATTCAAAGCTCGTTTCATGTAAACATCAGATGTGGCTCTCAGGGCCCAAACAGAAGGCGTTTCACAAGTAAGGAGAATGAAGATTAGAAATGACTGTTCTTAAAAAGATGCTCGCCCATCCCCTTCTATCCCTCCTTCAGGCATCCTCCCCCCAGCAACAGGGAACGTCCAGGGATCTGCCTGCACGGGCAGGGAGCCCAAACCAATTACATCTCCTAGCACAATCTGAGTCCTCTGCCCTGTGGTTTGTGTGAAGAATGCAACTGTCACAAATCGCAGAACTCCAGTGAGCCACAGCATTTCTGTGTTGAGTGGGGCCAGGAGGGCAGGTCCTTCACTTCTGTGTTTTACAGAGGAGATCTCTGGGGCTAGCGTGGGGCAATGGCTGAGGCCACACAGCTAGTGACTGGGGCAGACTCAGCCCAAGAGTTGCAGGGGGAGCCCCAGCTGAAGTCACCACCATGCTAGTTACGGACTTGTGTCATCTTAGGGGAATCACTCAGCCTCCAAAAGCCTGGTTCTCTCAGGTGCAGAATGGGAATAGGTAATATCATTTGTTTTAGCACTTGGGTGAGGGCTCATGGGACTGTGTTCAGGGCTTGTGCATTGCCGGCAAAACCATAGTCTGTATTCCAATTTTACTGGTGGTTGCAATACCTTTTCACCCAATGGTGAGTGATTCCTATTTATGAATCTAGGATGAATTGAACAAATATTTCCCAGACCCATTCTCTGTACTCACCGATTAGACCAAAAGACCTGCTAGATCCTGGTACTCCCGGTCTCCACATTGAAGCTGTGTGGAAGAGATGGCAGCAGGCCCTCAGGGAACAGAAAGTACCAGAAAAGGAGGCTAGGGGGCGTGCTCCTTGTGGTCAGGGACAGGCAGTCAGGTCTGGAAGCAGAAAAGAGACCTGAGTCCCTGTCCCATAGACACCTGTGACTGTAGAGAGTGAAACAGAGTCGTACACCACAGATAACATGGTCCATATAAGGGTTCCTGCTTTTAGCCCCAGATGTGCCAGGGCCTGAAGATCCGTGGAAAACTCACTTCTAATCTTGGGCCTTGGTGTCCTCCTCATCAGATGAAAGAACTCAAGCAGACGGCCCTTCTTCTTTGTCTCCAGTTCATGGGTCCATGAAACAGACTGTCTTTGCATTAGCACCAACAACATTGCTTATTGAATCCTTACTGTTCGCCAGCCCCACTGGAGTTCCAAATGCTATGCCATTCTCCATTCCTAAGGGGCATTTATTTGTCTCAAGGCCAGATGAGTGAGCCCACTGAGTCTCAGGGTGGTCAGTGCTCTGATGAGATTCATTGACCTTGCTCTGCCAACTTCAGCAGGGAGGATATTAGTAGACGGACTGAGGGAGAGACATAGCAGGTGGGGACATGGTTTGTCAAGTCATTGGGAATGAGACAGTGTGGAATCAGCCTGAAAGGCTTAATCAGAGATGGACATCCACAGGTAGCCAGACAGGGAGCCAGGGGATGACTTTGTGCACTCAAGAGTGAGACTCCCCACCCCTTATATAAGCCCTAGGCAGTATTTCTAGCCTCTTGGGTTCCAGTTTCTTTGTATCTTGGGTCACTGATAGCATCGGTCTCTCAGGGATGTTGAAAGGACCAGGTAAAGAGACTCATGAAAACACAACGTGGGAATACACAGAATAAATGCTTCATATGTGCTTGCTGTTGTTTCTGAGGCTTTGAGTCTCTCCTATTTAAAAGGGAAGATGGCCGTAGCTATTTCTGCTCTGGAAAGAAAGTGAAACAGAGCAGTGTGTGTGAAAGTAATTTGGAAATGTAAACACACAGTGCAGTATTATTGTTGGCCGTCTTCGCTGCGCTCTGGCTAGGCAGGTGGAGGGAACGTTAAGGACATGGGGGAATTTTATGGGTTGAGTTAGGAGAACAAGATAGAGACTCATATGCTGGTCCCAAGGGGAAGAAATGGTCTTAAATAAAGCTTGTGTTTTCTCAACAGATTTGTGGAAAGAACATAAAAATCCCCCCCCCCCCCATTATTGGCCTTTTGTTTAATGAAAGAAGAGGAAAGTTGGTTTTAAAGGGCCTGCTAACCGCATCAGCGATGTGTAGGTACCATTAGTGAACAGTAGAGGGATGCGTTCTGGAGGCTCCCCGTCTTCTTAGTCAATTACTGAAAAATGCTAATCTCCAGCAATCCATTAAACGTTTAGGAAGCATCACGCCATGTTAGCCATTGGATACTCATGGTTAAATGGGGCTCAGCACGTGTTTCCCCGTCTGAGTTAGTGGCAAGGGGCGGTCGTTGGTTAAGACACACATACACTCAGCAGATAGAAAGGCTCCGAGTCATGTTTCTCTTGGTTTCCTTGGCAGTTTCATTGCACAGATGCTGAAGAGATGATTGGCATGGGGCTGAACTTTGCACTTGCTGCCCTCTGCTCTGCGGAGACACAGTATTGTGGCTGAGCATTCTACCTCTCCTGTCACATATTTGGTGTTTATAACTATACCAGCTTGTCCCTCGAATCTACCCAAGGGTCACCCTCTTAACATAAACTCAGTGCTACAGTTACTTTAAGACCTGGTGAGAAGCAGTGTAAGGGCTGAAGGATTTATTCTAGTTTATAGCTTGAAGGGATTATCCCATCTTGGTGGGGAAGGGCTTGGCGACAGGAGTCACCGGTCACACTGCATCTATAGTCAGGAGGTGGAGGTGGGCCAGTGCTGGTTCTCACTCATCTTCTCCTTTATATACCATCCAGGACCCCGGCCTATGGGATGGAGGCTACCTACATTTAGGATGGATCTTCTCCCTCATTAATTCTAGAAAATCCTTATGGGTATGTCTGGAGTTTTTTTTATATGGTGATGCTAAATGCTATCAAGTTGACAATCAGTTTAAACAGTCTAATGAACAATAAGGACGCTTCCACGTGTAAGGAGCTTGCAAAGCTGCAAGAGGTTCTGGGCCAGAAGCAGGGGGCAGTTTCTGCATTTGTCACACAGCACAGCATGGGTTTGTACATCCCAGAGCCCTGGTTCAGATCCTGGCTCCTCTTGCTGGGCTGTGCTGGGTTCTTTCAGAACTTGGCGTCCTTTATTAGTAAGACTGTAGTTATGACAGGGCTGTGTTTGAGAATGATCTTCCATGGATGGAGGTGGTAAAGACTTGAGGTAGCATCTGGCCTATAGTAAGGGAAGAAAGGGCAAAATTCTGGGTGACAGTGGTGCTAAGCATGAAGGTGGGGGACACCATATTGCTGACACGTGACCTAAAGCTCTAAAAAGGGAAATTTTGATAAACAATGCTGTCAGCGTTCAGAATACACTAAGGAGAAAGAACTTGATTGAGAATCCAAGGTCTTGGAGCTGAGGAGATGGCTCACTATGCAAGCATGAGGACCTAAGTGTGGGTCCCCAGCAACCACATAAAATCTGAGCGTGGCAGCAGGTACCCATAACCTCAGGGCTGGGTGGGGAAAGGGGAGGAGAGATGGGTGGGTTCTCAGAGCTCACTGGTTACCCAGTCTAGATTCTGTGAGAGACCCTGTTTCAAAAATAAGACAACCAGGGGCTGGCGAGCTGGCTCTGTGGGTTAAGGTGTCTGTAACTAAGTCTGACAACCTGAGTTCAGCCCTCAGGACCCACATGGTAGAAGAAAGACCTGACTCTAGGGCATTGTTCTCTGACTCCACATGCACAGTGCAGTGCACATGTGATGTCCCACATGGACACAGAATAGATACAGGAAAATGTTTTTACAAAAAGTAAACCAAAGTTAACTTCTGGTGTCTACATGAGCACGCACAGGCAAATGTACTGGTTCACACGTGCACGCACGCACATTTACACATGCACACGTGCGCACACATGTGTGTGCGCACACACACACACTGCCTCAACTATATGCTGGTAAGGATGACAGTTGCCTGAAATAAGACTGTTTCCCTATCTTATAGGGAAATAGGACCTTTGGGATCTAAAGGATTGGCCAGTGCTTCTCCAGACATGTACTATCCAGGACAATGAACGATGCATGCTCGTTTGAACAAGCCACAGATAAGGCACAAAACATCTGGAAAGCTTGAGATGTGAGGGCAGGAACCTCCATTCTTCTGGATAGGAGACATGCATTCGCTCTGCTCAGGCTCAGGGCTGGCGTGGGTCATTTTGTACACTGGATTAAGGAATGATATCCTGGTAAATCAGAAGCCAGTGAGTGATAACACTTCATGAAGAAACCATTTAGACCTTTGCCCTGCGGCTCATAATAAAGCAACCTTCAAGTCAGGTGACACTGAACAGAAGTGAGAGTGACAGCCAAGTTATCCTAAGGAAAACAGTGGATTTGTCTGTGCACCGCGGGAGGACTGTGCAGGGAAGATTGTTAGCTTGCAGGGTGAACCCTCCCTGCCTGCCTGCAACTATCTTGAGGCGGGGAGGACAGGACAGAATTGAAACCATTTGTTCCTGGGACTCTGACTGTGTTCTGTGGATTTGGCATAGACATTCTCAGTCATTGCTCTCTCTGGTTAACTCCTGCTGGGGAGGCAAAGCTGGGTGTGTATGTATTTGTATATGTATGTATACAGGTGTATATGCATTTGTATGTGCATGTGTATATATGTGCATATGTGTATGTATGTGTGTGTTTGTATGTGTCTGTATTTGTGTGTATGTGTGTAAGCTTGTGTATATGTGTTTGTATGTGTATATGTGTATGTATGTGTATATGTGTCTGTGTATATGTTTGTGTATATATGTACATATGTATATGTGTCTATATATTTGTATATGTGTGTCTATGTGATACATGTCTCTGTGTGTATGTCTCTTTGCTGTGTAAAGACAGGACCAGCCACAAGAAGCCTGGAATCCCCAGAGCTCTCTTACATTCAAGCATTACCTTGTCCTCTAAATTTTATTTATTTAAATTTTACTTTTTTGTTTGTTTTTTTCTTTTATTAAGATTTATTTATTTACTATATATACAGTGTTTTGACTGCATGCCAGTGTGCCTGCATGCAGGCCAGAAGAGGGCACCAGATCTTATTGTAGATGGTTGTGAGTCATCATGGGGTTGCTGGGAATTGAACTTGTGGCCTCTGAAAGGCTAACTAGTGCTCTTAACCTCTGAGCCATCTCTCCAGCCCCTAAATTTTACTTTTTAATGTGTATGTGTGTGTAGTATGCATGTGCAAGTTCCTCATGTATGTGAGCTCATGTGCATAAGGGTGTACATGCACATGTATGCATGCACAGTGCTGACATCAGATGCTTGCATTGGCTTCTCTCTGCCTCATCCATTGAGGTCAGGTCTCAGTAGAACCGAGAGATGGATGATATGGGCTAGTGTGGCCAGGCAGCTTGCTCTGAGAGAGCCCCTGTCTCAACCTTTCAAGTGCTGGAATTACAGGCAGGCTGACATGCGCATGTTGGTATTGGATATCTGAACGCCAGTTCGTTTCCCCAGCTCCACCCTTGTCCTTTGAATAGACAGACTAGTGCACCAAAGCAGAAAGGTGGCTCTGCAGCAAGGATGGCTACAGAAGCAAGGGTCCCCTCTCCATCTTTTGGCCCCACAGAGCAGCATGCTACCCTATGCAGTATTTCCCGAAGACAGAATCCCTATCTGTCACTGTCCCGTATCCCTCTTCAGCAATGATAAACAAGGCCCCAGCTAAGAATGGTTTTTCTTGGCATTGGAGGGTTAGGTCAGAACTGATGGGCACCCTGCAGAAACCCATGGAGGCTGGGAACCCCAGCTACCCATGCCATGGCAGTTGTCAGTGTCTTAGAAAAAAATGAAAAAAAATAAAGTTGAAAAGTAAGACTCTGGAGAGAAAAATTATGACATTGTCAGTCAGCACTGTCAGGAGGAGGGGCAGGCTCCATGGAGTGTTCGAAAGAAACCTCGTCTCCGAAAAAGTCTACAGCCTTGTTTAACCCACTGAAGTCTGCCAGGAGTGAGGGACTTAAAAAACAGTCTTTGAAGGGTGTTGGCAGCTGTATTTTTGGGTTTTTCTCTTTTCTCTTCTGGTGCAAAGCTTGATGAATCTTAGAGTTTCATAGCATACATCGACCAGATCGGGGCGAAGAAACTCTCAAACACATCCTCTCAGACTGACTTTCTTAGCTTGCTTAAAAAAGAGAAAAAGAAGCTCATACACACCAGAAGTCAAGGCAAAGGAAAGAGAAAAAAATTATGGTATTCCAGAGAGAAACCACACACAACGAATGAAGGACCCAAAGTTGACAGCCAACATCTACAAAGAATTGGAGCCGAGGTTGACCCGGAAGTGATAGTGTGTTTGGTGAGAGACTTTGAGAGCTGAACAAGGCAAGCCATGAGGGTGCTGTGGCACAGGAGTCTCTTGGTATCGTTCTGAGTACTGTTTCTTTTCTTTTCTTTTTTCTTTTTTTTTTTGGTTTTTCGAGACAGGGTTTCCCTGTAGTTTCTAGAGCCTGTCCTGGAACTAGCTCTTGTAGACCAGGCTGGCCTCGAACTCAGAGATCCGCCTGCCTCTGCCTCCCAAGTGCTGGGATTAAAGGCGTGCGCCACCACCGCCCAGCCCTGAGTACTGTTTCTTTTAAGTGAAGAATTAGCTACTATTTTTATTGACAAAAAAAAATCCTTCACCATCATTGCTGAACAGAAGTCAGAGCTCTAGATTGAATTTCTGGAGGGAGGGAGGAATGAGAGGCACTGATCATCCATAGGTGGAAACAGCCCGAGAATATCTTTTCCCTGGCACAGTGCCCCTGGTGTAACTTATCCAGTGTATCCAGCTCAAATGTATGACTAGTGTCCTGTATCAGCTACTGAGATAGACTCAGTAAGCTAATTACATAAATCTCATAGTAGGCCCTGGTGGTACAAGCCTGTAATCCCTGTAATACTCTGGATGCTGGGGCAGGAGGCTATGGCTAACTCGTGGCTTAGATCTACACTCTGATCTTCAGGCAAGCCTTATTTGTTAGATCCACAAATAAAACATCGCCACACCCGTGTGCCCTTCCCTGGGATGCTGATCTTGAGAAAATATGTCTGACCACTTAGGAACACTGTCTTCTGATCTACACATTGAGCAACTGTAGTACCCGTTTTTTATTTTCTCCTCATCCCTCATCCCTGTGATGCTGAGGGCTTCTAGTCTGAGCACAAAAACAAGGATTCCCTTTGTGATCTTTGAGGGAGCTAGCTCTGTCACTAGGCAGAGAGGATGATTTGAGAAAAGCATTAATAACAGATTGTGTACCAGGAAGCAATGCACTTGCGGATTGTGACCCAGGTGACCTCCAGTGTGCTACCAGTTGTTTGTCCCTTTCTTTGTTGCTTCTGATGGCTGATGTTTACAACTCCCACAGTGACAGAGTCCAGCTTTTGAAGGGGAGGAGCTGTAACCTCCGTGTAATTCTTTCCACTGGGGATCAGTTCAGGTCCATTTGGATTTGGAGGACATGGATCTGTGCTTCTGGAACCACCCCAGCCCTTAGCAGCAAGGAATAGTCATGCTCACCAGCCTGCCTCTAGAATGTTCTAGATAGTAAGGAGAGGAGAGAGAGGTCTTGAGGAGACAGCTGTCCTTCCATATTCAAGGATTCTGCACACATGGATTCAACTTGTGGGGGAAAATGTGTCTGTACTGAACAGTTACAGATTTATTTTCTTACCATTCTTTAAACAATGTGGTGCAACAGCCTTTTGCACAGCTTCTGCATTATGTGGCATGAGTCTCTTCATGATTTAAAGTACACATTGGGGCTTTGTAGATTGTATCCAAATATGACTTTAGCATTGAAAGGTGGTCTGGGAACCTCTTGATACCAAGGTAACTCATCCAGCTCATGGATTGTTGCCCCATATCGCTTATGAACCACTTCTTAGCAAAAGTAGCATCGTGGATTGGGGAACTCCCTCCTCTGGGTACTGTGTGGAGCAGTGGCTAAAAGCCCCACTAAAAATGAATTTATTGATAATTTGTCCTGCAAAGGTTTTCCCTAAGCAAAACCTTTTGCTTTTGCTGGGGTTGGCCATTGTTGTAGAGTAAACAGCAGTATGTGGACTGTAGGTGAATCGAACTTTCCAAAATGTATATGAACCTTTTAAAAAGAACATTATTTCTACTTGATGAAGTTTTGTGTTTGTGGCTGCTTCCCTAAAAATGTTAATCCGTGTAGCACAAATTCTAATTGGTCTTAATTAAACAAAAAAAGCTTGGAGTCAGCTATTAGGGGGGTGAAATCTGAAGGATCAGAGAAGCAGAATGACAGCCACTAGAGACTTCTTACCTCTACCAATGCTCAGACCAAAGGGACGGTCCTGTCCTCAGACTGTCCCCTCAGACTGCATTTTGCTCCGGTCTCCTCCCACCTTATACTCCTCTCTCTGCCCAGCCATATCACTCCTGTCTCCACCTCCCTAGTGCTGGGATTAAAGTGTGGGATTCCAAATGCTAGGATCCCCTTTGTGTGAGCTCTGTTTCTCTTTTAGATGGGATCAATTTTGTGTGGCTCAGGATGGCCTTGAACTAACAGATCGGTCTGTGCCCCGAGTCCTGGGATTAAAGGCGTGTGCCACCACTGCCTGGCTTCTAGTGGCTTAGCTCTGCACTTTGATCCTCAGGCAAGCTTTATTTGTTAAAACACAAACAAAACATCGCCACAAACCTGTGAGGTAATCAAACGGAATTGAATTTATCTTCCCCTGTGAAATACACATTTTGCATTCTCTGTACATGGATTCCATGCTTTGGACTTGAATTCCCTAAGACTATTTGTTCGGGAGACAACGTGTTTTCCAAGTGTGAACCTGGGTAACTCGTGAGGGTGATTTGGACCTGTGCCATCAGGAGTTGAAATAGTGTAGGGATGGAAGGGGCTGGAAAACCCCAGTTCTATTACCCACTGATGGCAGAAATTATCGAGGTACCAAATTCTCTCTCTGTGTGTGTGTGTTTGTGTGTGTGTGTTTGTGTGTGTGTGTTTGTGTGTGTGTGTGTGTTTGTCCACTTTTTTGTTGTTTTGTGCTTTTTTCATTTTCATTTTATTATATGGGTGTTTTGTGTGCGTGTGCACCATGTGCATGCAGTGCCCTTGGAGGCCAGAAGATGTCAGATCTCTTAGACCTGGAGTTACAGATGTGGTTGTGAGCTGCCATGTGGGTGCTGAGGGCTAATCCCAGAACCTCTGGAAGAGCATCCAATGCTCTAACTACTGTGCCATCTCTCTAGTCCATGGTTTTATTGCCTCTAAGACATGGTCTCCAATGGCTTGGAGCTAACCAAGTAGTAGGCTAGGTTGGCTGGACAGTGAGTGCCCCAAGGTACTGCCCGTTCTGTTTCTGCCTCTCCAGTGCTGGGACTACAAGGCCACCACACCCAGATTTTAAAAACGCTGTCATTTTGTCGTTTTAGCCAGTAGTGGGGTTCAAACTTAGTACTTGCCACATTTCACTGTATATTTCACTTCCAAGCGTAGCCTGGATGTAGTTCAGTATCCTCGTCTGAACATCAGGGATGGAGATGCTAAAATATGTCTCATAGATGTGTGGGATCAGTACATTTCTCTGTGCCCGACACTGCCTGGCATGGGGCTTACGCTCACCCGTACTACTCAGCAGCAGCATTGAAGGGGCTGTGACCATCCCAAGAGGCAGGAGAGTGGTGCACTAGGGCTCCCCTCTTTCCTCCAGCTCATCTTCAGAGAGAAATTTCTTTGAGGTGGGGCATGGGGTCTACTCTACAGATAGACATTTCTTCCTTTCATTATGTCAGGAAAGAACTGGAGATGGTTCAAAACCATAGGGAGGAGGCAGAGGAGTTAAAGTTTTCCATGTGGCCCGAGCCAGATTTCCTAAACGTCTCTGTCTGACACTGAGAGCAGCAGCTGCTCCATTTCAGCAAGAGCAGGCATTTGATTCCGCCTGGAAGATTCGATAAGTGAGGAATCCGGTCTTGTTTCCTGAGCGTGCTAGCAGGTTCTGCTCAACCTCATTCTCAGCTGGGCTGTCTTTCATTCACACTCCTGGCAGGTTCTCGTTGGCCGCTCTCGCTTTCTGGAGGCTTTTGTTGGTGGTTTTTCTGAGTGTGGGGTGAATCTTTCAACGTGCACAGGGGAACCTGTAGACAGCGATGAATCAGAGCATCTAAATAAGGGTCTTGAACATCCCAGCACTGAGCGTGCCCTCATGCCTCCTCCCAAGAACCATCTCCTTCGGAAGGCGGCTGCTATTCTGACCCTCATGTTTTGGAACCAAGGTCACATTATGTCCCCTTTGTGGTTGGCGTCTTTCAGACACAAGTCTGAGATTCCCCCACAAGGTGGACAGAGCGGTTACTTCACTGATGATTAATAACGTGTGCCTGCCTTTTCAGCTGTTTGTTGGGGCTGTTCGGCTCGCTCTTTTGAGAAGGGCCTGATTCTGTTATTGCTCATCTATGACATTGGTTTGTCGGTCTTTATCTGGTTTAGAGGTATCCTTTATGTATGTCAGATGTGAATTCTTTATTGAATATTCATCCTACAATTAACCTTCTCTCAGTGTTAAGCTTTTCACTCTCTGAATGGTTTTTATTTTTCTGAACAGACATTCTTAGTTGCGTGAAGTTGAATTCAGCAATTCTTCTTTTAAAAGGGGTTGTTTTGCAAGAGTTAGTGTATACATGTGTGTATCTGAGTAGGCACACGTGAGAGCAGGTGCCCACAGGGGCTAAACGAGAGCATCAGCTTTCCTGGAGCTGGACTTACAGACAGTCGTGAGCCACCCAACAGGGGTGCTGGGCACCACACTTCGTCTTCTGCAAGAGCAGTATGCACTGACTGCTGAGTCGTCTCTTTAATTTACCTCTTCATGTGAAAACTCTTCTCTTAGCTCAAGATTGTAGGATTACTGTCTTCATCAGGGTTCCTATTGCGGTGACAAGACACCATGACCAAAAGCAAGTTGGGGAAGAATGAGTTGATTTGGCTTGCACTGTGGTCCGTCACTGAAGGACATCAGCACCGGAACTCAAATAGGGCAGGAACCCGGAAGCAGAAGCTGATGTAAAAGCCATGAAGGGGTGTTGCTTACCGGCTTGCTCCTCAGGACTTGCTCAGCCTGTTTTCTTATAGAACCCAGGACCACGTGCCCAGGGATGGCCCCACCCACAATGGGTGGGCCTTCTCCCATTAATCACTAATTAAAAAAATGCCCTATAGACTTGCCTGCAGCCCGATCTTATTGGGGTATTTTCTCCACTGAGGCTCTGTCCTCTCCAATGACTCTAGCACGTGTCAAGTTGATGTGACGGTAGCCAACACAGCTGCTCTCCTGGATAACATGGAGGACGCCACTTCATTTGCTTTGCCCTCTACCTTTAGGGGAACAGTAATACTGGAGTTGGTTTTTCTCTATTGCTGATTGACCTCAAAGCTTTTACGGAAAAAACTTCTTATGATGCTTTTCTACTCTTGCATATGGACACACATCTGAAGGTCTGTTTCTCAGTTTTCGTCCTGTTTTTCTATTCATATCCATAACAAACAGCATTGTCTTAAGTACTGTAGTTTCTTTGCAATAGGAATTCTCCAGCTTTGTCCTCCTCCAAGATGATATTGGCTCTTTTGTAGACTTGTATTTCTGTGTACTTTAAAGATTTTTTTTTTAAAAAAATGTTTTTATTTTTTATGTCTGTATGGTATGTGCACACGTGCAGTACCAGTCGAGTCCAGAAGAGGGCGTCAGATTCCCTAGAACTGGTGTTGAAGGCACCTGTGAGCTTGTCCTCTGTAAGAGCAGCAGGTGCTCTTAACTGCTCAGCCATTCTCAACCCCTGAAAGAAGCATTTTTAAAGATCAAAATAATTGACAGTTTGTTGACTGCTGACCTTGCCTCTTGGAAGGAGGGGCAGAGAGGATTATGGGGCGTTACTGAGTATCTAACCATCCTCTCAACCAATCACATGAAATTCTGCATTGCATGTGGCCCAGGGGCTCTGGGAAGGACTATAGGCTATAAATAGGGGAGGGGCTCTGTCTACACAGCCTTAGGGGAGTCATCATTCATGCTGGGCACTTTAAGTCACCCACATTCCTGCCCTTTAACCCCTCACCCATTGCTCTGTAAGTGGCCCCATACACTCACTGGCTCCTCAGAGAGAACCTCCGGGGGGGTCTCATCTTGGTTTGTCACTGGTCCTTAGGAGGAGGGGGAGATATTGTGTGCATCTGCCTCCCAGAGGGAAGGAATTTTAGCAACACTCCCACCTCAGTGATTGAAGGTCTGGCCCCCGAGTGGTGGCTGTTGTGGGTCCCTTGGACCTTAGGTCACTGGGTAGTTCTCGTAACTCCTTAGTAGTTTCTAGAAAGGATTGTTTGGTTCTACCTGCCTTTTTTCGGCTAGCTGTGACAAGAGGCAATGTGGCCGAGGGGGTAGCCTTGCCCCGCCTGTGCTCTGATGCTTGGACTTTCGGCTTTTGTAGCTATGAGCCATGTATTTCTGATCTGCAGGCTAGGTCGTGTGTTTGACTACAGTGACTCGCAGCCAGGTACATTTATGACTATAATCCCAGCACCTGAGAGGATGAGGCAGGAGGACTGCCATAAGCTTACAGCAGGAGGATTGCTGTAAGCCCAGCCTGGGCTACATAGTAAGTTTCTAGACAACAGCGGGCCACAAATCGATGCCTTGTCTAAATAAATAAATAGATTATTGCTATTTTATTGCAACCAATACCTACTGAAATGTAACTGCATTTTACTCCTTTCTTACCCCTCTTGTATTGTGCTGCATTTTGCAGAAGGATGGTGTCTTTTGAATTAGAAGAAGCCTGGATGGTAAGGTGTGTTGTTAATTAGGTACAGCCGCATCAGTGCCTACTAAGATTTTACCTATGCTCCTGTGACCCATCAGTGACAAGCATCTAGTTTTCCTGCTTGTGGGTCTGTGGGTCAGTTAAAATCTAGTTGCTTCTGGTTGGGCTTGACTCCAGCCGATGGTCAGGTTTGGGTCTGTTTCATGGGTCTAATTCTGTGAGCTGCAGGCCCTTGGAGCAAATCATTGGCGCTCAAGGGGCTGAGCCAGACTGTGCAAACAAATCCCAGGTTGTGGATGGGTTAGTGACAGCTGAAGGAAGCCATCTAGGCAATCTGGGAGTCGCTGGTAGGTGCCAGTGCAGAGGGAAGGAGTGGCTACAAGAATCCAACTTACTAGGATATAACTGGAAATACCTTTTAATTTTCCAAAAATTTTTTTTGTCGGTTTCATACATATATTTAATGTAGTGAGATCATATGCACCCCATTGCCCTCTGTTAACCCCTTCCCACTCCTGCGCTCACTTCCTGTTTCCATGTCTTGCATCTATGTCTTTCAGTCTTGCAGGCTGACACCGTGTTCAGAATGGCAATGGCCATGTCCTATCCAAGCCTGATTTATAGCCATCCTCATCCTCCTGCTCTTAGAGGCTTCCCGTCTGCACTCAGCCATCACACTTACTCTCAACGCTTTGACCAATTAGGAGTCTCTGCATTGATTGTCACCCTCTGCAAAAGGAAGCTTCCCTGGTCCAGGCAGAGAGTAGCACTATGGAAATACATAATCCATATTTAAAAGGCAGCTTCGGTTCATTTCCATTTAGCAACATATCAGTAGTAAATGCTCCTCTATAACCTCGGACTTGCTCAGTGGTAAACTTTGGACTAGATTTACCACCCTCCCACGAAGCAGGCTTCAAACCTAATCAGAATGTGTTTGGTTACCCCCCCTAAACAAGTCATCATGCCACTATTGCATCTGTGGGCACAGCTCGCCTGATTGGTCAGTATTATCGCACACAGGACCTATGACTGTTTAAGGCTGTTAATGATACAGCATTCTGCATAGCACCTTCTGCGCCAGCTCAGCTCCAGCTTGATTCTTCAGTGTCTTATATATAAAGTATGCAGTGTCTTGAGCAACCAGGTCTTATTGTGTAGACAGATTTTTCTTTGGGCCCCCAATCACAAAAAAGGGCACAGAGATTTATTATTAATTATGAAATCTTGAGCTTAGACTTGTCCCACTAGCTCTTATAACTTAAAATAACCCATTTCTATTCATCTACGTGCTGCCATGTAACTCATGGTTTCTACCTCTCCCCCTGTATGTCTTGTTCTCTCTGTGTCTGTCTGGTGACTCCTTCTTCCTTCTTTCCAGAACACTCTGTTCCAAGAAGCCCCTCCTAACCTCTTCCTGCCTAGCTAATGGTCATTCAACTCTTTATTAAGCCAATCGCAGTGACATATCTTCACACAGTGTAAAGAAATATTTTGCAACATTATTCTCTAGTTCTCTTGTGAATAATCAAAAGCAGTGACAGTAGGCTGTATTGTTTGGGCAGCCTCTGGGAGCTCCCTAGTCAACCACTCATAGAAAGGTACCCCGCATGTAAGTACTCTGTAGTTCTGGCTGTCATGAAACATACTATTAGACCGGCTGGCCTTGAACTCACAGAGATTAGCTTGCCTCTGCCTTCGGAGTACTAGGATTAAAGGCATGTTCCACCACCTCCACACTGGGATATTTTTGTCTTCCCCTCCCCTCCCCTTGGAAGTATCATTTTATTTATTTATTTATGTATTTACTTACTTACTTACTTACTTACTTATTTTTCAGGACAGACTCTCCATCTTTTAGTGCAGACTCACTATGTAGCCCAGGCTGACCTTGAAGTCAAGACAATCTTTGACTCAGACATTCCCAAGTGCTGGGATGACAGGCAAGAGCCACCATTGTGCCTCATTTTAATATATTCTTGTACTTTTAAACTGAAAATTCCTGTGTATAAAAGAATATGTATCTATGGTTTGCATCCAATTAGCAGCAACTGTTCTTGAATTTTCTTCTGAATACACTCCCTGGACCATTGATTTTCCATGTGTGAGTTTGTTGCTTTCCCCCTGAGGATTATTTTCCTGAAATACTGTGTGTTTGTGGGTGTGTCTTCTAGTTTTGCACTAGAGATTACTTGGTGCTGTCTCCTGTTTTCCGGTCTGGTGACTAGTAAGGCTTGTGGTCACCATCAGTCAGTGGATGTGACTCCGCATCCATTCAGCTTGCCTCATGGAGTCCCATAGCTCTGGCCCCTGTGCGCACCCCCTTCCAGCTATCCAGCAGGGGTAAGGGGTTGTTATTGTCCACAAAACTGACTTTATTGTCCCTGTAGAGGTGTAGGATGAGATGTGGGCCAGCAGGTCATAACACCCTGCCTAGCTTTGGGGGGATGTTTTTATTGGGGTAAATTTTAAAAGAGAAATGAGAGCCAGGACAAGGAGATGGGGGAGGGGGAGGGGACCCTTAAAATCCTCGTGTTCCTTCCTGGAGCTTTGGCCTTGCTCAGGCAGAGTTTCAGACCAGATATACCCTTCTTTGTTTTCTCTCCAGGTCTCCTGTGCTGGGCCGGGCCAAAAGCCGAAGACGAGTGCAGCTCCTGGCCCTTCCCTCTTCTCTTTGCCAATACCAAGCTCCTTTTTGTGGCCGCCCTCTGTACCCAGCGCACCAGTGTGTTCTTTAGAGGACCAAGCAGGCTCTCCACTCCACATTTTTTCAATGTGAGAGACCCCCTTGCAACATTCTGTCAAGTACCTTTCTTTGAAGGAAGAACAAGGAACTCTGTCAGCTGCAGGAAGGTGTCACTCGCATGTCAAACATTTGCTGGGTGCTGTTATGTGCTGGGTACTTAGTGAGGAGAGCTGGGCCATTAAAAAATCTGCCAAGAATTTGTTAAGAGAGACTTTCACCTTAGAATTAAAGCACTTATGAGCTAGGTGCCTAGTGTCTCCCCGGCAGGGGATGGCGAAGGTGGGGAGGTGGATGAACTAGCTGAGAAAGATTTTACAGCGATGAGTCTTAGCTGAGTTGGGTAGAATTACTCACTTAATTAATTATATAATTAGCCAAGCAGTGGTGGCCCACTCCTTTAATCCCAACACTCAGGAGGCAGAGGCAGGTGGATCTCTGAGTTCAAAGTCAGCCTGGCCTACAGAGTAAGTTCCAGGTCAGCCAGGGCTACGCAGAAAGACCTTGTCTCAAAACAAACAAAACAGGCCAGTAATCCCAGCACTCGGGAGGCAGAGGCAGGCGGATCTCTGAGTTCGAGGCCAGCCTGGTCTACAAGAGCTAGCTCCAGAACAGGCTCTAGAAACTACAGGGAAACCCTGTCTCGAAAAACCAACAAAAAAAACCCCCAAAAAACAAACAAACAAAAAAACAAAACAAAAGCTAAAACAAGCAAAAAGAAGAGGAAAACAGTTATTATTTAATTATGAATTAATGGTGGACTATTAAACTGGAATTGTGGGCCAAATAGATCCACTCTCCTTTAAGAAGCTTTATCCAGGGTATTTTATCACATCAGAGGGAAAGGAGCCCGTGACTCTGGTGGTTTTTATGCTTCCCCATTGGCTTCTAGCTTGCTTGTGCTTGCACGTGCTCACTGAGACACGTTTTGCAGCGGTTGCTTTAGACTCTGTCAGAACATTATAATCCCACTGTCCTATCTCTTCCGCTATCTGCCGACACTCCTCCAGCTCAGAGGGGCATGAATGACTCATTCTTCCTCTTCACTTGAAAAGCTGGGAGTGGGGCAGACACCAATCTTATCACCACTGGCCTCTGGTGTGCTGGTTCTGACTTCCCACTCAGCCTTGCTACTCTGAAATGGCGTGGTGATCCACATTTCCCAAGTGGTCTTCTGTGGCACCTTGCAAGGGCAAAGGGGCTTCATGCTGCTTGGAATCTGGAAGTTCCAGCCCGCTTTTCAACCTTCTGAGACAGGGGATTAGGGCACCTCCTGGTAGCCTGTGAGTCTGGGCTCCCCACTCAACCTTTGCTGGTATGGGTAGCAACTAGACCACAGCTTCTTATGGAATTTGGCTGAAGTATTGTGGCTGTGGTTAGCCTGTCTTTCTAGGCTGTCTTCTTCTGGTCCTCCGGCTGCGGGCAGCTCACTTTCGTTAGCTGTCTTTGGGTAGTCTGTGGCTGTAGGACAACATCCTGACAAAAAGCAACTTAACCGAGGAAGACTTTGTCTTAAAATTCCAACTAACAGGCCAGTCCATCACTGCAGAGGAATCAAGGTAGGAACTCAAGGCGGCTGGTCTTATCTGAGACTAGAGGGAGAATAAATGCACGCACACTCATTTGTTTTCTTGTGCTTGGCTTGATTTATCCATTCTTATACAGCTCAGAACACTCTGCCTGGGGAATGGTGCTACCCATAGTGGACTGGCCCTCCCACATCAGCCAGCTTAGCAAGACTACTCTTGGCTGACAAGCCCACAGGGAAATGTAATGAAAACAATCCGTTTGTTGAACTCTCACCCCAGGTAGTTGAAGGCTGTGTCAAGTTGACAATTAAGCTAACCACTATAGTGTCCATTGGTGCCTCCAGGTGGTTGGCTTCTTGACTTCCAAATCTGGGTCATATAAGGTGAAAAGTGAACCCAGGTCTTCTTAATTGTTTGGTGACTTTGGTTCTAAGTTAAACGTTCTGTGCTTTTCTACTAACTTGGGACAGATTCCACCCAGGTATACCGTGAATCTTACAAACATGACAAAGATGAAACAGACAGACAAACAAACCACCACCACCACCACAACAACAACAACAATAAAACCATCACTGAAGAGGGTGTATACTATAAACCAGCCACCAGTAAGAGCAGATTTACAATTGGCTGGCTCCTGTGAACCAGGCTTGCCTTTAGAACTCCCATCATGATGAGATTAGCATCTGAACCTGTTCCCCAGCAGCTACTATTTCTGCACTAACCGATTTCTATCAGGAAATCTCTCGGCGGTTATTAAAGGAGAGTGCGCCTAGTGAATTCGGAAAAGACACACTTTGCCAGCTTTGAGTTGCTGGGCAGAGGGAAGGAGTGACTGGGATAGGGGCGAGAAGGGAGGAGTTGCTTGAAAGTGGAAGCTAAGTCTCAGATCTGAGAATTCACTGCCTGGTAGAAGCAAGATGGTGCAGAGTTAATGGTTTCAAGGCAGTGGGGCAGGAGGGGACAAGGACATGAGATGCTCTGGAGGGCAATGCCCTGCCAGAAGATGGTTGCTAGGAAAGTGACAGGGATGTGAGAAACCAGCATCTCGGCTGAGATTCTGGGGGTGCTGGTGGGGTGGGGGGACCAGCATGCACAGATGCCATGGTTTCTGAAAGAGGGGGCATGGGCGGTGCCAGAAGACACAGCTGGGCATTTGGGTGGAGACCACAAAAGATCTGATGCCACGGAGTGCGTGAAAAGGACCGTAAGAGTTCTTTGAAGACAACATGATTTTTGAGTGGAAAAGGCTCTTTAGGCTCTGTTTTGTAGCCTTGAAGTGAAAGTGGAAAGGCAGGACTAGGGCACTTAAGACCACATGGAAACATCTCTGGGTGGATCTGGGAAGATGCTTCCAAAAAGGTTTAACCGAGGAGAGGGTGGTCCATCCTGAGTGTGGGTGGCACTATCCCCTAGGCTGGAAGAAATAAAAAGAAGGAAACCAGCCATAGACAGCATTCATCTCTTTCACTCCTTGACTATGGATGTGACCAGCTGTGTCCCAGTCCTGTCCCCAGACCTTCCGTGTCATGATGAACTAACTGTGTTCCTTCTTAGACTGACCGAGAACAAACCCTCCCTCCCTTAACTTGCCTTTGCCAGGCTTTTTGTCACAGTGATGAGGAGGGAGCTAATTCAGCCTGTGCTTGAGATTCCTGGATGCGTCAGAGTGGGTGCTCCCCGGTCTGTCACCATCCGTTCAGAGGAAACGGAAAAGTGCCATTTTATTATTGACGTTTTTATGCAGATCTTTTCTGGGTCTGAGGCTCTTTAGGAAGCCCTGCTCGTCCTCACACAGTTGGTGTGATTCATTCAGAGATACCCTTAGAGATCTGCCAAGGGCTCAGCTGAGTACATGGGTTCTCCATGGGTATCCAGAGTGCCCTGTATAGAGCCACATATGTCCCAGATCAAATTTATACCAAGCAGGGATTATTCAGTTCAAAGCCAGTCTATTCCATCATGTTCAGAGTTAGAACGGAATTCGCCTGCCGTGGGGAGGGGTCAGAGCTGGGGCATCCTGTCTTCTTCCCCTTCTTTCCTATGTACCCTTGGCGCTGATTAAATACTAACAGCAATGAAACTAGCAGCCAATGCCCTAAATATTGGCAGCATTTTAGATAAACGCGCATACACTGGCAACCCTAGCAGTAGGTTGCATTATATACCATTTAATAGATGGGTAAACTGAGACCCAGAAAGGTCAAAAGACTTGCCTAAATCCGTAGGCTGACTCCTGACTCATGAGCTGAGCACCGTGATTCATCTCTCTCTCTGTGTTCTCGCTGTGGAGAACATGACCGGCTGCTGCATGTTCCAAGTGCCATGCTTTTCCTCCCGCTATGAGCTGCACCCCAGGAGCCTCAGGGACCACTTGCTTTGTCTGCCCACAGTAGATCCAGAAGACTTCCTCACATGGACAAGGTGCTCATTTTTGGAGGAAAAAAAACCCAACACTTCATTTTTAATTTTAATTATGTGTATGCATGTGTATGAGTGTGTATTTGTGCACAAGTGTAATGTGAGCTACCCAGTGTGGGTGCTGGGGACTGAACCCCAGTCCTCTGAAAGAACACTGTGTGCCTTTGCCCCTGAACCACATCCTTAGCCCCCATGGTACTTATTTTGTCCCAGAGACACCTTCCTGCCTTTTAGATAGATCGTCACAGACCAGACAGCCTCTGAGACACCTGATCTCCAGGGGAATGTAAAGAGGAACCCAGAGAAAAGACCAACAAAAGATTAGTTATAATGTGTGTGGAGACATTTCAGGGTGTAGAAGAGATGGGTTAGCAGTGGAGGGAAGGCTGAACCCTCTCAGTGCTTGATGAGTTGAGATCTCAGCAGTTACGGAGGCCCTACTGCCTGGAGACTCCCTCCCAGAACTATGTACACCCCTCCTGGGCATCTCCGGAAGGCAGGGCAATGGACCTCTTCCTCAGACACAGGGCAGGCTGCTTTTTCTGTCTTCTATAAGCCAAAGCCACCCACTACACCTGTTCAGCGTCAAAATGTCCCGAATGCTTCCCAAAGAAACAACCTGCAGTTTCCCATTAGCAAATCTAGCCCCTGTCCCTTGGGGCCAACTTTGGAGATCAACATCGCCTTGCAGGTCAATAGCTGTTCTCTTCAGCGTCCCCTCAGTACCCCAACTCCAGCGCTTGGGGCCTCCCAGTGAAAGCTATTGCTAGCTATGGCATCTTAGAAGTAATCCCTGTGTCCCAGGAGCCAAGACTACATCCACATTCTGTAGCTGGTTTTGTTTTTGTTTTTGTCTGAGCAGCAACCTCCCTTGGGCATTTGGAAAACAGTCCAGGAAGAGGCAGCCTGGGGTGCCTAGGGACTGAGAAAGACATGCTTCTGGAACTGTCAGGGCTCTGCTTTAAATCCTGACTTTGTACTGTGCTGGTGGGTGACTGCAGGAAAGCCCAGCTCCCAGGTATCAGGAAAACTGTGTGGTACTCTAGACCTTCAGATTTTAGAGTTTCAACTGACTCCCCAGGGCTGGGGGTGGAAGAGCTACCAACAGTATTGGTCAAGATAGGACCAAGCTGAGCTCTGCACCTGTGGTGGTCTGGCTGCAAAGCTATCCTTTGTTCAAAACTGGAGTGTGACAGTTGCACAATTGGGGTGCATCTGCAGTTCCCACAGGGCTGGTAGCTCTCTGCCTGTGTGGGGGTGAGGCAAGCAGAGAGGCCCCTTACTGCTCTGAGAGAGGGAGAACGTGTGTGTGTGTGTGTGTGTGTGTGTAGGGTTCTGCCCATGATATGGCCTGCTTACATAATCATTGCTTGCAGTTAAACATTAAGTTTGTTTGCTATCGTAAGCAAGACTACAAAAAGCATTGAGATCCAGTTATTTTTAAGTCATTGCTTCCTTATGAGATATAGCCCAAAACCAAGTTACTGGGTTATAGAACCTATTTGTTATTTATTGTGTGTGTGTGTGTGTGTGTGTGTGTGTGTGTGTGTGTGTGTGAGTGCACATGCACCAGAAGACAGAAGGTTGACATGGTATATCTTTCTCAATCACTCTTTACCTTATTTTTGAGAGAGGGTCTCTTGCTGAGCCTGGAGATAACAATTTGTCTAGACTGGCTGGTCAGGGAGCTCCAGGAATCCTGCCTCTGTCTCCCCAGCACTAAAATGACAAGTGTGTGTCTGGCTCCTCCCCCACCACATGTGTCCTGAGATTCAACACGAGTCCCCTTGCCTGCATAGGTGTAAATTTACCAACTGAGTCATCTCCGCAGCCTTAGCCATCAGGATTTGAATGTGGTACCCATTGCCCAGTGGCTCCCTATAAGGGCTCTGGTGGCTTCCACCCTCCTGTGGTCCTTTCCTAGTTGAGTTTTCAGCTGTAGGTTATGGCCTTTAAGTTATTGCTTTAGAATTACCAAATATTATATGTGTGTGTTGGGGCCAAAAAGAATAGTTTTCAAGAAAGCGTTCTCAATGCCATCTTTTCTGGTGTCCTGGTGTATAGCTTCAGTTCTCAGGAGTGTAGGCAGATGTACAGAGGACATAAGGAAACTTCGAATGGGGGGAAGGAAGAAAGGGCCAAACAGGGAGATGAGAGCATGGGAGCGGTGGCATATAACTGCAGTCCCGGAAGTCAGAAGACTGAGGCAGGAGGATTGCAAGTTCAAGTCTGAGGGCAAATAGTGTATTCAAGACCAGTTTGGGCTGGGCTGTATGGCAACCTGGGAGGGAGGAGGAGAGGAGAGTAAGAGAAGAAGAGAAAGAGGGGGGAGGGAAGGAGAGAGAGAGAGAGAGAGAGAGAGAGAGAGAGAGAGAGAGAGAGAGAGAGAGAGAGAGAGAGGGAGAGGGAGAGGGGAGAGAGAGAGAGAAGCTTTACAACAGAAGTGAGAGGCTTATAATATGGTGGTTGTGCCCACCCCCACCCACCAAGAGCTGAACCTCCAAGACTGAGCCAAAATTAACCTTTTCTTTTGCAAGCTGATTATCTCAGGTGCTTTCACCATGTCAGAAAGCTGACTACAGAAGGATCTTTCAGGACTGTCGCTGCCCTCCGTACGTGCCTGCCCATATCCACAGACGAGGCCACTAGACCTTGAGATCTCAAACATGTGCATCATCATAAACTCGAGATTACAAAGTCTAGGTTAGAGTCAACATCGGCGCTAAGAGTAGAGGCATGTATGCAGGGCAGCAGCGCTACAGCAGAGGCATGTATGCAGGGCAGCAGCGTTAACAGCAGAGGCATGTATGCAGGGCAGCAAGTGCATATGTTCAGTGTCCTGGCCTACCTCTGTTGTCAGAAACAGCAGGCAGAGCAGACAGCCCACAGCCCTGAAATACAGTGGGTCTCAGGACTTGTCACCCCTAACGGGGCACCCATTAGCATCTGGAACCAATCATCTCTTATTGTCCTGGCTGCCTTTTCTGCCGGAAGTGTCTTAATCTTGTCATTGTCATAAGTGTCCCCTCCCAAATCCCCATCAAATTGCTGCCCCTTCTCCTAGGGCAGTGTCCCAGCATTTCCCTAGCCACCTTCTTGGGGTGAGACAGTAGTTCTCACACCTATGGTCTAGCCTCCACCTCTAGCCTCTCCCTGTAGGAGAGAAATAGGCCTTCCTGAGTGCCCTGTCCTCTGTGCTGTTGGGAGTCTATGTTAACAAAACTCCTGGATGTTATTCCCTAAGATTTCAGTGTAGGGTCTGCAAAACCTCCCCTCATTATAGCTATTTACCTATTGTGAGAGGTGCTACCCTAGTGTGCTGGGTGGATTCTTTATGTCCTGGGCATCTGAACTTGTACCAGAGTCTTGTGTGTCTTAAGCGGTACTAAGTATGGTAACAGAGGTCAGTGAAGTCAAACCCCAGTTCCTGGGGCAGCAAGGGGCTTCATATTTAGTGTGAAGCTTTATTGAGTTCCCCAGACCCAGGGCCAATATGTAGGTTCTCAGGGGCTGGAGTGTGCACCTCTGGAATGGATGTGCTGAGTCAACCCTTGTTACCTCATGACATCACATAATTTGGAGTTGGAGTCTTCATGGAGGTAATTGAGTTATAATGAGGTCTGAAATGATGAGCACTATCATAGGAAGGGAAGATTTGGACCATTTTGTGGTGATGGAGGCAGAGATGAGGGGGATATATACCAATGAGACTAGAGATGCCAAGAAATGCCAGCAGGCAAGCCACCAAAGCCAGGAGGGCACATGAACAGCCTCACTCTCCCAATCTCCAGGAGAAATGAACTTTGCCGACACCTTGGCCTTGGATAGCCATCTTTCAGAACTGTGGGACAATAAATTCATGTTGTTTAAGCCCCTTGGTGATAGCAATGCCAGCAAACACATCAGCACAGCCCATAGCCTGAGTAAATAGTTGGAGGTGTTTTCTGTGCCTTTGACCCGGGTTTCTTCCTCTGTATCTATTATTCATAGGGTCCATCTTTTCATAGTGCCCCAGATGTTCTAGATGTTTTGTGTCTGGACTTTTTTTTTACATTTAACATTTTCTTTGACTGAGTTATCCATTTCTTGTCTTCAAAATTGAAATTCTGTTTTCCATGTCTCTTGATCTGTTTTTGAGGTTTACCTCTGGGGTTTTTGTTTGATATACTAAACTTTTCATTTCCAGTTTTATTTTAGTTTGGGTTTTCTTTAGTAATTCTATTTCTTTGTTAAATTCTATCTTTGTGTCTTGAATTGCTTTTGTTATTTAATCCAGCCATTTGTGTTTCCAGATTTTCATGAAGTCAAATCCTCTCTCAAGTCTCTGAACATATACGTGATTGCTATTTTGAAGTCCTTGTTTTGTGATTCAACTAAATCGGTTTTCCCAGAGTCTACTTCAGTAGGGTTGCTGGCTTCTGGAGGAGGCATATTGTCTTGACTGTTGTTTGTGTTTTAACCCTGGAATCTAGGCATCTGGAGTTAGGCTATTTGAGATGTTTCTTGGTCCAGGCATCTGGTCCCATCGTTGTTGTGTGGATGTTCTGCTCTTTGGTTGCTGTTGTCCACTCTGGGTCATAGCCAAGGATGGCCACTGGGGGTCTCTGTTAGAGAGTGATTCTGTAGATATCAAGTGTCACATCGGAATCTGAATATCCCTTGTTCTTCTGCTGCAACAGAGGAGCAGGCATGCCTGCCTTTGACAAGGGGAACTTCTGCTATCCCCATGTGGAAAGACATAAATCTGGGAAGAGCTCGCCTCTTCACTGAGTTTCTGGGACCCATGGTCCACCATCCTCTCAAGGGAACTTCACCTCCCCTGTCCAGTGAGCTGCAGAAGTACTTAAGCCGTGCGTTTTTCTGATCCTGAAGCCAGAGCCACTCAGCAAACTCCCAGAGTATCCTGAGCCGTGCAAAGTCCTGGGTGAAGTGACATGTTTCAAAGTTGCCATAAATGCTGGCAGCTGGAGGAGAGGATAAATTTGAGCCATTTCACATGGTCAGCAGGTCAGTAATAAAAGACATGAACTTGAAATATATTTCCTCTTGCCTTTCACAGCTATAAAGATCAATAAATTTTACAAAGTCTCAAGATAAAGTGTGAGGCATCTTGGACTTTATGTGAACAGCTTGCACGGGGACAGTACCCACAACCTAGCCCTTGGAACAGGAGGTAATTTACTGTTGATGGCTTCTTGGCATACTCGATATGTACTTTGGGGCAATATTTTAAAGCACCCAGCACACAGTGTCTGATAAGATGCATAACTTAGGCACTTGGCCTTGTTTTATAGGGGGAAAGAGGCACGTTCTGCAGTTATGATCCGGGCATGGTGTTCTTCCTTGGAGGAATGGAAGGAGTGGAAGCCTGGCCTCTCATGACGAATCACAGAGTGTGCCTGTGAAATACAGATGGCGGACTTGAGCTCAGGGCTGCGGGCCTTCAGAGTTTGTCCCAAGGTTTGGTCCAGGTTTGTTTCTAGGCAGGGACTATTTGTATAGCTGGGTCAGGCATGGCAGGGGACCAGTGGGGAGGACTCCCTTTAGAAGAGAGCCTTGTGAGATGCGGCTGTCACTGAAGCTGGTGGGCTTCTGATTTCCCCAGGCCCTAGGCAACTCTGAAGGCTGTCTGTCCAGTGCTTCATCTAAGAAGGCCAGGGAGAGAGGGAGAATCGCTTTCATGGCCAGAGTCTGCTCATCATGGAGGTCAGTGTGTTTCTGGACAAGAATACGAGCAGGTGTAAGGAACTATGATTAGACCCAAAATGGAATGGAATGAACCACTGCCTGCTTGGTTCTTGGAAGCAGCAAATGTGGGGCTCATGCATTCTCCCTCCTCCTCACCCCCCCGTCACACACTCTGAGTTGGAAGAAGTGATCTCGTGCCCGTTCTTCCTTTCAATAACTTCTCCCAGTGACTCGATGATACTGAAGCTTCCAGACACAGGACACACTAGGAAGAAAGTTCCAGAAACTTCTGTGCTCAACAAATGCTCATCCAGTCCATCCCGTGTTTCAGGCAGAGTGCCCAGAGTCGGGGTGCTCAATTAGGCCTCCTGCTTGAGGAGAGATAGAGAGAGGAGCTGTGTAAGGTGAGGGGGAGACTGCCTGCTAGGTGGGGAGCCTGTGAGAGACAGAGGGAGGAGGAGTTCTGGGCAAATCTGACAGAACCCTCCATGACCCCAGTGGGAGGTTGGTGTGTGGTGGAGATCCAGGCAGGTGCAGATAGGCAGAGGGTGGGAGGCAGACAGATATGGGGCAGATCTACTGGGAAGGCAGAGACTGGGCTCAGGAACACTGTCCAGCAAAGGGTTTCAGTAGGGGAACAGTGTGTTTTTAAAAGACTGTTCCACACAGAGGACGCTTGGAGTCAGTGAGGGTCTCCATGTGACACAATTATGATGGGCAGGTGTCATTACACACTTGCCTAAACCCACAGAAGTCTAGTGTATACTGTTGGTGACACTTATGTATTAACTTTGGTTGGTAGATTCTAATTTTTGCACTGTTCTGATGTGCTATGTTGGTGTTAGGCAGGGCTGTGCATGGTTGGGGTTGGGGGTAGGTAGACTATGAACCTGAAACTGCATCCTCCAAAATAAAAGTCTTTAAAAAATACCCACTGAGGTTTGAGCCTAAGGCTCCACGTAACTTGGTGGATATTCTGCTATTGGACTAAAACTTCACTTTATTTTGTTTTTGTTTGTTTTCTTCTTATTATTATTTTGAGACAGAGTCTTGATAACCTGTATCAGCTGGCCTGGAATTCACTCGAACCCAGGCAGGCCTTGACAATATGATCCTCCTGCCTCAGCTTTATATGTAGCCTTGCTTGTCTTTTTAAAACAAATATTTCCCTGCCTCTAGGATGGAGGAAAGATTGGAATACGTTTTGGTCTAAGGCAGCAGAAGAAAGGCCAGTTGGGTTTTTGTAGCTAGAGAGGAGCCCTGGGCTCAGAGGGTAGGTGTCATTGGAAATGGAGGCAGGTGGACAATTTAAAGGTATCTTTGGCAAATCATTCTATTTGCTCTGGTTGGCCAGTGTCTTTCTCATAGTCTCCTTGTGCCTGTCTTGCTATCACTTTTAATTTGTTTAGTTTCTGCTCTGGACAAAGGAGAGTCACACTTCACAAGGCCTGAACGAAGGTCTATGCCCTTTTTCCCCCAGTTTAACTGATGTGATCTCCCCACAGCATAGTACAGAGATAGCCCACAGAGAATTAAGCCTCCTGGGCTCTGGTTTGAGTCAGAGTAAGCTCGGGGTTGCTGCAGTGGCTTATTTTCTTAGCACTTCCCTAGCTTAAAAAAAATGCACCTTTTTCATTTGTCAATTTGATTGGATAAACTCTGATGTTTCTTTATCCAATCAAATCTAAGTGTGTCTGTGAGAATATTTCTGGAAAAATTGCTTATAAGGGCTTGGACTTGATCAATGGCATAATCTCTTCATAGATTCGTTATATGATGCCATTCTGGGGAGCTGGGGAAAGGCAGAAGGTTGGGACTAGCAGGACACTAGGGGCAGTTCCTTTGGGAACTATATCTGCTTTGTTCTTGTCCTGTTCTATTTTTTTTTTTTTGCTTCCTCCAGTCTGTCAAGGTGTGAAGAATCTCTTTTGCCACATGTTCCCACCTCCATGGTATTCTGACCCAAGTCCTGACCACAGGACTGAAACTGAGTCAAATAAGGTGTCTGCGGCGGGTCCCTCCAAGAGACAAGTAACTCACGTCATGGCTTCCACCTCCAGAGAGCTATCGTTTAAGAGAATTAAGAGAATACAGCTGACAGCTGTACCCATCGCTGAGGATAACATCCACACAACTCATTGAACATGGAAAAGTCGAGCTGGTGCCTACATGGAGCCCTCACCCCTATGTTCTAGAGTCTTTGGTGAGGGGAGGTTCCCTGCAGGTTCCTGAAAGAGAAATGTGGACACCAGCCCAACCACAAAACCTTTAACCTAATATGTCTGTCTCTGAAATACACTGGAGCGGTGTGGCAGAGAGCTTGTGGGAATAGGTGGCCAACATCTTATTTGACTTAAGGCCCACTCCGTGTGAGGGAGTCCATGCCTGACCCTGCTTGGGTGACCAAGAACCAGAAAGTAGATAGCCCAAAGTCCTAGGGTTAAGTCAAACATGACTGGTCTTAAAAATATCCATAAAATGATTCCTAATGATATTCTGACATACGCATAGATCAGTTCCTTACCCAGTCATCAGAGAGGCTTACTCCTGCAGCAGATGGGAACAGATTCAGAGATCCACAGCCAGACAGCATGCAGAGAGAGAGTCTGCATTGGAGGACTCCATCAAATCTCTCCCCTCAGAGCTCAGGGAATCCTGTGGAAGAGGAGGCAGAAAGACTGAGGGAATCAGAGGGGATGGAGGACACCAGGACAACAAGGCCCTCTGAATCAACTAAGCAAGGCGTGTATGAGCTCACAGAGACTGAAGCAGGAAACACAGGGCCTACACAGGTCTGCACCAATCCTCTGCATATTTATTATAGCTATTAGCTTAGTATTTTTATGGGACTCCTGACTGTGAGAATGAACGGTTCACAGACTCTGGTGCCTGCTCTTGGGACTTCTTTCCTCCTATCAGGCTACCCTGTTCAGTTTCAATATGATCGTTCCTGTTTCACCTCATTAGTTCACCTCATTAATTTTTATTTTGTCATGTTTGATTGTTATCGCTTAGAAGTCTGTAGTTTTCTAATGAGAGACAGAAAGGGAATGGATCTAGAAGGGAGGGGAGGAAGAAAGGAACTGGGAAGAAGAGAGGGAGGGAAAACTATAATCAGGATATATTGTATGAGAAAAGAATGTATTTTCAATAAAAGAAAGATTTCCATAGGACGTAGGTAGAGTTTCTCTGTGTCTTGGCAGCCACTCCTAAATAACCATTCCGAGACTTATTAATCATAAATGCTTGTTTTTTAGCTTAGCCTTATTTATTTTTAGCTCTTGTAACTTAAATTAACCCATTTCTATTCATCTGTGTGCTGCCCCAGGCTTGTTTACCTCATGTACATACTTCCCATCCTGCTTACTCTGTGTCCCACGGCCTCCCCTGAGACTCTGCCCTTCTTCTCCCCAGCATTCTCTCTGCCCCCAAAGTTCTCCTTAGCCATCGGCCAATCAGCTTTTTGTTAACAATGAGAATAACACATCTTCTCAGGGTACAAAAGGATTATACTACAGCAATAGGTTATCAGAGGAACAGAATAAGAGAACCTTTTGATTAATGTATCTGATAAACATAGCGAACATATTATTTGTAGGTAGAACTCAGTAAGTCTAAGCACATTCCTGGTCTGTGTTCTGGACATCCTCCTAACTCCACCCAGTTCAGTTCATGTGTATCTGCCCTGTTAGCTGCGCCTTGGGTAGGTTACAACTTGGAAGAAATCTAAGTTTGAGTTAAAGCTGACTTTAACCAATTTGTTACCTGATAGATCTGTAACTTTAAGCCCTGTGTAGTTTTAAGTGTCTTTGTTGTATTTTCTGTGGTTTCACTTAAGAGATTTGTAACTGAATCTAATCCTATCCCCTCCCAGTAACCTATTTCATATGTAAAAGTTAGTGCTATTGGCTCTAACCTGAAGAATCTATCTTATGTTAATTTACTTTGGCATGAAATTAGCATATTGTTAGGAACACACACACATAATACACATATATATCTTCATTATAAATAGAACTAGTGTTTTATAATGATAGTTCTGGGAACATATCTAATACCTTAGAAAGTGTGGATTGTTAGAGAGAAATCATTGTTTTCCAAGTGTTTTCACTATTATGCCAGGGATACTTGTTAGAAACTCGACACTTTCTCCTAAAATTAAAGGAGGGGGACAGCAGCCATGTGCCTGGCCTCGCTCCTTGTCTCTATGTTCATGTGTCCGTAGGCCCTCGGTTAGGGGCTCTGCTGGCCTCGGCCTGCCGCTTCTGTGCTGGGCCTGTCTGTGTGACTATGGCTTTCCCCCTGGACAACATTCAGCACCATGCAGCCCTCAAGATTTCCTGGTCACGTCTGTCCCTCCTCCGTTCTCCAGTGCATCCCCAAGGGCTCCTCTGGCAGCTTCCTCATGGGACATGGATGGCTCTTCTCTGTTTCTGGCTCTTTTCCGCCCCACCAGCTCCTGGCCCTCCTCCTTAACTTCACCTTCCTTTACTTTCTCCCACGCCTACAGAAAAATGTTCTTCACAGATGCCAAAATCCAACCCTGATTCCTCTTTCCCTGTGGCTCCTAGGGAAACATTCGCTTCACTGTTCTTGGTGGAGGAATGCTAAACTGCAATTGCTCTGATATTGGTTTTTCGTGTTTAAACATTTTCCATCTGTGGGGCTGGAAGAGACGGCTCAGTGGTTAAAAGTACTGACTGCTCTTTTGATTCCCAGCACCTATGTGGTGGCTAACAACCATCTGTCACTCCAGTCCCAGAGGATCCAATGCCTGATGCCCTCTTCTCGACCCTGAGTGTGCCAGGCATGTATGTGGTTCACAATCATACATGCAGACCAAACACCCATGTGCATAAATAAAAATTAGTGATAAAAATTGCATATTTTGAAAATAGCAGTCACTGTTAGTGATAAACCATATTACATGAAAATTCTTTGCTCGGCAATTTCAACATTTTAAGCTAGATATCCACATATTTCAAAATCAAAACGAGAGCCAGTTGTGGTAGCACACAGCTATAACCCCTGGAGTTAAAGGCAGGGGAAGGAGTTTATGGCCAGACTGCACTATGGAGCCGGGCCCTATCAAAAGCATTATAAAGTACATCATCCCCAGAGCCACCTAGAGAATCAGGTAACTGGTTTTCAGCACACCAATCCACCCTTCACACTTCCTTTATGCAAACATGAACATGTAGAAATAATCCGGGTTTCCCACTCTCAGATAAAGGGAAGCATACAGCCCGTGCCTTGCTTCATGGCATAGTCTGCCTCTGACAGATTCTCCTGTCTGCAGCCAAAGGGCCCCCACACTTCTGCACTGCTGGCTGCATGGCCCTCTGTGGACAACTCCTGTTGCAAACCTTGCAGGGTGGCCTCAGATGGAGCCTCATCTCACACATGCGTGGACACATGTAGACAGAGCTGTGAGACAGAGTCCCTGGAGGGAAACTGCTGGGCAAGTGGCCGATGCCTTTAGAATTCTAGCACCATCAACACATTCCCTGCCGGAGAGTTCTGTTAATTGCTGCACAGTACCCTAAGCACGCAATCAGAGGACCTGCTTCCCCAGCTTTCCCAAGAGGTTAGGTATGTTAGTGACATTTGGGGTTTCTGCAGTGATGTTCTGGTAAGTGTCAAAAAAAAAAAAAAAAAAAGCTTCTCAAAACATCCCTGATTTATTGCATTTGACGATTTTCATGGTATAAGCACATCATTTCTGCCCAGGCCAGTTTTGGCTTCACATCTGGCCATGACTGCTCCCCTGAATGCGAAGTTGAGATGAGTACCAGCAGTCATTGTAGAGCGTCACCCCACACATGCAGACAAGAGCAGCACCGGAACAACAGGAAAATAATGACAAACTTGAGAGGTTTATTACTTTCATTATCAGTAGGATTTATGTAATTAATGTCTATATAATTAACATTTTAACAATGACCGGCTTTAACAGCTAACTTGCAAAAACAGCTCCTGAAAAGTTAATGATGGCTTGTGAACTGGCAAGAGCCACTCCTAGGTAGCAGCGCAGCTGGGACAAGCTGAAGACAGCAAGGCTCAGGCAGCGGCCGTCTTTATTCTGGTTGCTTTTTTTTTTTTTTTTAAATTTTAGGACCGTTGCGTTTGCTCAGCTGTCTGCACACATCCTTTGCACAGTTGACTCCAGGGTTTGCTCTCTTATTCTCTTGGGTCTGTACCATGGGTTTTAAATCTTTTATTTTAGCTCTCTATTTACCCATGGTATATTTTTTTTGCTATGAAGTTATTTTATTATTTTTTTTAAAGATAATTATTCTATTTTAAATTCTGTATGTTTCTGTGTGTCTGTGGACGGGTATGTGCCCATTAGTGTAGGCATACATGGAGGCCGGAAGAGGGCGTCCATGGGGCTGGAGTTTCAGGTGGTTGGGAGCCACTGGATGTGGGTGCTGGGAACTGAACTCAGGTCCTCTACAAGAGTAGTATGCACTGTTAACTACTGAGCCACCTCTCCAGCCCAGATTGTTGGGCTTTTTTTTATAATGTAGTTATGTTTTTCACCTTTGATAGCTTCCAAATGTTGAATAATAATTTAAAACCACAAGGCCACATAATTAAAGATGGCCTAGTCTTAATTAAATCTCATTTAAATTTCCAGTTCCTCCTACTCTAAGCAATCTGACATTTCCTGTCTTTTCTTGGAGTTCATTATATGTTGGAAATTTCCCCCTTTTTGTTCTAACAATGTCATTATTTTAAACCTGTGACACAACACACATAAATACTGTGTTTTTTCACATAAGAGGAAGTACACACATGTAGATGGAGCGGCAGGGCTGTGTCCCGCCACCCGGCTAGCTTTACCCAAAATAATTACACGGAAACTGTATTCTTTTAAACACTGCCTGGCCCATTAGTTTCAGCCTCTTATTGGTTAATTCTCATATCTTGCTTTAACCCATATTTAGTAATCTGTGTAGCACCATGAGGTGGTCGCTTACCAGGAGAGATCTTAACCTGCATCCATCTCAGAGAGGGGAAGCATGGCGACTGCTTATGGTGACTGCCTGAAGCGTCTCCCCAACTCTGCTTCCTTTCTCCCACAATTCTGTTCTGTCTACCCCGCCTACCTAATTTTCTGTCCTCTTAAAGGGCCAAGACAGTTTTTTTTTATTAATCAATGAAAGTAACACATAGACACTCCTCCATCACACACATAAACCATCAAATATTTATCAAGTGTTAGATCATTAGACCACTAGTTTGGGACTTAGACCCACCTCTTTTACATGACTTGCAGTATTTTCCACATGGGGGACTTTATGTAATTTTCTTCTCACATGGGTAGGTACTGGCTTACAGGTGAATTGCTTTTCCTTTAACTGCTCCAGAGCCCAAGGCTCCAAGCATGGTCCTGAGGCACCACTGGGACACCAGTTTTAAAGATGTGAACCCCCATGCGTGTTTTCATTTGCCTTCCCATCTCTTAGCATTTAGTCTGTAGCCGCAAGGTGTCAGGGCCAGCCGTGTGTGGTCTGTACAGCCTGGTCTCAGAATCCAGTTGCTTGCAATGTCCTAATGCAGAGCATCTGATTGCAGTAAAAGTTCCATTTTTGGCATCACATTTCCTATCTCAACTTCAGAAAATAGGAAACAGAACCTCAGATAAAGTAAGTGATTTTCCCAACGTCACTCTGTTGCCGTTCTGGCTTCTGCCTAGCACATCTGGCATAGCAAATCCTTAGTAAAATGAAGAATATTTGAACCAGAATGATTTTCCCAATTCCCAGTGCAGGGGCCATGTCACTGTCCCACAACAGGCATGGCCTAGAACAGGGTCACTGGGGGTGGTGGAAATGAGAGGTAGGGAACCACTCATACCAACGCTCTGCACGTATGGTCTGGTGTCCATTCTCTCAAAATCTTTCACTAGAACAGCCTGTGATAGCGGAGCAAGGGACAGATATGGAGGCCATTTTCGACAGGTGACAGGCTGTGCGTTCAGCCCTTACCTGCCCAGCCTTGTGTGATGTGAGCAGTGAGGTGACAACCCGAGGCACAAAGCCGGTCCAGGATTGCTCTAATGCGACAAAGGCTGCGGTCATGCCAGGTGGTGGCGCTGGTTCATCTCTAGCTCAGTTCTGCTGCCAGTAGCGTAACATCCAAGACTGGGAAGGTTTAGAGGACAGTTTCTCCTGACTTGTGATTCTGAGGGTCCACGATGAACGGATCTCTGCTGGGATGGCTTCTTGCTGGAGGCAGTATATAGGCCATAGGACATGAGACGGACATCTCAAGCTAGTATGTGTGTGTGTGTGTGTGTGTGTGTGTGTGTGTGTGTGTGTGTGTATGTATGCGCGCGCACACGCGCGCGTGCACGCACGTGTGCTTTCTGATCTCCTCTTAAAGCCACCAGAATTTGATCACGGGCTCTACTCTGAGACCCTGACTAACCCTATCAATTCCCAGAATGCTACCTGCCAGCTCCATAATCACATATCTCTACCTTCCTCAGAGGTTAAGGGGTGAGTTCTCACACTGGATTTCAGAGGACACAAACCATATGGAACCCTAACGGTTTGTAATGCCTTCAATGACCTCAAGGCTCACTATCTGTCGTCCCCCCTCAAAAAAGCCTCTGGATTTCCTGTGCGTCACAGTTTTACAGTCTTCAGACACAAGAGGCTACACTTGACAAGGGCAGAGAGTGAGAGGAGGACACTTGATGTCCTACTGTGTTCTCTGCATGCGTGCACACACACGGGCGTGCCTACCTGCACACTTACTTGCGTGCATCATTTTGCAAACACTCAAAACAAACAGACAAACAAACAGAAGACTCCAAATCCTACAGAATACGCCCTGCCAATCATTACCATTATATTTTGTACATTAAACCTGAGGGGCATGACACTGGCTATTCTTTACAGTGCTGAAGACTGACCTCAGGCCTTCTCACATACTAGGTGAAGCTCTATGCCATGGAATGCTAGTCCTAGCCCTTATATGTACTTCTCCTTCAAGGTAGGATCTCATGAAATTGCTTGGGCTGGCCTTGAACCGATTCTGTAGCCTTGACAGTCCTTGAATTTGTAATCTGTCCTCCTTAGCCTCCTGAGGAGCTGAGAGAACATGCTGTGGTGGTTTGAATGAGAAATGTCCCCCATAGGCTCAGATACCTGAAAACTTGGTTCCTGGTTGATAGTGCTGTTTGAGAGATTTAGGAGGTGTGACCTTCTTGGAGGAAGTACATTACTAGGGGCTGGCTTTAAGAATGTATAACCTCACCCCACTTCCAGTTTGCTCTCTCTGCTTCATGCTCACAGTCCAAGATGTGATCTCTCGGTTTCCTGCTCAGGCTACCTCTGCTATGCCTTCCCTACCATTACGGGCTCTTATCCCTTGGAAACCATAAGCCCAAAATAAAATATCCTTTCCATAAGAAGCCCTTGGTCATCCTATTTATCACAGCCACAGAAAAGCAACTGATACATAGGTCTGTGCCCCTGAGCTTGGCCCTTTTTTTAACGAGCCATTTTTACTTAATATGAAAACTAGGGCATTGATATGATGTATAAAACCCTTTGGCTCAATTCCTCCCTATCCCAGTTACATATCTGTCTATTCAGCTTCCTTTTGCTTTCTTGAGCGCATATGAGCATTGCTTCTTTTCTGTCTCTTGGAGTTTCTGATGGTAGAATTGCATCACTCCAGCTGTTTACCTGCATTGCCTTCTGGATCTCAAGATGGGCTGCTGCTTTCTGTGCAAGGACAGCCATGGATAGGAGAGCAAACCACATACACGTCCTCATTCATCTTTAGGCTTTTTGCAACACCACCTTCAAAGTCTAAATAGGCATCAGGTATTTAGATTTGAGTCTTTAGAAAAGTAGAGGCCATAGTGTCCTTTGGAAGTTTTTGTCCTTACTAACAGTGTCGCCGTTACACAGCTGAAAGTCTCTCAATGCTTTATCCTGAACTTAGTCTTCTTTCTTTTGCTTCCTGATGTTGGTGTCATCCTTCTGTCTGTCACAGACAAATTGGGATACAGTCACACTCCAGACTTTATTGGGAGATAACTCAGAATTTTCCCCAAGTCAGCAGAACTGCTCCTGGGTGTTGGAGGAGAACTGTCCCCTTTGTCCCTGTCCCCTGCCTTTCTGAATTCTCTTATGGGTTTTTCCCAGCTCTCCTCTGTACCCTGCCTTATTAGTTCCCTTTCTTGTTGCTGCAGTCAACTTCTTAAGAAGAAGCAACTTAGGGGAGGAAGGGTTTATGTTGACTGAAATTTCTGTCCACGCTGGTTCCATAGCCATTCAGTTCCAAAGAAACACACAGACGTCTACATTAATTATAAGCTGGTTGACCTATTAGCTCAGGCTTCTTTTTAACTAATTCTTACATCTTAAATTAGCCCATTATTCTTATCTATGTTAGCTATGTGGCTTGCTACCTTTTATCAGTGAGGTGTTCACATCTTGCTTCCTCTGTATCTGATGACTGCAGACTGAGTCTTTGCTTTTCCCAGAATTCTCCTGTTCTGGTCACCTCCCTCCCCCTATACTTCCTGCCTGGCTACTGGCCAATCAGCATTTTATTAAAATACAAATAACAAATCTTTACAGAGATTGTCCCACAGCAGGTTTATTCTGCTTTTTAGGTTAAGGGATTCAGTCAACATGGCTGGGAAGGCATGAAGGCAGAACCGTGAGAACCATGACGGGTCACATTGCATCTATGGTCAGGGAAGAGAGAGACAGTGCTAGTGCTCCGCTCACGTTCTCCTTTTGATTCAGTCTAGGACCTCAGTTTAAGGGATGAACCTGCCCACAGTCAGGGTGGGTTTCCCCTCAGTTAAACTTTTCTGTAAATACCCTCATAGACACTCCTAGACTGATTCTAAATCCAGGCAATTTAATGAAAATTAAATTGACAATGAAAATTAACCATCGCCCTGGGGTTTACCATGCAAGTTTGTCCAATGGATTGGCCATTGCTTCAGATAGTGAAAATCTTGTTTTAACTGCTACTTGTGAGCACATAAACTTAAAAATAATTATTGTGCACTTGCATGTATATGTGTGTGTATGTGTGCACACACACAGACATGTGTGCATATGTGCAGGTGCCCCATGAAGGTCAGAAAAGGAGAGCATTGGATCTGCTAGGACTAGAGTTACAGACAATTGTGAGCTACCCATCATGTGTGCTAGGATCTGAGCTAAGGTCTGCTGGAAGGACAGCAAGCATTCCTAACCACTGAGTCATCTTCCTAGCTCACATAGAATATTTTTTATGTTTCTTTCAGGTCAGAAGATATAAAGCAAACTGTAAAATGGTCTTATTGGATTGCTACATTTAAAAAAGTTTCTTCCTTTCTCTTTCTTTCTTTCTTTCTCTCTCTCTCTCTCTCTTCTTCTCTCCTCTCTCTTCCTCTTTCTTCTTTCCTTCTTCCTTCCTTCCTTCCTTCCTTCCTTCCTTCCTTCCTTCCTTCCTTTGAGATAAGACCTCTCTGTGTAGCTCTAGGTGTCCTAGAATTCCTTATAGACCAGGCTGTCATGGCACAGATCTGTCTGTGTGATCTGCCTCTGCCTCCCAAATGCTGGGACTAAAGGCGTATACCACTATACCCAGCTTAAAATATATATTATTAAAGAAATATAACCAAGACAGATGGTGTAGGTCCACACATTTTTAATCCCTGCAGGCGGGAGGCAAAGAGTGAGACCAGCCTGGTCTACACTTTCCAGTTCCAGAATAGCCAGAGCTACATAGTGAGACCCTGTCTTGAACCCGCCCCCCAAAAAACCATAAAACTGACAATAATAAACAAATAAACCAAGGCAAGCCCACAAACTAATTCTTTTCTATTACAATTTAATAAATCCATGGGGGGGAGGTACACAAGGCACAGGGCTGTTCCTCTTATTTTGTGTGGTCTCCTCTTCCTTTCTATGACTTGTGCTTTCCTCAATTAAAACCATCCCCATATGTGGCAAGGACAGGATTTGATGCTAGGAACCAAGAAAGGAGCTGATGTGGGAGTCCCTATGGGACTCCTGTTGGATCGGCATGCTTGCTGCATGGTCCGTTGTTTGGCACACCTATGGGGATGGGCTGCAGTGGGGCTGCCCCAACCCCACCCCAAGCAGCTACATCACCTTGGAACTGTCAACTACTCTGCTGAAGCCTCTGTTTTGCAAAAAGCTTGTGAATTGAGTAATAATCTCCCAGCTATTCCTTACACCGTGGTGACGAGAGAGAGCAAGTACAAGCATTTACCATGGAAACTGGCAAAAAAAAAAAAAAAAAGTGTTCAGAAAGTGTCAACCACCCTTCCTCATAGCAGTAATTCACTTCCACCACCCACCCCCGGCTAGTGACATCAGCCAGAACCAAGAGTCGCCTTGCATCTGTACACCAGTTAGTATCTTGTCTGCTGTGTCTTTGCTGCGGGTCTACTCTCTTTGACCCTACGCTGAACTCTGCTGGTGTTTGTACCTTCCCCTCAAGGCTGGGCCCCTGCATGCTAGATTGTGGCTGGAACCTTCCAGCCATCCTCCCAATACCCAGGCATGTCTTGGTCTCTCCCACAGTAGCTCTTGCTATGCTCCCAGGGCTCCGTTCCTCTTTGCATCCCCCAGTACAAGCCTTGTATTAAAGTGCACTGAAGGCAAGAGCAGATGGTTTACTATCTTTTCCACAGCCCCTGACAGGCACCTGCTGCTCCTAGGATTGCTTTTACGCTCTCACAAGTCACCTGAAATCTATGGCAGCTGCAGAGTACTTCTATTGTAGAGCCCAGCACTAGTAAGCTGTTTGGGCTAGCTGGCAACACTAAGCTGTGCTTGCCAAGGCTGTAATCCAACAACTGTGTTTCTTGTTAACAACTCCCGAGGCCTAAAGACCCACCTTTTAGTAGCTTGAATTCCCCTTGAAACCCATTCAGCTGGATTAGACATGATTCATTTGAACAGTGTTTATACAGGGCTCATTTCTTTGGGCATTGTTTTGGGCTCGTGGCCAAAGGAAAAATGGTCAAGGGTCCTGACTTGACAGAACTAAATTTCTAACAAAGGACAGAGCTGTTGAACACCTAGCCAATAAATACATGAGGTTAAAAAAAAATATTAAGACCAAACACTGTAGGAAGGTCAATTTCCTTCAGGTGATTCTGTCAGGGATATCCCAAAAACCTCAAAAAAGCATTAAAGATCTGAAAGGAGAGCTGAAAAATTCCTCATATAAATCGAGTTCTCTTGCTTCAAATAAAAGAATCCATATAGGCATAAGCCGGGTCCAGAAGCAACAGGAGCTGTTGAGGATGCCGAATCCCGTCCCAGCGACACTGGCATCACAGAAAACTGCAGGCTCACTGTGTGCCAGCGGAGGAAACTACACTGGAGAAAGTTCTCCAGGTGGGGAACCATGTGCTGTTTGCACAAAGGCAAAAACCATGGGAGATGATACTGGCCCAAGACAAACACTCTGTTGATGGAGGAGGACAGACTGATGGAGGAGGACAGACTGATGGAGGAGGACGGGCTGATGGAGGAGGACAGGCTGATGGAGGAGGACAGACTGATGGAGGAGGACAGGCTGATGGAGGAGGACAGACTGATGGAGGAGGACAGACTGATGGAGGATAGACTGATGGAGGAGGACAGACTGATGGAGGAGGACAGACTGATGGAGGAGGACAGGCTGATGGAGGAGGACAGACTGATGGAGGAGGACAGACTGATGGAGGAGGACAGACTGATGGAGGACAGGCTGATGGAGGACAGGCTGATGGAGGACAGACTGATGGAGGAGGGACAAACCTCAGAGACAGAGCACTTGTCTGTGCTCATGGTTATGGAGACCAGAGGTCAGCTATGGTTGTCTTCCTCTGTCCCTCCCCACCTTATTTTTTGAGACAAGGTCTCACTTGCTATGGGACAATGGTCTTGTATTGGTTTAATAAAATGCTGATTGGTCAGTAGCCAGGCAGGAAGTATAGGTGGGGTGACCAGGCTAGAAGTATAGACAGGGCAATGAGAACAGGAGAATTCTGGGAAGAGGAAAGACTCAGTCTGCAGTCGACACAGAGGAAGCCAGATACATAGGAAGCAAGATGCGAATGCCTCAGTGATAAAAGGTATCAAGCCACGTGGATGACATAGACAAGAACAGTGGGCTAATTTAAGATGAAAGAAAGAGTTAATAAGAAGCCTGAGCTACTAGCCCAACCAGTTTACAGTTAATGTAGACCTCTGTGTATTTCTTTGGGACTGAACGGCTGCAGGACTGGGCAGGACAGAAATCTCTCAACACTTACTGAACCTGGCAACATCTTCCAAATAGTATAGAAATCAAAGTGGGAGAGAAGAGAATCCGGGGCAGCACCTGCCTTAGCCTGGTTACTAAGGTCAAGACCAACTGTGATTCATCCTGATCACAGTGTGTAACCGTGGCGTGATCTGATGAAACCATGTGGTGAAACACTTTCTGGTTTATCTGTGCTCATTCCAATACCGACCACCTCGTTAGATCATGATAAAACACCCAGCTACATTTTAATAAAGAGGTCCAAAAATAGTCTATGGAAATCAAGGAAACTTTGAGACAATACCACAACCAAGAGAGGCCTAAGGAAGGTGGTGCCTAAATTAAATGTGGTGGGCTGTAGTGGGATCGCTGTGCAAAACTCAGGAAATCTAAGTAAAATGTAGACTTTGTCAGTAATAACGCACTCTCTGGTTAACTGAAAAAGTAGACTGCATTAATTCAAGACATTGTTAAGGAGGGACATGGGGTGGGAGATTGAATAGAAACTCTCCATACTGAAGGCCCAGCTTTAGGCATGGCTTGGGTTCCCTGTGCTCAACTGTGTGGCTCAAAAACATTAAACAGATCATTCCAAAAGCAAGATTCATTTGATTTTTAAATTGAAAGCCATTCTAAGTAGCATCTAGGGCAGGAATCCTTTTTGTTCCTCTGGCCTAACCATTCAATGTCAGCAGAAAACACATTTTCCCCCAGGGACTCCTGAGATAGCCATTGTGACAAGGCACAATGTGGCTCACAAAACAAAATGTCAACAGATCGGAAAAGATTGAAAGCTTCCAGGTGTGTTCTTGGACCCCAATAAATAAAGTAGAAATCAAGGAGAGGTGAAGAAGTTAAGTCTCAAAAGACTTGGCAATTCCCTGGTTAAAGAGGCAGTGTCAAGGGAAATTGAAAAAGAAAAACTGCCTTCAAACGAAAGTGAAGAGACACAGATATCAGAACTGGGAGGCCGGGACTTGGAGAACTCCGAGAGTGGAATTTACAGCCCTGAATATGTGTATTAGAAGAGAGGAGAGATTTCAAATAAGTAATCTGAGCTCCTAGACTCAATGGGAAACGATAGCAAGATAAGCCCTAAGTGAGTGGGAAGACGGGAAGGGGGAGTAGAAAAGAGTGAAGCAGAAACCAGAAGGAAGGGCCCAGTGCTGGTGGTGCAATTCCTTTAATCCCAGCACCTGGGAGGTGGAGTCAGGTGGATCTCTGTGAGTTCAAGGCCAGCCTGGTCTGCAGAACCAAGTTGCGGGACAGCCAGGGAAACACAGAGAAACCCTGTCAAAACAAACAAACAAACAAACAAAAACAGGGAAAAATAGAGAAAAATCAATGAAACAAAAGCCAAGTCCTTGAAAACATCAATAAAATTGCTAGGGGGTGTGATCAGGGACTAGGGAATAGGAGGGGTAGAGAGCGAAGTAACATAAACTAAGGACGTTTGAAGAAGTCTTATGAGACCCCGCCAGTTTGTAAACTACTTAAAACTACATTTCATTCAAAAGGAGTTTGGACAGAGGTACTGCACGTGAATGAACAATTCTGTTCCAAAAGGACACAGGTTCTTAAATGGAAATCTGAGCACCAGACACAAAACCTCCCTATGCGTTATTGGTCAGGGAGGCCCCAGAGGCATCCAAAGCAATATAGGCTGATGTCATGGCTCTTGGCGGCTCATTATAACTAGATTCAAAACCCTATTGCCAAAGACACTCCTCACTTTGATTCTAGGACCCGGAGAAGTCCATCTTGAACTGACCTGCTATGCAAGCTGCTGGGAGAGAAAGGACTTGAGTATTCTTCTTCAGTGCTGAACCCTGAATGCTATGCTATTGACCTGCCAGGCAATATGTGTCTACTGGTGCCATAGTGGCAAGACCTGTTTCTTGGGTAACAAACGCTCCCTTGATTGGATTTAAGGCATACCCCACAAGAGGGACGTCGTTGTACCTGGCACTTTAAGCTTTGCCAAACCCCAAGACTGGAGGTGTCATTAGCCCGAGGGGGAGAACCTCCTGGTGGTGGTTTCTGAGAGGTGGTTGATGCAGAGGCTCATGGGAGTTCAAAGTGCTGGGAAGAAGCAACTGTGCTCAGTCACAGATGGGACATGTACATCCTCCTCCTTCTCCAAGGGTCAGGGAGCAGCATGGAAGGGGGGACTGGAATGATTTCTTAAATCTGCTTTTCCAGATTACAGTCCTAATTAGCCTCACATTAATTTTTTGGCTATTAACTATGCAGATTTTGTCCTCACGCAGCACTGTGTCCTTTCTGAAATTCAAATGTAACTCGGCAGCCTGTGTTTTGCTTGGCAACCCACCTGCATCTCAGGGCTAAGAGTTGGCTTGTCCCAGCTCTACTTGACATCTCTTTGTTGGTTGTGAAAGTGTGAGACTTGCAGATTCATAGAGGGAACAGCTTCTCTCCTGCCCTGTCAGGGTTTCCCACCATGTCAGGGTCTCTCAGGAGCTCGCGGGCAGGTAAAGCTGGTTGGTCTGCTCTGCTTCTTTCTGAAGCTTCTGTAAGTCTCGTTGTCAGTGGTCTTCTGACTGTTATTGCCTGAGACCCCATGGCTGATGAGCTGGCCTTGCCAGGAGAGAGAGAAAGATCCACGAACAGATGAGCGCTTTGGGGGGGCCTTGGGCCACAAGCTCCAGTGCTCAGAGCAACCGATTCACAAAAACTGATTCACAAAGGTGTGTGTGTGTGTGTGTGTGTGTGTGTGTGTGTGTTCAAGGACAGACTCATGAGGATGAGAAGTTAGAGTTTTTTCCTTCATTTATTTCTTTCCAGATCTTCCTGCCCAAACCTGGTATTTTTAGCCTTCAGGAATTACAAGTAAGTGCTTTGTTTAAAGCTGGGAATCCAAGGTAGGCTGGGTGTGTGTGTGTGTGTGTGTGTGTGTGTGTGTGTGTGTGTGTATGTGTGTGTGTGTGTGTGTGTGTCTCTTTTTAGTTACTGCCTCTTTCTAGGCCTTCCCAGTAGGCTCAGTTGCTCCCCAGCCCCCTCTCTCGTCCCCTTGGCTGTGGTCCTTTGAGCCCGTTCCCACACTCAGATTCCTCTGTGGCCTGCTGTTGGGACATCTGCAATTCCCGAAGGGCCTCTGCTCGGCCAGCGCCCTTCCTCCTCTGAAGGATACATGGGATCAACGGCACACATGCTTTCCCAGACTCTCTCAGACCGACTTCCTGTTGGGAGCCCTGGAACTCTGAAGCACATGGTACCATGTGACTGCAGTACTGGGTGTGGCGTCTCCTGGGTGAAAGCCACATCCTCTTCCCTCCTCAGCAGACACCCAGGTACAGAGGGCCTGAAATTGTCGCCAGCATCTTGCCAGTCTGTCTAAGGCCTTCAGACGATTGCAAAGTCAGTTTAAGTCACAGACACCATCAAGTTACATAATCTGCCAGGCACACCGATACACCAGTTTCCCGTTATTAACACAATACCTAACGGTAGTAACTGAAGGAAGCAAGAGGTTTGTGTGGCTTACAGTTTGAGGGTGCAGTCCGTCGTGGCAGGGACAGCAACCGTAGCGTATACCACTTTGCAGTCCCCAAGGCAGGTCCCATGGAGTCCTAGTGCCTCTGTGAAACAGCAGTACCAAGGGATAAGGCTGACTTTTAGGTTGGAGGATATTCGCAGGCTAACTACTACAGTGGGTTTTAATGTCCACTCCCCACAAGCTACTATCACCTGAGTAGGAGCCTCCACTGAAGAGATGTCCAGATGGCGAGAATGGACTCCGGGAGACCCTCTTCTATTGGCTTGCTTTTTACTCACTTGGCCTCCTTCCTCACTGCGGAGTTGACTGACCCTGTGGCTGTCGATTCCTTTGCTGACAGGAGAACCAGCATTTCCAGGCTTCCACTGATGACTAAGGACCAGTGACTCTCCAGGAAACTTCCAGGTTTTCAGCATTAAGTTGGGACTGCTGAAGTACATAGCTTTGTACTGATTGCCAGGCTTTGGGTCTCCAGTGGGAGACAGCTACCGTGGCACTGTGCTGACTGCGGAGGGACCCAGCCTCAAGACCAAGCGACTGCTGTGTTCCCAGCCTCTCTGGTGTGAGTCTCCCGTTGTTATTTTCACATAAACTAACTTTGCCCATCCCTAATACACACACACACACACACACACACATTCACTCACAAACACAGTATATGTGTCTTATTATAAACATATATGTATTATAAACATACATAATAAATGCATTATAAACACACATATGTTTTAACCTGGCTTCACCACTCAATTTTCTTATCTGAAAAATGGGAATAATATTCTTATTTTCTCCTCCAAAGTGTGGAGGATGGGCTTTCTCCAAAGCTGTCTACTGAAGGTGGAGATTTCAATGCACGCGCAAAGCTCACAGACTAATGCCTAACTAAAAAAATGTCAGACATCACCACTGCTGGGACTACGCACAGATTCTACCAAATATTTCTGCTAGGAAGACATCAGAACCCATGAAGCTCAGTGGCCTGTATTTTAGGGGTCAAAAAACTGAAGCTCAGAGCTCAGAACTGAGTCGGACAGATCCAGGCTTCGCTCTGGATTTTCCAGCCTATGCTGGTATCATCTTCTTTGACCTGGCAGGACTGCCGACACCACAACATGCATAGTATCTAATGCCCTGTGTGTTTCTTATGATTAAAACTGGAATCTCCAAACAAACATGATGGGCGCATCTCCCCATTTGGAAGAGACAGAAGCTGGAAGGCTCTTGGGGTCCTCGCGATGGGAGGTTGTAAATACCGTGGTGTGTTCATTTCCTTCTCCATCTGCAGCTGCTTTGCCTGTCGTCAACAGCTGTTTCCCCTTGACTGTGAAAGTTTAGGGTCATGGCCACAGACATGCAGTCTCATAGGAAGTTTCTATCAAACAATAAAGGAGCATGTCCCCTTGCATCTTCCTTGTGTACTGATCCCCAGGTATAAATGATTCCGGTGCAATCAGGAGTGTGCCCTGTGGGCTCATGGTCAGTTCTGAAAGTGACAAACTTTTTGTCACTATTTGGGTGGTTACTTTAAGTTAGCTTGGAGTAATGTCTTGCTCCATTGTCCCTCACCTAATTCATCCCTTTTGTCCCCTCACGTCTGCCTCACCTCTGTCTCCATTTGGATACTGGAGGAAGATGCTCAGAGACTACGTGCTGGACCTTTGACATCCCACCTGACTGCATGGCTGCTGAGTCCCCTGTGGCTTGTGAGATGAACTAAAATCACGAACTGATAGTGTCCAAGTCTGTGAGGCAGCCATCTAGAGCTACCAAATGCCCCTGGAAAGCCATTGTTAGGGCTGCGAAAACAGCTCTTCAAAGGACAGCCCTCTGACATGCTGAGCACTTCAGACTGAAAAGGGTACCTCTCAGAACCAAGGCCTTTCGAACCTTTTTCCCCAAACAGCAGGGAGACTTTCTCTGATGCTTCCCCTTTACCTAAAGGCCAGACCCTCCAGAAGACAGGGGTGGAGGTATGTTCCTTCTCCACATAGCTCAACAGTGAGGAAAACACATGCTTATCATAGAGACAATCCTGAAGTTGACACCATACTCAAAGTCTAAACAAACCTTGACCCAGATCATTGCCTGTCCCCAGACCTGTTCATCTCTCCTAAAAAATTAGTTATTTTTCATCTAAGTTGTTTATAAACCATACTTGCCGCTCCCCGGTGGAGAAGGCATAGAGGCCTGTACATCTCACTGTTTCCGGGTGTCTACTTTCCTAGGATGGCCTCGGGCACTGTGAATGCCTTTTTACTCTGCCCTGTCTATTGTCTGTTTTAGAACTATGGATCTTGGGCAGGTTAGGAGGAATTCCATTCGCACCTACACTTTTGCAGGTCATCTCTGTGGGTACCAGTCAGCCCAGAAAGAGCCTGGGGATTAGATTTCCCTCTCAGACTCCTATGTTCCTGGCCCCACAAGTATCTTATTCGGTTCTGCTTAGGGAACTTTCCCAGGCAAGAAGTGGGCATGTCGTAGACATGTCCTTGGGATGTAGTGACCTCTACAGCCTCTGTGACTGGATGGTTTGCAAAGGTATTTTCATTTTTAATTTTTTATTTAATTATTTTGCATGTTATAATGGGATGATGGGGGCACATGAGGAGGTCAGAGGACAACTTTTGAGAGTTGCTTCTCTCCTAGCATGTGGGTCTTGGGGTTCTGACTCCATTTGTCGTGTTGGCCCATACCTTTACCCACTGTGTCATTGCCTGGGCCTGGCAGCTCTATCTTTAAAGTTCAGTAACAGTGCTTTTAAAAGGAACATTGTATCTGCCACATGTTGCTATGATAGAATACCTGGTAAAAGCAAATTACAAGAGGAAGGATTTCTTTTGGTTCATGGTTTGAGGAATACAGTCCCTCATGGCAGGAAAGGGCATGGTGGCCTGAGCTTTGCTCACTGTGGTGGAAGGAGTTTGCAGAGAGAGCAAGTCCTTGTTTCATGTCTGTGAAGTAAGAAGCAGAGTCTCCAGCCAGAAGTCGAGTACCAGACCATAACCTAAATATATACCCCAATTCCTTCAACTAGGTCCCATCAACTAAGAGTTTCCTAAGCCACCCCTAAAACAGTACCTACCACCAGCAGGGAAACCGGCATCCAAACCCAGAAGTCAGTGGAGGATACTTGGTTCAAACCATAGCAGGCACCAACTTACAATGTTTCTTTCAACTAGTTCCTTGGTGTAGAAAGAGGTTTTCAGAGTAGCGAATGTAATCATATGGAAGAGAAGAGTGTCTGTTAGTTGGGCAGGGGTTGTTAGGGGTTGAGAGGGTCAGCAGGGAGGTGGTGTGTGTTTGTACATCACACTGTCCTCTCACTCAAATGATGCTGACACTTCGGTGAGGACCATTCCATTGAAACGATGGCAACCTGGAAAAGCTTAGTCTATTATTGGTTAAAGCTCCAGTGGTCAGGATGAAAGTGACCATTTGCCTGGGGTTCTGTCTTTCCTGTCCCATCTCCAGGCTTAGGTGACTGTGATAGATGGCGTTGCTCAGACTCATAGCTAGCCAAGGGCTCACCAGTCACATAAATCCCTTCAACTGTGGAGTGACCCTGCCCTCCTGGTCTCTCCCTGTCAGATATTTCCTGGACACCTGCTGACTGGAGTTCTCAAGTGCTTTCTTCCGAGACTCCCCCTGGCCTCAGTCTTGCCCTCCGCCCTCCACTCCTGCCTCTGCCTCCTTCTTTCCCCCTCCCACTTATGCTTTCTTGCCCCCATCACCTGCTCTGCCTCCTTAGCATCACCTCCTCCACCTGACCCCAGGCTTCTGCATTGTAAACCCCTTTGGCAGTCCTTTTAGCTGTCTGCCTAGATCTATGACCAGCGTAGGCTGGAGGATTGGCAGGGACCTGGAACTTGCAGCTGCAGCTCACACAGGATGTGGTACCCTCTGGCTGCTCTCTGGTGCCCATTTACTACTCGGTGAGACTCTGCTCCTGGCAGTCTGGTTTGGTCAGGCATAGAGAATGGCCTCCCAAACGGCAGGTGCCTTTGCCCTCTCTGGAGTTTCTTACCGTTCAAAGTTGTTCGCAAAAGAAGTTGAGGATTAAACAAAGGGAAACGGTTGGCTTCTTCCAAGAACTGCAGTACATTTTAGGGGAATCAAGAAACATCCAAGATTTGAAAATGTTATGGAAGAGTTATGAGGGAGTGCAAGGTGCTGGTGTTCCAGGCAGGGTCCCTGCCACACCTGAAGATGTTGTCCCAGGAGGTTGCTGGGACCACCTTGTGCCCTATGTTACTGCCCAGGGTAGAGGAAGGAGCTCTCTGTACTAAATGTAACATTCACACTTAGCCCTGACTGGTGCCTAAAGGATCCACAGGAAGGCATGTACCTGGTATGTTGGCAGGGGGGAAATGGAGATGGGGTGGACCCAGTATGGATAGCCAAGCATGCTCAGTTTGCAGTCATGTGGAGGCCTGGCCATGGAGGAAACCTTTAGGGATGGGCCAGTAGTCCCCAGGAGGGACCCTTGTTATTGGGGGAGGTTTTGGGAGACGTGGAACCTTTGCAATGACAGAAAGGAGTATGCTCCCCACTAGCAGCTGTGGATTTTTCATGACTTTGAATAATTGGAATTTGCAACTTTTAAAATAATGCAATGTTTTCTTAGTTGCAAAACAACAGAAATTACATCATTCCAGAGCTGTGCAAGAGGCTGAAGTGGAAGCATGAATCATTTCCCATGCTGCGAAGCAAGCAACCGAGCAAATGCCACTGGCCTCGTCCAGCTGCCAGGATCCACGGTGTTGATGTGTTTCCAGATTTGTGTGCTTTAGGTACCGTGAGGTCGTTTTAACTTCTTCTGTGTTCTAGTCTTCAAGACAAAATGGTGTATTCTATAGCAAGGCAAAGATGACACTTAGAACTGGTTACTTCACAATGAAGGTTAACTGAGAAGATGCAAAGACATGAGGCTAGAGAGTCTGATGAGAAGAGAAAAAAAAAATAATCCCTGAAGAGCCACAAATAAGCCTGGCCTTCCTTAATGTGCAGTTGGTCTCAGATAAGATAACTCTCGCGCCTCTTGAGGGCTTTAGGAGCCGACTCTCGCCTACAGTGTTCCACCTACCACCATATAGGATAGTGATGTCAGAGAAGAAAGTGTACTGTGTCAGCTCCCTGAACAGAGGGGTGGAAAGGTCTAGCCTGTCCTCCCCCACCCCACCCCACCCCCGCCCCGCTCCTGTCCACAGCTGCATCTGTTGAATGTATAGGGAGGACAGCCGGGGCTGAAGGGGAAAGGCAAGAAGGGGTTGGCATTTGGCTTCCCACAGCGCTCTAAGAAGTGCCTCAGGGGATGTTAGTTTTACCCTGTGGAGCTCAAATTGCCCAGGAGGTCTCAAGAGCACCCTTACAGAGGTCCACTGACTGGGAAATGGTCATCTGCAGGGGTTGAGAGATGGAGAATTGGGGGGGGGGGGGGGCTTTGTGTCACTGTGTCTAAAAAGCCCAATGACAAAGTGGGTATTAAGGTTTGAAAATGCAACTTGGCTAAGACCATCAGTCTTCTACTGAGAGAGATTGACAGTAAGCACATGGGGTGTGGTGGGGGGAGCAGAGGTTAACCCGGAGAGGTACCAGTGTAATCTAGACTTTTCCCCCATCATACCAGAGGCTCATGGGCACCATACTGTAGGAAATGAACTAAGGAGGATGTTCCTGAGCTACCTAGGAAGGGCATTAACTCAAATCCAGCATGGTCGTTCTCTCCCTGGGAGATCCTCTGTTGTCATACCTTACGCTCCATTCCAGCTGTGCCGGAAGCTGTCCTCTGGATGTGATGCTGCCATGGTGACATGTTCAAGATTGAGTGTGCAAGCTGAGGACAGAGAATCCATGGTTAGCCCTTCTCCACTCAGGGGGACGCAAATGACTACCACGGTCCAGTTCTCTGGAAGTGGTTTTGTGTGTGGAATCAAGCGTCTCACAGTGGCACAGAGGAGCTGTGCTTCATCTTTAACCTTCCGGCTGCCTCAATTCTGAAATGGCCATTTCTGTTACATAAACACGTTGACACTGAGTAGAACTGGCTGTCTGGGTATGCAGTCTGCAAGTTTCTACTTATGGGTCCTTAGCCATTTAAAAAAAAAAGTGTATGTGTTTGTCACGGGGCTATGCTTTGCATGTGTGAGCACAGCAGATGGGGTCAGAGGGTGACCTGGGGTGTCTCCCTCAGTCATTCTCCTCCTTAGTTTTGAGAGGGTGTCTCCCACTGAGCCAGGAACATACTGACTGACTAAATGGTTGGCCGGGGGCTGGGAGCTCTGGAAATCCACTCACTTGTCTGTGCTCTTCTCAGGACTGGGGTTACACCTCTATACATCACATGTGGCTTTTCTGTGGTTGCTGGGGATCTGAACTCAGGTCCTCAGGCTTATGTGGCAGGAGTTTTAGTGACTGAGCCATCTCCCCTAGTCCCTTGGTAATTATTTTAAAGACTCTAGAGGGGCAGTGAGGGGGCATGGGGGTGTTATTCATTGATATCATCTATCTATTTATCTATCTACCTACCCACCTTTCTACCTACCTACCTATTGTTGGAGATGTTACAAAACACAGCTCCAGTCTGGAAACCGAAGAGCGGTTCCAGGTCCCAGGTTGGTTTGCAGATTGTGACAAGTTTAGCTTTCGTCTGTGGGCAGCTTGGAGTACTGTCTTCTCCCTTCCACATTCATTTATGAAGAAGCCTCCTACGTGGTGCTATTAAAGTCGTGTCTTACTCATCTGCTTAGTCAATGCTGAGCCGATTTCTTTCATAGGTTCCCTGTGAATGAGTTCTGAACTAACCAGTCTAGAAAATGAAACTACTCAAAAAGAATATGAAAATGATTTGGCGGGGTGTGGGGAGGGGCAGACAAGATGTTGGGCTGTGCATAGACGCTGGGGCAGAGGAGATAACAACCCACCAGAGTTATAGGACCCTCTAGGTCACAACAGCCAGCCAGCAGCCTGCAGTCAATGTGGGAATAAACGATCCAGTTCCAAAACAGACTTCTCATTGTGGACAGACACCAGGGGGTCTTCAAGGCAACAAGTCACTCCGTGCACACCACGGGTGTGATCAGGGCTCCTACTTGGCTTCTGCCTCTCCTAGTGCTAATGGAGTGTCTTAAGGCAAGATGCTTAACCAGATGGGCCCTGATTCCCTTCCTGAAACAGGCAGATGACAAGGAGTGAGTACCTCAGAAGAAAGGTTCTCCATCTCATCCCCAGGTCCCTGAATGGAAGAGTCATACCAATCTCAGGCCTTGGTTGTTACACTTCCCACCATTAGTCTAGGAGACAATTACTTCTTTTGTCGTTTACTTTGTGGTATAATTAGTTATTTCTGGTAGTGCAATGAGTATCCATGAGCCCATCACCCAACACAAAGATGACAGCCTATGCCACCTTATCTAGTCCCCAAGAACTCATTGACCCCCTTCTCTCTATCCTTGAGGTCACTACTGTCTTAAGATCTGTGTTCCTAGTACTTTTCTATTGATGGCTCTATCTCCAGAAAATACTTAGATTTTTATCCTTTGTAAAAGTCGCATGCTACTTTTGGGGACTTACTTTTCATCATTTAATGTCATGCTACAAGAGTCACCCATGGTACCATATGTCACTGTGGTCCATCTGCTCTGAGTGCTCTAATGTGATCTCCTTTCAAGGCCTATACCCGGGAGAAAGTTCACACCTTTACAAGGCCAGATGCAATGTGCCAGCAGGATACTTACGACGGTGTTCTAACCAGAACGTGCAGTACCTCCTTTCTCAAGATCCCCTCAGAGTAAGGGATGCTGGCTGCATTGTGATGTTCTCATGCATTATCACTTCTTCATGTAATTCTTTTGAGACAGAACCCTTCACTGAGCTTTGAGGCTCACCGGTTCAGCTAGACTGACTGGCCAGCAAGCCTCAGGGATTCTTCTCTCTCCAGCTTCCTAGGCCTGGGATTATAGGTTTGCACCTAGAGGGCCCTAGTGATTTGAACTCAAGTCCTCATGCTAGCTTACCAACTGAGCCGTGTGTCATCCTGATCCTCACGTATAGGTTTCTTCCCGAATCTATTTGAGAAAGCTAGTTTCCTCTTCTGAGAAATGCCTGTTGGTGGTTTTCACCCATTGCGCTGCTGGACTGTTTGTTTTGCTAGAATTGATTTGAGCAGCTCTGCACAGTCTAGATACCAGGCCTCTGTGGTTGACGTTATGAATGACTTCTTTCAATTTCCACCTTGTCTTTTCACTTAAAATTGTTGTGTTGTGGGACTGGGGAGATGGCTAGTTCTTTGAGAGCACTGGTTCTTGCGGAGGACCCAGATTTGAGTCCCAGTATTCACATGGAAGCTCACAACCATCTATAACTCCAGCTCCAGGGGGTCTAACACCATCTCCTGGCCTCCTTAGACATTGTGTGTACACAGAGCATATATACATGTATACACACATACATGGAAGCAAAACACCCATACACATGAATGCAAAAAAAAAAAAAAAAAAAAAAAAAAGGATTCTTGTGGTGGTGGGTTTTTTTTTTTTTTTTTTTTGGAGTTAGGGTTTTCTTATGTTGCCAAAGATGACCTCAACTCACAAATCTCCAACCTTGGTGTCCAGAGAGCTGGGCTGACAGGAATGCAGGGTCTCAGGGTCCAGAGAGCTGGGCTGACAGGAATGCAGGGCTTTGGTGTCTAGGATGCTGGGCTGACTGACAGGGATGCAGGGCATTGGTGCCTACAGAGCTGGGCTTACAAGGATGCCCTTCTATGCCTAGATACCTTTTTATTTTGCAGAAGCATCTCTTGGTGGACCACAGTTCTTGATTTCTATATAATTAATTGTATCATTTTATCACCAATAATTTATGTGCTCAGTTAAGAAAATATCTATGCATTCTATGTATCAAAGGTATTATTTATTATAAAATCTCAAGTGTTGGGAAACCTTTAATCCTTTTATTCATCTGGATTTGTTCATCAGAAACAGTTTGAGGGAGATTCCCAAGTTCCCCCTTTTCCTCACATGAATAAGTACTTTTTCCAGCTCTGCTTAGTGATCAACCATTCAGTTCATCACTACCTCCTTTATTCTTCCCTGTACTAATATTCTTTAATCGTTGGGGTCATTTCTGAGATCTCATAATATGCTATGGTCAGGTTTTTTTTCTCTCTCTGTGCACCAATACTGCCAGATTCATCACTCCAACACCAGAATGTCCAGATACCTCCTAAGGTAAGTTGATCTTCAATCTTGGCCACATTGATCCTTTGACACTCTTGAACAAATTTAGAATTATTCTTTTCATATTCTATTTTGAAAAGTGGGACTGGGATGTGCAATTCACAGGCAAGTAGGCTCAGTGCTGAAAAAAATATGAGTGTATGGCAGAAAAAATACACTATTTAATCATATTATTCATGGTTATACTGCATCTTGAACTTACCAAAGCCTTCTTTAACATGTCTTAATAAATTTTATAGTGTTACCTTTGAAGATCTATATTTAAAATTGTTTGTGTAAAAGTATCTGCCTGCATGTATGCATGTGCACTATGTGTGTGTGGTACCAACAGAGACCAGAAGAGGGCATCAAACCCTCCCCTGGAACTGGAGTTACAGACAGTTTCGAGGGAACCAAACCCAGGTCCTCTGCAAGAGTTGAGAGTAATCTTAACTACTGAGCCATCTCTTCAGCCTCTGCTTCTTTTAGAGGTTGTAAACACCTGTTGTTAGGTTTAGTCTCAGAGAACTGACATTTTCTAGTGCTATTTTAAATAGTATGATCTCTTGAGTTAAACTTCCTAGTAGTTTAATTCACACAAGAATTTGTGATAATTGGCTAACAGACACCTGAGGCTATCAATTTATAAAGTGGAAAACTTTGTTCTTGCGTACAGTTTTGGGGGTCCTTGCTTTTAGGACTGTGGGGGAGACAGTGCCTCACAGTGGGAAGACAGTGGTGAAGTACCTTAGCTCACCTCATAGCCAGGGTGAAGGAAAAGAGAGAGAAGGTTGGAATCCCACTGTGGCCTTTGAGGACACACTCCCAGTGACCTGAAGGCCTCTCTCTTGGCCCCATCTCTTAATGTTCCACTACTTCTCAGTTGCTCCAAGATGGGGTCCAACCCTTAATGCTCATCCCAGATCCAAACTTGAGCAAAATTTCAAGTCTTCACCACCATCTTTCATTTCATCAGAACTTTGGGGATTTTTCTGTGTAAGCAGAAGTTAGAGGATAGATCTGGGGGAGTTTTCTATAAGTGATCACATCGCATACAGATGGTTATCGTCTTACTTCACATAATCGTGTGAAGGATGGTTACGGGATATGCAAATAAGCCAAGTGGCGGTGGTTGTCAGCCACTTAGTGCCGAATAGATGCATATGGCTATCAACACTACTGTTGTCCCAGTTAATAGAAGACGCTTTTAAAAATTACAAAGTCCAGTGCACTGTCCTTATTCCGATTACAGTTTAATTTGTTCTGTGTGTACGTGCATATGTGTGCATGTGCACAACTGGGTGGATAGAGATGCAGAGTCGCTGTGTGCACAGATGTGCACCTCTGGGTACTTCCTTCTCCCACACTGGATCCCCAAGGGCAGCCCTAGGGTAATTAGCGCCTTCTTGTCCTACATGGCGATAGATGCCACAATAGCCGAGGCTTCACCTCTGCCTAGCACAAGAGGAGAAATGTCTTAACCTTACCTCATGATTTAAGAGAATCCACTTGCCTTCCAGCTTCCTCTCTGTGGTGACACTGCTTTCCTGCTGTCCTGTCATCAGAGCCCCGCAGATGATGGCACATTCAGAGCCAATGTGGACCTCACCTTTCTCTGTCCTGAGCTGGTCCAAGTGTTCCTCTGATATTTCAGATACCTGATGGGTATTTCCCGAGGATATAACATCCTGGAGCCAGTCAAACATGGGTCATCTGGCAGAAAACCCAAGTGACCCGTTCTTGGTGCTCCCAGAACGCTCTAGAATCAGGTCCAGGACTCAGCGTGCACAGCCTCCTGGAAATGGAACGGGAGGATACCAGCACAACAAGTCTCGGTTACATAGAATAAACAGTGTTTTATTCATCCAGGAGTTGAACATCCATGATGCTCAGTGAGGCACTGAGCAAAGAGACTAACGAAGAAATAGCGGCGAGTTTGAGTCCCGTGAAGACGATCTGTCTTCAAGGTTCACCTCCCGCTTCAGATGCTTGCCACTGACCTCAGAAGGTTCCCAGCATCCTGGATACCGAGGGGACACGGTGGCTTTACAGCTGGAGAGCTCTCAGAGCAAAGGAGAGACAGCACCCATGCCCCAGCCCTGGAGGATGCCGTTGTCATTGCTCTGGGCAGCAGGCAGGTGACACGGGGTTAGGGGTGTGGACACTCTGGGGTTAGTGGCTGTAGTGTGTTCCCCAGGGCTCTCAGATTCAGTCAGCCCTTCCACTGTGTTCATTGTTAATCCCCACAGCAGTCCCCTAAGTAGATTCTGTGACCCTCTCCTTGTTTCACGCATGGGGAAACTGAGGCTTAGAGCAGTTGGATAGCCGAGGTCTAGAAATAATTCATAATAAACTCCACTTTAATTGCATTTGCTCCTAATTCAGACTCAGGTTCTTTCCCTGCTGCGGATTTCTCAGGCTCTCGGGCACTGAGCCGTCGACAGTGCAGAGAGCAAGGGTTCAGCTAAGCGGAAAGTCACTGTGACCTCTGGTCTCTTTGCTTACATAGCCAGGAGTTATGAATCTTCATCCTCGTTTTGTGCCCAGCCACCCTCTCCTGTCACACGGATTTGGTTGAGATTCCTTCTGTCCTGCCTGCCTTTGAGATTGTGGCACCCAGGACTAGCATTGTCAAGTGGCATCTGTCATCTTGGAAAATGTCAGTTGTTTTTCTTTCTTTTTCTTTTTTCCCTTTTCGGAGTTTGATTTTTCAAGGATGCTTTGGCTTTGGGTTTTATTAAGTCCGGTAGTGGACCCTCTTTCACTGTGCCTGTTTGTAGGGAGGGCTGTCAGGGCCCACAGATGTGAGCCCTGTTCCATCTTGACTAAAGGTCAGACAGTTTGACCTTATTCTTGCTCTCTCAAAGTTGTTGACAACAGGTGCGGCGACAAACAAGAGATCCTGACCTAGGGTGTGGTTAATTAGTATTTTGAGTATAGAGGTGGATCTGCTCCACCCGGACCAAAGGCTGGAGAATTCAAGTCTATTCCTTATACCATGTTAATGAAGTCTGTTGCCTCCCTGATCCCCATTTGGTGTGAAGTATATAAGCAGGTGGAAAATAACCGCGGGTGGTTCGGGATTCACTGAATGTCCCTCCCAATGCTGTTCAGTGTTTCTGCCTTTTATTTCTCTTATATCTCTGTTCCTTTTGCTTATTAATTCTAATCCTCAAGCTCCTACCCTGGAACGTGCGGATCTCGTTGAGGCTGGACCCCACCAGAGAACCTGTAGCCCCTGGGAGGATTCAGGGGGATGGGACAGTCCCGCCAGAGTCACCTGTGCCTCACTCACTTGGCATCTGCTTCCACCGAGCATCTGCTATGTTCAGACGGATTCCATCTAACCCGAAGCTAGAGGGCTGGGGTATGGAGCAAGAGAGCACAGATGTACCCGGGACTTCTTTGTGTCCCCCATGAGTATCATGGATTTGTTTCTCCCTTATGGAAGAATATGAAAACATTTGTTGATTTGTCAGTAGTCAGGCCTTGTCATTGCACCTTTAAATGATGTTTACAGAAGCCGTGGTCTGGCTGTTTCTTGTTGTAATGTGACCCCAACCCTGTTTAAGCAGCCAGCTCACAGGGAAGGGCTGTTTGTGTGATAAGGATATTGCAGTACCTCCAGAATGCATCTGTTGAGTGCCAGGCCTGGGCTGTGTGTCCCTTGCTCAGAATTCCTGGGTAAAATGGTGGGGAAAAGGAGGAGAGAACAGAAAAGGGGAGATGAGAGGGGAGGGGAGAGGAGGGAAGGAGAGAAAGCTAGTGTCTAATGCTGTGGTTTCTCTTTTACAAGACAAGACTCACATAATTTAGATATATGCAAACAAATCTTAAGCGTTAAAGAAAACTGAGTTTCAAATTAGATCATCGTTCTCAAGAAAGACGTTCTTGTCTTGTACTATTTAATTTTAACTTTTCATCAAAGACCATCTCAAAGCATAAACAGATAAAATCTTATAGTGAACTCTCATGTGCGGACCCCTGGGCTACCTAATCCACTTAGGGTAACTGTGTCTTGTCTGTAGCTCTCCCTTGCCACTCTGGATTATCATAAAAAGCAAATACCATGAATTGCATGATTTTTGTCTATAAAAATTTAGTGTGCATCTCTAATATATAAGAACTCTTGTTTTTCTTGGTTATAACCCCAATTCTCTCTCTCTCCCTCTCTCCTCTCCCGCTCCCTCCCTCTCTCTCTCTCTCTCTCTCTCTCTCTCTCTCTCCTCCTTCCCATCCCCCCTTCTATGTCTATCTCTCTTTCCCTCTCTTCTCTTTGAGGAAGTTTCTTTGTGTAGCCTAGGCTAGCCTTGACCTTATGATCCTCTTGCCTCTGGCTCTATAATGTTAGAGATTATTATTTCATGGAAAACTCTATCCAATTAATAAGGTTTATATTTTTCCTCTATCCATAACCTTACTACTTTAGGTGTGAAATTGCTCTTAATGTTGCTTGAAGCCTGATTTTCCAACCTCTCTTCTGGCCCTCCCAGAAGCCTCTCGGAAGGCACTTAGGGGCACTAGATGCCAGGCGGAGAGGTATATTTCTGATACCAGTGCTGGAGGGCCTAGGAGAGAAGAATGCTGAGTTCAAGAGTGCTCTGCTCTACAGAGTTTGCCTTATCTAAAATACTAAATCACTTAAATAAAGAGAGGTTAAAGGTGTGACCTGAGGTTGAGCCGCCCAGACTAGGTCTCTGGATTCTGGAAGGAGCTGAGGCCCCCAGATCTGGAACGACTGGCCGTGGCTGTGTATTTACACCCGCACGCTTTCTAGGTTTCAGTCCTGTGGCTTCCATGTGAGCTGTCCCTTATTCATAGCTGTATTTAAGAAGAAGAGCGAGGAAGATAGAGCGGGCAGCGGAACCACCCTCGAACACAGCAGCAAGTGGAGGGACGGGTGTCTACCAACAAGGTTTATTTGAAGGAGACAAAGAAGAGCCTTGGATACATGAGCTGGGCCTGACATCCAGAGAGGATCAGCCCACGGCTTCCCAGACAGGCCTTAGCCATCCGCAGAAACGCCCTAGGTCATTGATAGGAATCTCATAGAATTTGTAAGGAAACCAGTTTCTGGGTTCCAAGTTGGCTTATTCCCTGCTTGCTCTGAGCAAGTTGTTACACGGAGAACTGGATGTGGGATGCTATTGCCCTATTCTCTAACAGCCGTGGAGGACGTGCCGAAAGCTGCCTTCACGGGGACCTGGGAGGGTGGTGGGAGGTGTGGAAGCAACAGGCTGGGGACCAGGCTCTCTGGTGTTTTGAGACTTTTCCCTTGAGGTTTAAGGTCAAGTGAGGTGTCCTTTTTCATGAGATTACAGGACACCCTTCTTCACATGAAGGTGACATTTGGCCAGGCACAATCCCATCTGCTACACTGTAATCAGTGAGCTCAAGCCCCCGCATCTCAGAGAGTCGTTTTCCCTCTGAGGGGGTGCTGTCAGTTCCATGACTACACGCTCTGTGTTTCATTAGCATTCTTCTAGCAAAACATGACTCTGAGTCATTTCTGAAATAGCTGTTCTCGCCTGTGAGTTGTTTCTCAGTTTTTACAAAAAATGGCTTTTCTACTTACTGGCAGATAAGTTTAATACCACACAACCTAAAATGGGTATATGAGAGAAAAAAAAAAACACCCTATAGGTTGTGACTGTGTGGTGCTTCCTTCTCTGGCCTTCAGGTGAAGGCTGCAGGGTGCTGGAGAATGGAGCCAAGGGTGGGTGCGATGACTGACAGGGGAGTTTCAGGACCATGACATTGGACACGATTGCTCTCTCAGATTGTAAGCCCTACCAAGGTCAAGAGCTTGCCAGCGGACTTGAGTGAACTGGAGAGAGAAACTGGAACCAACGAGTAAAGAACTAGTTAGCTCTGGCCTCATTGCTGCTCAAACATCACTTGTACTCAGACACATTCAGATAGGCTCTGGACAAGCCTTTCACTTCCTCTAGGATGAACCAGAGAAAATGTTTTCCATTGTTTTAGCCATTAATGTGTCTCCTTCAGCCACGGGCATCCACGTCTCTCTGTCTAGGTACTGTTGAGAAGGTCTAGCTTGCCATGTGGATATCAACCAAAATGGAGGCCCACTGGTACTGTCTGCTGTGCCCATGAGACCCTTCCATGGTCCTCATGGGGTAAGTCTCCATTCCCTGTGAGGTCCGGTAGTTCTGATAGCATGTGCCTCTGAGATGCCCCCTTGGCAGATGGGGCTTTAACAAACTCAGCAGAGCTGATATTCACAAAAGGGCTCCAAGAGCTTCCAGGACCTTCCGGTTCCCAGAGGTCAGTATAGTGGCTTTTCCCTGATAGGCGGTTCAACTGCCTTGGGTTATAATCAGAGGCAGGATGTAAAGAACGGCCTTCGTGATCAGCTCTAACTCTTTAGTCAAGGTGTGGGCTGCTTAGACGCATCCCTGGTTGATCCTCCTGCGTCACTGCAGACTCTGCCTCTGGGGATTCAGAGGAGTCACTAAGACTAGGAGAGCCCAGCACTAAGAAACCTCTTGTCATTTTATGGAACCAAGAATAATCCGGAGGTCACACGCCGTCACAGAGGACACACAAGGGATCCAGGCAACCTCAGTCCCAAGACCTCTGACTTGAGGAGCACCACTTCTGTTAGTGGGCCACCTGCCACTCACATACGTTCAAGAGAAGGGGCCTGGAATTCCCCTGCTTGACCAAGCTTGGATGCATTAGTCAGCACCAAGATGAGATCATAGTTCATACCAACCATACAACAGGACAAGCCCCATTCCAGGAGTACTGGCTGGAGGTACCAAGAAGCCTCCAAAAGGTCTTTGGGAGCACATCCCATGCCAGTTAGATGACCCAGGCTAGGGACTTCCAGCCCTACTCAGACATCCATAAGATCTGAAATGAATCCCACCATGGACACATTTCAACATTTTTTCTTCTTCAAAACTTACTATAGTATCAGTGTATGTATAGAGCTGTTGGACGTCGTGATTTGACAAAGGACATACTCTTTCCTCCTGTAGAATACAGTGGCTCAGCAGGAGACACATGGTGATTCTCACTGGGGCTGTTAGATGGATAGACATGGACTTCTCTTGTTCTCTCTCTCTCTCTCTCTCTCTCTCTGTGTGTGTGTGTGTGTGTGTGTGTGTGTGTGTGTGAAAGAGAGAAAGAGACAGACAGGGACAGAGAGAGAGAGAGAGAGAGAGAGAGAGAGAGATTCCTGTGTGTGCATATATAGGGGAGGGTGTCATTGTATGGCCTCAGAGGCCAAGAGACAATGCCGGATATCTTCCCCTTTTGTTTTCCACCTTGCTGTGTTAGAGAGAGGGTCTCTCATTGAACTTGGAGCTTGCCAACTCCCAGCCCAGGCAGCCTGTCTATGAAGGCAAATCTAGGGATGTGTATTGAGTAATAAAATACTTATGAACATAATTTCTCTTTCTTCGTCACTTCCTACATCCCCAGGGTATTGAATGGCATTTGGGCTCATAGCTGTTGCCCACTAAGAGTTTGCTTAATGGATGGTTTAGAAGACATACAAGGACCTGTCATGGCGGCGGTTGTCTGTGGACAGTCTTAGACTTTGGCTTAGTGCCTAGAACCTGCCATGCCTGACATTCATGCACAGAGATCATAGAACAGTCAGTCAGCTAGGGACTGGCACTTAGGGGATCTGTGCAGGGCACCAGGGAGAGGCATATCAGCACCTTGAAAATCCGACCACTTCATGCTCACCAAATGATGATCTCAAGGCACATGTGGATAACCATCTCATCACAGGTGTCTTGAGCTTGCTTAGTAGCTCGGAGCCTCAGTCTCCCAGCTCTCCAAGCAGGTTGGTCCTCCTCCTCCTCTGTGCTTTCGAGAGAGGACTCGGCTCTCCCTCTTTTTAGGTTCAAAGCAAAGCGAAGTGCCGTGATGGTTGGAGTTGATCTGGTGTAGAAGATGCCAGCGCAGGGCCGGTTTCTAATTGAGTGTGACTTTCTTCGTTAATACCTGTCCTTGCCCGCAGCAGCAAGCTGACAAGCGGCACATGCCTCTGTGCACTGACATGGTGCAGGTGGTAGGCCATAACTTGGATTAATATTTCCTGATGATCTCACTGTACTTTTAATGAGATTGCTGGCATGCGTGCCATTTCTGGAGCAAATTAATTTGTCCTTGCAAAAAGAGAGCATCAGCAGTTTTTATTTCCTCTGCGTCTAATGCATAATGGCATGTGTTTGCGGAGGCAACTGATACAACCTAGGATTCCTGGCCATATTGCAGGGAGGACGTAATTTTGCCAACAGCAATAAAATGTGAACCGCAGCAGGAGCAGCTGATGTGTATTTGGAAAATGGGAGGCAGGGGGGCGGTGCTGGTGTTTTGATCTTTGTTTTCCCTGCTGACATAGCTTGATGTACAAAGGGCCCAAACGATGAGCAAGGCACGCAGTCGAATGCTCTGTCTCTGTGGCTACAGGGAAGCGAAGTGAACATGATATGTGGCCATGTCTCTGTGAAGTGTGGTCACACACTGTGGTCAGGAGCCCGGGACTCACTGATGGTACAGCCCACTGGGCTATAACCAGCATTTCTGCTCTTTACACGTCTGACGCCGTGAGGATAAACCTGGATAAATATCTAAAGGAAACATTCTACTCAGCGGTTCCATGCTCTCATTTCTGAAATACCGCTACCTCCGCCACCATTCGAAGAAATCAAATCAATTTTCTAGCCTTGTGGGAAAGGCTTTGACCACAGTCCTGTTCTCGGTGGCAATCCTCAGCTTTTTGCTAATTATTAATTTTTTTTCTACATTGCCTCCCTTCATCAAAGGTTGAGGTGACATTTTGAACGGGGCCGGTCATGGAATCACTCTGAAAAGGAATCATCTGTTTCTGAGGCTGGATGGAAAGATCTTGCAGTTTTAAGAAATTGTAACATCCTTACAGTTTTGACTGGGGTAGACTTTGCTTTGAAAGGTTTCACAGTAGAAGAGAAAATCACGCTCACATCTTCCATTAGCTGCAGGATTCTGGGGAACAGGATGAGACCCCCCCCCACAGTCACCATATGAAGAGTAAACTGAGTAGATTTTGTTTATAATCTGTTTCATTTCGTCAGGAAGTCAGTTAAGAACAAGGCAAGTAGGGCCTAGAGAGATGGCTCACGGGGAAGAGCACTGGCGGCCCTTGCAGAGGAGCCAGGTTGAGTTGCCAGCATCCACATGGCAGCTCACAACTGTTTGTAACTCAGTTTCTAGGAGACCTGATGCCACTTTCCAGCCTGTGTGGGCACCAGGCACACATGTGACACTCATGCATCCATGCGGGAAAACACTTATTCATGTAGCATTAAATCTTAAAGAGAACGAGGAGGGTGTCCCAGCACCTCCAACAATGTTAACTGTGGATGGAGAAATGGTTGGGAAGCAGACATACTCCATGATGCCGAATCACCCAGGCATGGACCAACTCTTTCTCTCCTCGCGTTGATTGGCAGCTCAGAGCAGCTAGTAGACATGCAGAGCAAGGGCAGGTACCGCCCCTCTAACCAAAGCCTTTTCTCTTATTCCTAACCTGAAGTAAAAGACACAGCCCACATGGGGACATGGTGATCAGACAGAGAGACTTAAGAGTCCTCATGCTTAAGCCAAGGGTGGCTAGAATAGACATCTGGGGACAGAACTAAATAGCAACTTGTATCTCCATGTGAATTTGCCTCTGCCCTGAGTCACATATGCACTTTGTCCCACAATGACATTCCTGTGTACTGGATATAGCTGGCTAGGAACTTAGACTCTGTAAATTTTTTGAATCACCGATAATACTATCCAGGATCAATGTATGAGCTGAGCACAATGGTCCCCTTCAGCACTTGGAAGGCCGAGTCCAAAGGATCATGAATTCAAGACTCACCTGAGCTATGTAGTGAGTTCAAGGGCAATGTTCCAAGGCCCTGTCTGGAAAAGCAAAGACAGCTAATATGTCTGGCACCATTGGGGTCACAAGTGTGACTCGGACACTTCGGTGGGTGTCATTTTAAGGAAAATAATGGATCGCTCAGTTGCCTTCCAGGCGACACGAAGTCGAAATCAAAAGGAGCGAGAGTTCTTCCTGTCCTGAGATCTCCAGGTGGAAGTTTAGGCTCAGCAGAAACACAGCTCAGGCTGCTTGGCCTAGGCAAGTCCTAAGACTCTCAGGTCACTTTACCAGGGCACTTATCCTTATATTAAAAGAAAAAAGAGGGCTAGCTCAGAGGTTAGGAGTGTTGGCTGCTCTTCCAGAGGGACTAGGTTTGATTCCCAGCACCCACATGACAGCTCACAGCTGCCTGTAACTCTAGTCTCAGAGGACCTGACATTTCCTTCTGCCCTCTGTGGGTACTGCACACATGTGGTACACCGGCAAACATGCAAGCAGAACTCCCACACACATAAAAAATTAACTAATTCCCTTTAGAAAGGAAAAGAAGAATCAACTACTTTCCCTACTTAGCAGCTCAGCCCCCCGAAAAGGCCGACTCGGTAGTCAGTTCCCAGCAAGAGAAATTCTGCCCTGTCACATACAGTATATCTAAATCAGTCTTGGTGTTCCGGTTCTGACTCAGGATGTGGCTACGGGTGCACCACACATGCCAGCCCCTTTCAAGCTAGACGAACGTGTCACCCTTGTGACCCAGAAGACCCTGCTTGCGAACAGTCGTGCTGCTCAGCCACAAGTCACAACGCGTGACAACAGACACCAGCAACGTGGCCAGACCCATTCTCAAGCGTCTTCAGCCAAGCGGTCATGCTGAGTGGTTGTGGAAGGTTCCCAATTTTACCCATGTGAACCACTTCACTGCACATGGTATACTCGATATAATAATTAATACCAACGAGTGCACAAACACACCCAAGATGAATACAATGAACGGAACTAGTAAGCACGGTGTTTATGGAAGTACACTCTTATGACTGACTCTACATCTATATACAAATAACAATCCATCGTTCAATGGGATTGAGTTGTTTTTGTGGGGGGGGGGGGGTTGAGGGGATGTGCTTGGGAATGAACACAGTCCTGTACGTTTTAGGTAACTATTGTGTTGTTGTGTACCCCTCATGATCCCAGTCTTTTTTTTTTTAGCCACAAACTTAACTGTTTTACTAGTCACCGGGATTGGGCCAGCTCACACACGCTTTCTCTCCTCGTGTTTCTAATGACTGTGAATGGAAAATGGATTTTTATTTAGCCTCACAAAATGGAAAAGATTGCATTCTGGCATTTTGACTATCCTTGTGCTAAAGTAGCCCAATACTGCTTTCAGGGTATATCGATTGTCTACTTTGTAAATTTCTGGTTGCTTATTATAAGCAAAAGCCCTGCGATTTATGACAGATGTCACTGAGTTAATATTCAAACACCAAATTACTATATAAAATATTATTGCTTAAAAACCACTCCAGAAGGATGGCTGACATAGGTGGGGAAGGTGGGGCACTTGACCTTTAGGAGAAAACAGAATAACTTTGTGATCTTGACCTCCAATTCAGACACAGAAAATAGGGGGGGGGGGATGTCACTGAGGACATTGAATAGATAAGAATCCAACCCCACCTCCATTTGTGTGGGAAAGGTTCTGGCAATCAGGAGAAATCAGGAGTGTAGAGATTATCATTTTGAAGACTCTACGGAAGTTCGTGACAGCAGTGATGGCTTTGTCACTTCATGGTCACCCACTGTCACAGAGAGCAAGGACAGAAGCCACCCTTAATCTATAGCATTATAGTCTACCTGTGGCAAACCCAGGAAATAGACACAAGGAAACCGAGGAACCCCTAACTGAAATAAGTCAGGCAAGGTGCCAAAACCAGACACCTCTCTACTGGGTACAACAACAGCAGGGTGAGCCCTCGAAGGCTCGTGCTGGCATGCCCTGTGTAAACCTGCGGGGTTGTCAGGAGGGTCCCAAGCCCATTCCCCAGATCCCAAACTCAGCATGAATTTATGTCTGCATCTTTCCTGTAGTTCCTGGGCCAGGCCTTCTGTTTGACCACATGTTCTATGTTGTTCATATTGGATCAAAGCGTAATAGAAAAATCAGAAGATCATTTAAATTCTAAACAACGTACATGCGTAGAAAAACTCCCCTGTTAGCTTTCCTTTCTCTTCAGCCATCTTCCCAGTGCAGAGTTAGGTAAAGATCATGTGATACCATGGGACCCTAGAGAACAATGAGCAAAGGTAATCTAAGGTGTCAGCTAATCGTTTAATGTTGAGAGAAAGGTGTCTTGGAATCTGATTCGGACCCAGCATTCCCAAGCTTCTTCTCCAGGGCACCTGGTGATTTGATGTTATTGGGGTCTGGCTGTGACCCAGCATCTCCAGGTCTCCTCTCCACGGTGCCTGGTGTTTTGATGTTATTGGGATCAGGCTGGCTGTGATTCAGTACCCCCAAGTGTCCTTTCTACGGTGTCTGGCATGTTTGGTGTTATTGAGATCTGGCTTTGACCCAGCATGCCCGAGTGTCCTCTCCACGGTGCCTGGCATGTTTGGGGTTGCTGGCAGTCAGCAGCTGTCAGGTCTGGGAAGGGAGCGAGCCAGACCATCCTATTCATTTTGGAGCTTCAGTGGCCAGCCCTTGAGTGTGTTACTATCAGTTCAGAGACTCTTCTCTCTGCCCAGCTTAGTGGCAGTAAGAGAGGCAGGCATACAGGCCTGGATATCAGAAGGTATTTCAAACATTTGCTTTTTAAAGTCACTCCTGTGACTGAGACTCAAAAAGAAACTTCCAGAATGAATGCTCAAACTTCCAGGCTGAATGTGTTACCCACATGATGTAGGGTGTGGAGAAAAAGGCTGTAGCACGTTTTTTTAAATTGACAGATAATGATTGTGCATATTTACAGAGCACAGTGTGACTTTTCAACACATTATACATTTCAATATAAATGGTCCTATCAAGATAATTGGCATATCTATCGCTTCAAACATTTGTCATTTGTCATTTATTTCTCCGGGAACCTCAAAAATAATCTCTACCTGTGATTTTAAAACATACAATTAAATGTTGTCAACCACAGCTACCGTACGGTAACACTAGAAGTCACTCATCCTATCCAAACACATCCTGTGATCCAACCCCTGTCCCGTCCCCTCCACCCCCTGGTAACTTAGATACTTTACTCTCAATCTCTATGAGATTGACACTTTGGCTTTCGCATGTAAGGGAGCTTGCATGACATTTATCTTTCCGTGTAGCGTAGTGTTAGCAACGTGGCATATATCCTCTCAGGTGTGAGTGCACACATCTGTGTGACTAAAGCCTTGGCAGCCCCGGGAAGCTCAGCAGGTTATCTCTGATGCCACAGTTTCTCTGGCTGCCCTAGTCTCAGATCCGAGACTGAGCCTCTAATGCTGCTAACTTTATTATTCTCAAATGAATTGTTCTAAATATCAGCTACTCAAACTGTGGTCCTTGGACCAGTGGCAGCGGCACCCCAGAAAGCTTCTGAAACACCAGAATCCCAGGGCTCAGCTCAGACCAACCAAATCAGACCATATATTTGGCGGAGATATGGGGAGGTTTGAAGCCCACCAGCATTGGGGAAGCTGAGGCCCAAGCAGAAGTGCCTTTTACTACACTCTTTAGAGCAGTGGTTCTTAACATGGGAATTGAGATCCCATTAGGGTCAAATGACCCTTTCACAGGGGTCGCATATACGATACCCTGCATGTCAGATCTTTACATTCTGTTCATAACAGTTGCAAAATTACAGTTATGAAGCAGCAACGAAAATAACTTTATGGTTGGGGGTGACCACAACATGAGGGACTGTATTACAGGGTCACAGCATTAGTAGGGTTGAGAACCACTGCGTTAGAGCCTGTTGCCATGGTTCCTCACTGCCTCGCTTTGGTGACTTACTTAGAGGGCCACGTATTTATTATTATTATTATTATTATTATTATTATTATTATTATTATTATTTACATTAGTGTGGCATGGTATCTCTAAGTAATGGATTCATGACTAGTTGGATGCCTCATCATTCTGTCTACCAAGCTCTTCTCTGAAAAGAATCACAGAACATGTGGATCTCAGTATACCCTGAAGATGTGGGGAAGCTCCTGGGGTCTGGCCACATGTGGAACTGAGCCCACAGTATTGTGCAATATTAGTTTAAGATGTGTTCCGTTCATTTACGCTGTGGAATAGGTGCCTAATGATGCAGGGGTGCACTGCGTTCTTTTGTGTTGTATTTGTTTAACTCTGTGAAGCTGTGTTACTTTGTCTAAAATACCCAATTGATGTAATAAAGAGCTGAATGGCCAATAGCTGGGTAGAAAAGAGAAATAGGGTTGGCAGGCAGGGAGAATGAGTGGGGAAAGAGAGAAGAGCAGGAGAAGGAAAAGGAGAGAAGGATGCCAGGGGCCAGCCACACAGCCAGCCGCGGAATAAGAAGGAAAGAAAGATATGTAGAATAAAGAGAGGTAAGAAGCCCAGAGGCAAAATGTAGTTAAAGAGATATGGGCAGTCTAAGTTAGAAAAGCCGACTAGAAAGGGGCAAAATTAAAGCATTCATTAGTAAGAATAAGTCTCATATATTTATTTGGGAGCTGGGTGTTGGGCCCCCAAAGAGTAAAAAGGACAAAGAAACAACAAACAAACAAAAACCCAACTCCACCACAGGTCTCTGAGGGATTCTCTCTGTGGACAAGATGGCCCCATCCAGTGTGTCTGTGGGTCACACAGGGTGTCTCGGAAGAATGTTGGGGACTGAGGCATAAGCTGCCTTCATTTCCAGTGGCTGCCTGCACACATGATCATGATAATTTGTAAGAAGAGCAACTTCTATCACCCAAAAATATTTATAGGGGTGAATATATTTTGAAAGCATGTCCTGATACTCTGACACTTACATAAATGACTAATACTTTTGAAGGATGTGCTGCCTTAGGAACCATTTTATTTCTTATATTTATCCCTTGATCTCAGCTCAGTCCTTTGGGTTTTCTGTCTTTCTTTTCCTTTAATCTTTTTTTTTTTTTTTTTTTTTTACTTTTGGTTTGTTGGGACAGGCTCTCTTTTTGTGATGTAGCTCTGGCTGGCCTTGAACTCAATATATAAACCAAGCTGGCCTTGAACTCAGAGATCTGCCTTACCCTGCCTCCCAAGTGCACATACCTCTATGCCCTCGTCAGATTTTCTTAATATTTGTTCCTTGTCAGTTTAGTGTGATTTCACAGTAAATATCACTTCTAGGCCCTTCCCCCTCCCCTTTACTTTCCTAGCAGACAGACCTGCTGACACCTCTCACACAGGCTTCACCCCTCACTCCTAGCCTTGATTCCCAGTCCTTGTACCTGTGACTGACATCAAGTCCATTTACTCACAGCTGGGGAAGGGGTTCCGAGGGTTAAAGACAAATCACAGCAACCAGGGAAAGGACTAGTCGGGAAGACAGCAAGACTAAGAGGATGTGATCCTGCATCCTGAAAGACCATCTGAGAGCAGCTTCCGTTTCCCTCGTGGCGGGAAAAGAGCGGCCATTGATGCGCCGTGGCTGGTAATCTGTTGGTCTTTGTCTGTCATGAGGGGGAGGAGAGAGCTTAGGGAAGTTTCTGGTAGGTCTGCCTTGTGCCATTTACATGATTGAGGAAGCTGGGTGCTCAGGGAGGCACCAGCTTTTCCCAAGCAAAGTGTAACTACATGATTGACAGGCATACTCTGACCAAATGGTCCTAGCATTCTTTGTCTCATTGCCTAAAAGGAAAAACTGTGAACCTCAGCTCCACGTTTGACCAACAAAAGACAGAACTCATTCAACTCAAAACTATGCTTTATGGATTTTATGTTCTGCATGGGGGCGTGTTCTGCTCCGGGGCGCCATCAGAGAAAGACTCCATGATGTTGCAGATTGCCATGTGCAGAAACAACACCCAAGGAGAAAACCTAGCCTGGCCTTGTCTGCTTTGGTCACTGTAGACTGACAAGGGTCCATACCATCTCCTGGAGAGGAGAGGGGGAATGAACCAAGAACAAGAAACAAGATGCTCCACCTGCTCTTCTTAGTGGCTGTAAGTGCACTTGGCCCTTGGGCTTGAAGGTAGGTTGCAGATCAATGCCAACATCCACTAAGACACCCTATGTGGCCCAAGGACAGACTGAATGGGACCATCTCTGTTAATCTTGCTGCCTGTTCACGACATTGTTGGCAACTGTTTAAAAACTGTGTTTTAGTAAGTGGAACAATGTAAGTGGAAATCACAGAGGCTGGGGGCTGTCTTTGTAAGAATCTTGTGGCAGATCTTTGGGAAGTGGCAAGGAGGGAGAGTGAAGAATCTGGCCCGCCTCTCTGAAGCTGTCCCCACATTATTTACAGTGCCTCCCACAGGCAACAACAGGCATTGGGCCACAGCAGGCTTGGGGGCGGGGGGGGGGGGTTATGGAGCTGCTCGGTTTTGACTGTAATCCTTTATGGTGAAGACAGTGCTCCATGCTTGGGCCAACAGGTCTCTCGGACCCCTCATGTGTTCTCCTGCGTGAATTTAAAAGCAAATCTCTTCTAAGATGTCCAAACTTGTGTGGAAGTTCAAGTGACTGATTATATCTCCGGCTCAGAGAGAGACCTGAGGCTCTGGGGGAAATTCATTCACATTTTGCCAGGTGTGGGAAGGAGAAATGAAAGTCCGCGGGGCTTCCTGTGCTGCCGTGGGCACAGTGGGGTTGATTTGACAACCAACAAATTTGAAAACAAAGCCAGCAAGACATGAAGTGCGCGGAAGCGGCTCTGTGGCCTGTTATCCAGAGAGACATGATCAGGCCAAGGGTACCGTGGCCTGCCAGCTCATCTGTCTCAGGAGTTCCGGCATCTCTGCGTCCCAAAGCTTTGTACAGTTCTGAGCTGAGGCTCAAGCCACCTCTGTGAACTTTATAATTTCCCTGGGTTTCGTAACTTCCTTGGAACCTGCAAAGTTTTCCCTCTCCAAACTTAGATATACCAAGTTCTTAGTAAATGAAAGCTAAGTAGCCAAGCCCCACCCCCATCTCATTAGTTCCAAGGTTGGATGGACCAGGCCTGGAAGGAAGAATCCAGCCCTGCAGCCTCACACCCTTGGGCTCTTTTCCCAGTTCCTCCCGACTTTATAGCTTCTGAACTCGGACAAATGTCACAGGCCCATCTATAAAATAGGACAGAATTTTTTTGCCAAGTCGCTGTGTAGCCTGGGACTCTTTGCATGGGTGGCCAGTGAGCCCTGCCAGGGAGCTCACTTTGAGAAGCTCCGACCTTCCCTCCACATCTCCGGGATCACTCCTTACAGCTTTGGCTAGTGTTCACAAAGTGCTTCAGTTCAAAACTCAGATCTGGATCTTTAGCCCCAGCACCCCCATTTTGCTTGGCCTTCTTGTCTTTCCTGGGGGATGTTTCCTCTTCATGACTTCTCTGGTCCTGTAAACACAAGCTGCAAACAGCAGTCTGGTCTCCTGTTTCCCCATGGGCTCCTCTTCCTGCTCTTCCATTCCCAGTACCTTTCTAGATCTCTCGGGTGCCAGGGTGGCAAACGTGCCCTGACCACAGCTCTTCTCTTTCTGCTTCCAATGAACTCCACCCCTGCCTACCGCTGTATCAGCCACAGAACCTTCTATAGCTCCAAGCCATTTTCTGTATCCAGCCGATGTGTGTTCTCTTATAACTCCCCTTCCCGTGCTGATGCTCTCGGGAGGCTAGCCCCTGTTAAGGACCAGCAGCTCTAAGTGTTTTGAGTCTGAAATCTTAAACATAAGGGCGCAGGTCTTGCCATCTCATCTCAAAGCCCCTCTCTGGGGCCTCTGAATTGTCCACTGCTTAAGGATTGCTTTTCTGGTTCTCCTCTTCTGCTGACCTCCTCCAGGGACAGATGACTCTGGAAGCCGGCCGTGAGACCCTCATCTCCTCCTGGAAACCGCCACACCTCTTTTACTGTCATGGACTTTTAGAAGCCACTCTATCCTTCATGTTGTTTTGCCACATTAGCGTCAAATCTCTGAAAGCTTTAAAGGCCTGGGCGGGATTCCGGTCCTCTTCTGGGATCTGCCTCCGGGTTCACACACACGGATGCTGCCAAGGCCTAGGATCTTGGCAGGAAAGAATCTCTCTCTTCTCTAGGCTTGTTCATGATCGATTATGTATGCTGTGGCCTTGCTTGTCACATCTCACATGCCTTTGAAACTTCAGTGGGTCCTCCCTGGTCTAATTCCCTTACCCCCACTGCAGCACACAATAACTCGCAGTTAGAGGGGCCAGCTGGGAGAAGCCATGAGCTGGGGAGCATGGAGAACGGGATTGACAGGACAGGAACGGATGTCCCGCACCAGCTGGTCCCACTTGGAGTATTTTCTGTTCTAGTGTAGCTGCTCACATAAAATGAATGGATTTGCTCTCGCCCCCAAATTCTCTAGGTGGGTTTCAGCTGCAGAGAAGTTAATTTATGTTCCCCCAAGTGAGAGAAACTCCGTGATTGTAAAATGTCATCCCAGGGCTGCTTCCTGGGGCCAACCGTGCTCACTCGCTGCAGCTGTGGGAAGATGGGCACTTCTTCCTTCTGGGAAGTGAGCTCGGCAAGGCGGTGAAAGTGGTGCCTGAGGTGTCGGGTGGCTGAAGGCTGCCACCAGCAGGGCCAGGGTCAGAGCCTGCCTTTCTGACAGACAGAGGAAACTCAAGGCTTGAGGTTGTAGAAGAGAGACAGGATTGATGGGGCACTACAGTGTACCTCTCAGGTCTACAAAGATTCTTGCAAATGAATTCTGGGATGAGAGACGAGAGATGCTTCCTGCAAACCGTGGCAGTTTGGGCCACACCCCTGTGGGTGGTGATGACGGTGGGTGCTCTCTGTGCATTTGCCTTCACGGTGAAGTTTGGATCTTGAATTTCCCCATGTTGAACTCTTGCTCACCAGTTGTAAGGAAAAAGAAACAGAACCATTTGAGGGTCAGTGGAAGGAAGTTACATCACTAGAGACATGTCCCCGAAGAGGACGTTGGCATCCTCCTTTTTCTCTTCGTTTCCTGCCGAAGGGAGTGGGCAGCTTTGTTCTGCCCTGTGACCCCAACCATGCTGTTTTGTCTTCACCAAAGGCACCAAAACAGTGGAACCAACCGGCCCTGGAGGGAAACTTTGAACTGAAATGAAGTCCTCCTCCTCACATGCTGCGTTTTCTTGGGTACTTTGCCACAGCGATGGAAAAGCTGGGTAACTTTCACAGTCCCCCCTCCCGCGATGGGAGCTGGCCTTAGAGAAAGTGCTGGAGGAGGGAAAGTCGGCTTCCAGGAAAGCATGTCTCCCTCTGGGGCCCGTGGTGCGATGGGAGGAAATGGAAGGGACAGGTACTTTGAAGGCCAAAAGGAGGCAGGAATGGAAAGGAGGGTATCTTTGATCTTTTGAGGGACGAGACCCAGCCCTCCTGGGGCACGGCTCCCCTTGGACACCGTGAGTGAACAGGTGGTGGATCTCTGACTGCAAAACTGAAAAGGGGGAGTGTGATTCTAACTATTTCAATTAATGACGGGGTTGGAACTTTGTCCTGAGTCGCCAACTGCCCCAGTAGCTTGAGGGGAACGTCTCCTCAAGTAACTTTTGCACAGTTCTGGCGTTCTGCTTGCATGCCTAGAGATGCCACATTTTGGAGCTCTTTGTGGAATGATCTCACGTGTATGTCAGATGTCAGGAAGATCTGGATGAATGACTTCAGGAACTGAGGCCATTTTGATTGGTGATTGATTGCCTGATTGATTGGCTGAAGATGACTTTGAACTCCCGATTTTCCTACCTCCACCTACTAATTATGGAATGACAGGCGTGTGCCAATTTGCCTGGCCTAAGACATTCTGATAGTTGAAGTTCAAATTTGAGGCCCGTTTTAGGCTCTATTCAGAATCTGGTTTATATTTTGAAGAGTGAGGAAGAGACTTTTTAAAGCGCTCTCTCTCTCTCTCTCTCTCTCTCTCTCTCTCTTTTCCTCCCTCCCTTCCTCCCTCCCTCCCCCCTCCCTCCCTCCCTCTCCTTCCCTCATTTCTGGTGTGTATGTGTGTGGGTTTGTGTGTGTGTGTGTGTGTGCATATGAGTATGTGTGTGTGAGTGAGTGGTGTATGTACATGTGTGTGAATGTGTGTACATATGTGAGTTGTGTATGTATGTGCGTGTGTAAGAGTGTGTTTGGTTTCAGGGTATTCATCTGACTAATCTTGTATGAGCTTTCCCTGGTGTCTCTATACACAGGGAATAACTGTTTATCCAGATACCGCACATTGGAGAAGCTGTGAGAACTTACAAACATCCTCTGAAGGAAGCGTTTGGCTTCTCTGTTGCGTGGGTCCTGGGCCACAGGAGCATGGGAACTTTTCTTTCCCAGCAACTGTGAGTAGAGCCATGACTAGGAGGGAAAGAACAGCCCTTCCAGCTTCTAGATCCTCTCTGCGCATGGGTCTGGAGCCATTTGGTGGAAATGTACAATGCTGTTTGGGACTAGCTGCAGAATTTGCCTGCTAACAGAATCCAATCTGGGAATGATGCTACGTAAGATAAAATTTTTGAGAAAGGAGATGTCGGCGGGTAAGGGACTGGAACCCCATTCTACAGGCCTTTAAGGATTTGTCTTGGGGGACTTGGAGGATGCAGAGGTGGAGGAAACATGAAGGGCGCTGAGGGGTTGAGGGGAGTGGTACTGCTGCCAAAATAAATACCAGACGATGCTCCTGGGCCCCGGGGGGAGAATTTCCTTTGACTTTTCCACAAGGCCCTGGTGACAACCATGCATCTGCCTAATACATGGAAATAAATCACACAGAAAGCCCAGGTCCATTTTTCCGAGTTTAATACCAGATTTAAAGAAAGGATGAAAAATATTGTCCTTGTCATGTCAAAAACTTTTGGGGGAATTGTGTGGCCAGTGTGTGCAAATGCTGGAGGCCTTGGTCATAAACTTTTAGTGGGTCCCAATGTCTATCATGGGGAGACAGTCAGACCTCATGGGATCCCCTGTGCCACTCCACCCAATATGCTTTCATTTTCTATTTTGTAAAATCTTTTTTTTCCCCAACCCCTTCCATATACAACTGGAATTAAACAGTCACTTGTTGGCAAAAGGCTTTTAAATAGGTTACTACTCTAGATTAAAACACAACATGAGCCTTCTCGTTTGCCTCAGGCTACCAGTTAAAGGCCTTGGATAATGAATTGAAAAGCTAGACGGACTAAATAAGGACCCTGCCTACGTTTGACAGTGAAGAATGAGCCCGCACAGCCTCTCAGCAGCTGCTATCATTGTTCCTCCAGCCCTTGAAGCTGATTCTGAAATGAGCTCTGATTTCTGCACGAATCCATAAATTACACGAGGAGCCGTGAGTTTTTCCCTATTAATGTCAGGCTGTTCGTTTGACTTGTAGCTTCTGGCCTTCACACATCGTATTAATGTGTTATTTATTGGAATACTGTAATAAATAAAGATTTGTTTACTTTTATACTCAATGATGGATGTTGGATGCTATGAAATACCATTCTTAGTAAGGCCTGCCAAGAAGAGATCACCTTCAGCGTCGTGCTAAGCCGAGACTAGAAGGGCCAACCTAAGGAAAATTGCCAATCATCTCAGCACATGATTTTCTCTTACCTTTGTCAACATTTGTGCTTTATCCACTATTTATTGAGACTATAGGTGCTGTAGAATAGCTGAGCAAGTCATAGACCCTTCCATCCCTTCCCTTCTTCTGTTGAGCATCTGCTATGTGCTAAGCATTCTCTTCAGGAGCCAATATTTTAAGGAGGATGGTGTGACTTAAGGCGCACAATTGAAGATTTAGGCAACTCACACTTAGCCTATATAAAAGGCATGGAGGAAGAAAGCTTCTCTCTTTGCCTGCTTTCTCTCACTCCCACTGGCAAGTCAGTTCCCTCCCTGGCATTAGAGCCTACTTTTTCAGGATTCCAGCCTTGTGTACTAAACAACTATGGTATTCTTGGACTTTCCATTGGACAGCCATTGTTGGACTAGCTGGACCAAGCCTGTAAGCCACTCTAATAAATCCCATCTATCTATCTATCTATCTATCTATCTATCTATCTATCTATCTATCTATCTATCATTGTGGAATATTATTTTAACTAGGCAAAGATGTGTTACATCTGTTTATGCTTTGGAATATGACTTTAACTATGTGAGGGTGTGTTACATTTGTTTCTGTTGCCCTTGTTAACGATGTAAAGATGTGTTACATTCGTTTCACCTTGCCTGCCTAAGGCACTTGACTGGTCTAGTAAAAAACTGAATGGCCAATAGTTAGGTAGGAGAGGGATAGGTGGGGCTGGCAGGCAGTAGGAGGAGAAATCTAGGCTTGGAGAGAAGGGGGGAGGGAGGGAGAGAGAGAGAGAGAGAGAGAGAGAGAGAGAGAGAGAGAGAGAGAGAGAGAGAGAGAGAGGGAGACGAGACAAGGGAGAAAGAGAGAGACACACCTGGGCAGAAACCAGGCAGCTATCAGTCAGACATGAGAAGAGGGAAAGTATGACATTCAGAAAGAAAGGTAAAAAAGCCCTGAGGCAATATAGATAAACAGAAACAGGTTAAAATAAGAACTAATATAAGGCTGAACATTTATAACTAATAACAAGTCTCTGTGTCATGATTTGGGAGTTAGTTGGTGGCCCAAAAAGAGAAAACCTGCTATAATCTATCTATCTATCTATCTATCTATCTATCTATCTATCTATCTATCTTCATTAATTGACTCATTCTATCAGTTGTGTTCCTCTAGAGAACCCTGACTAATACAGATGTCATGACAAAGACAACTTATAAAAGAAAGTCTTTAGTTAGGGGCTCGTAGTTCCAGAAGGTTAGAGTCCATGACCATCTTGGTGGGGAGCATGGTGACAGGCAGGCAGGCAGGCATGGAGGTGGGGCAGTAGCAGAGAGTTTACAGCCGGTACACAAACAGGAGGCAGAGAGAGAGAGCTAACTGGGAATGGCGTAAGCTTCTAAAATCTCAAAGCCTATCCTGAATAACACACCCTTTCCCATGAGACCACACCTCCTAATCCTTCCCAAACAGTTCCACTGACTGGGGACTGAGTGTTCAAATATATGAGCCTGCAGGGGCCATTATTATTCAAAGCACCACTTACCATAGCTGGGTGACCCTCTCTGCTTCCAGCTTACTAAAATGGTTGTCTCAGGCCTCCGCCTTTGCTGCTCCATAGGGATCTGTCAAGGTGTGCACTCTAGCTCCCTCCAGGGTGAGCAAGGCAGAGGAGAAAGAGAAAATACCCCGGAGATGGAAGCTCATCTTTCATCACTTAAAATCTTTGAGGTGGCATTCTATCATATCTGCCATATTTATTGTGAGAAGCAAGTCAGACTCAGGCTTAAGGGTGGGATTCCATAACAGTGAGTCCCAGGATACGAGGTACTTGGAGTTAGAGATCATCTCGAAGGCTCTGTTTCCGACTTCCCTGCAGTGACTGAGGTACTGCCTGAAGTTCTGCCCATAGTAACGATCTCCCTTCACCATAGTCTGAGGCTGGTCCTTTTCCTCACCACAGCTGTGTCCCCTGGGTAAACAGGCAAAAAGCAAAGAGAGATGCGCCCTGCTCACCTGGGAGACTCTTGTAAAGCTGCACGAGAAGACAAGTGTTTGTGCAGTGCCCAGGGCATAGCAGGATCGAGGTAACCGTGTAGGTGATAGTGAGGACACTGGTAATGCCAACGCTGTCTGTTCAGTGCCAGTATATAGCATTGCATATGGTCTGTTTATCCTACCGTAGGGAGAAACCTCCATGATGCAGATGGGCCTGAGAGATCCCTGACTTCCTGGGGTGAGAGTTCAGAATGGTTCTCCACCGGTCCGGATGCCCAGACAGTTCTTCACATGAGCCACACCTGACTTATAGGTATGTGTGTGGTCCAAATAGTCTCTTACAGTCAGAGCTGTCAGCTCATCTTCCGGAAGCTGAATGGCATGCGCCATGATGGAGACTGGGCTAACCGCATCACACAGTTGACCTTAGCACTGACTGTCCAAATCCAAGGTCGGGGTCTGGAGAACTGTGGGGAGATAAAAGAATCTGAAATGGGGAAGGAGGAGAGGTTTGAGGAAGAAGGCTGGGCTGAAGCTTTGAAACAGGGAAGTTTATCTGTCTCCCTTGCACCTCTGTCCCTCGGTGCAAGGTCTACCCCTGCATGTCCCTCCACCCTTCTTTCCCGGAGCTTTGTCCACCTGACTGCAGGGGTCAAGGCAGGAGAGGGAGCAGCCAGCTGAGAAAAAAGCAGCCTCGCTTCAGAAGTACTGGCCACTAGGGAAACCTATAGATGACCCTTGACCTCATATAGGATGGGTCCCCAGAGGATCATCCTATTTTATTCTGATGAGAAAAAGACACACAGTCAATGGAAGTCATACTTCTAAATTAGAAGCTTGGCCTTTGCCCTGGGCTAATGAGGTGGTGTTTTCTGTAGCTGAAGCTGTGACTGTGCACCCACAGGGAGGGGGAAGCGATCGCTCCAGTGTAGTGTGCTGTGTTGCTGAGCTGAGATGAGGCAGAAGATTGGGGTGGCATTGCACGCGTCAAGGGCATGCTCAGTCTCCCATATCTTCAGTGTATGATGGTTTTATCGGTACTTCACCCCATTATCAACTGAAGACTGTGTAAGCCCGGAGGCATTTGCTCCTTCATGAGAAAATGCTGGTGACTTTGATGGATTTCTGAATGTTGACACTGAGGAGAGTTTATAAACACAGTCATTAAACCATTCTGAGTGCATAGCATGTGCCACGTAGGTTCTGGGTGTCAGGCACACAGTGGTTGGCTTTGGGTCACTGGGTCCCTGCAGAAGAGACGCTGTTTGCAGGGAAGCCAAATGATGCTGTGAGAGTCTGCCTAGAGTCTGTTCTGGTCCTTACCATAGGCTATGTGTGAGCGGTGCAGCCCTGACTGTATCTGTGAGACAGGTGATGGTTTGCCTTCTGAAAGCCAACCCGCGTGTTCCCACTACATAGTTTTGCTCTTTCTTTGGGGATCTGAGACTGCTGAGGCCTGCCTCTGTGGGTTAAAGCCAGAGTGTTTCTGCATGGAAGAACTTCTAAATTAGCAGGGCTACTGAAGGAAGCCTTTCTGTGACTGCTATAGTTCTGGTTCTTTCTCAGTAGACAAAGAGAAGGCTGGTCTTGTAGTCCTTCTGAGATGCCTCTGTGTAATTAAGATTGGATATGAGAACCTCACTAAATGGGCCAACTGAACCTCATTGTGAAGATAGATTGGGCACTGGGCAGTAAGGGGCTCAACAAGCATGCTTAAATTGAACAAGCTTAGTGTCACACATAACTGAATAAAATAAAGAAGTGGGGTGCAGTTGTTTATAAATGGGGAACCCATCTATGTAAACAGAGGAGGAGGCAGAAGAGGAAGAAGATGATAAGGGGCCGGTAAGAAGGCTCAGTGGGTAAAGTCACATGGCCCTGAGCCTAATGATCTGGGTCCCACGTGGTGGGAAGAGAGAAGTAGCTCATCCTCTGACCTCCACTGCATGCCCTGGCACATACCCCCTGACCCCAATAAAATCTACCAGAGATGAATTTCTTCCTTTGCATACACTAAGAAATTCACTTTGCAATTGCACAACTTTGCAATTTACACAACTATACAAAGAGACACAGGGGCAGGTGGGGGTCTTCCGAAACTATTTTATCATTCTAGAAACCCCTGTGGCCGGGGGGGTGTCTTATGGGCTCAGAGATAAAATTCTTGCCTGGACTGGGCAAGGTTCTTGCTCTTTTCTGATAAGAAAAGATGGAGTTGTTTTTGCTAGTGGTCCCCTGGCCAGTTAGTTCTGTAGGGAATGAGGACCCTGAGAAAACATTAAAAGTTGGCAGGGCTTAGGGGAGAAAAGGGTTTATTTGGCTTACACTTAAAGTTCACAGTCTGTGATTGAGGGAAGTCAGGGTAAGGACTCAAGGCTGGAACCTGAAGGAGCCTGTGGAGGGACACTGCTTGTAGGCTTGCTCTCTGGTTTGCTTATAGGCTTGTGCTTAGTTAGCTTTCTCATATAGTCTAGCACCACCTGCCTAGGGACTGAGCTGCCCACAGTGGGCAGTCTCCCACAGACACACCCAGAGGTCACTCTGATGTAGGCAATTTGTCAACCAAGGTTTCCCTCTTGGATAACGCTGGGATATGTGACTGAGAGTTAGTGTTAACTAGGACAGGGTCCACAGAATCAGTGACCTTCACTGTCATTTATCATTTGTGGAAACTGCAATTACAAGGCTCAGACACAAATGCTTCAACCCTTCGTGTAAAGGAAATGCAAAGATGGGTTGTGATGGCTCCTCTGGCCAGTTACCCACTCTTACTAATCCAGTTATTTCCAGTTCTGTCCTGCACTTCCTTGCTTGTGGTCTCGCATGTCCGCAAGGGAGAGAGCATGTGGGTGAACTGTTCAGAAAGAATCCTTCTCTATCCAGTCAAAAGTCGAGGGCTTGAGCAGCTGTGGGATAAAGCAATAGGGAATTTCTGTCATCATTTGGGGTATTCTTGGTGGGATCTCTCTGACTTCTAGGCATAGACCAACTTTTGAGATCATTCTTGACAGATAATCATACAATAAGATCAAACAGTGGCCTCCCACACCCCAGAATCCTGCAGATGGGATGTAAGGTTTGGGAATGGTGCTACTACCCCAAGTTCAGCAGAGGGCTGCTCAGAGTAGCCAGGCTCTCCCCCAAAGTCATTAGAACAGACAAGGGAATTCCTTCTTCAAGATTATCCCTCTCTGGAGCCTTCCTACCCATCATTCTCCGGGGTCCTGACTTGTGCCCAGGGAGTCCCTTCCCTCGGGCAGCTGCTGACAATCCAGGATTGGACATGTTATCCTCTTGAGGGCTGCACGGCTTTTCTAGCTCATGTCCCATTTCATGGGGTCCTCCAGTTGAGGGGGGAAGTGTTTTTAAAACATGAAGTGAATTAAGCGCTAAAGATGAACAATGTTGTGGGCCTTAGAAAACGGTCCACTGTACACAGCATGTCTGCCCATCTCAAGAGTATCATCAGAAGGAAACCCCGGGGCCATCAAACCCCACGCCTCCTCTTCCAGCACCACACACTACTTCCTGTCTTCATCAGGGTCTATTCTGGAGAGCTCATGGAAATGAAGCCATGTCCTTTGGTGTCTAGCCTCTATCACCTAGCATGAGATTCTTCCAGGGTCTTCCACACTGACACACGTGTGAAAACCTCATTCCTTTTTGGTGCCCGGGTGATATCCTATCATGTGACTGGAGTGATTCAGCTCACATCTTTTTGACAATTCAGTTCTCACCAGTTCCTTAGCTGTGTGCTCCTGGTCAGCTCTACGTGGCCACCATCCCACCCGGCTTTCACATGACATAGCCAAGACTTCCTTTACTCCTCCTTTGCTTTCTCCTTGGGAGCTGCAATCACTTAAGCCCATCGCCTTGTGCAAGTTAGGCAAGCATCCTGCTGTGGAGTTACATCATAGCCTTTTTGTATATCTTATTTGGCAACAAGGTCTCTTTAAGTTGCCGGGGTTGGTCTTGGACTCACTCTGTAACCCAGTCAAGCACTAAACTTGATCCCTCTGCCTGAGCCTCCAACATAGGAAGGACTGTAGACTTACTGAGCAGGCCCCACTGTTCCTTCTGCTCTGACCTTTATGTCATTGGTGTGGATCTGAATCCACAGGCACCAGCTAACGTTTCCAGGTTCTTACATCCTAACACAGAGAACTGGACCAGGAACACACAGATCATGGCCGACTTAGCTACCATTTATTAAAAGACAGAAAGGCCCTCCTGAAAATGGTAGTGGGCTACAGAGGCAGGGCAGGTAGGCGATGCAGAAGACCCCAGACTCCAGCTTCATGATCCTTAATAAAGCTTATATGTGGCACTGCCTCCTTCCCCGTGTGACTTATCTCCCACAAGCTCTTTTGTTACATGTAGCTCTCAGCCCCAGGAGTTTCCAGTCTTGCTTCTGTCTTAGTCAGTGTTCTATTGCTGTGAAGAGACACCATGACCACAGTAACTCTTAGAAAACAAAGCATTTAATGGGGGCTTACTTGCAGTTTCAGAGATTTAGTCCATTATTACAGTGGCCTGCAGGCAGACAGGGTGCTGGAAAAATTGCTGAGAATTCTACATCCAGATCTCCCAGACAGCAGGAAGAAGAGAGAGACACTGGGAATGGTGAGGGGTTTGACTCTCAAAGCCCACCCCTAGTGACGCACTTCCTCCAACAAGGCCATACCTCCTAGTCCTTTCAAGTCATGCCTCTCCCTGGAGATGAAGCCTTCAAATCTATGAGCCTATGGGGGCATTATTCCAACCAACACATGCTCTGACAACAGGTAGTCTTGATGCCTGTCTCCACCGCTCCTGCCCTGCTTACTTCATCCTCTTGACTTCTTTTACAGAACACAAAGAAGACCAGGTCTTAAAAAAAAGTGTGTGTGTGTGTGTGTGTGTGTGTGCACGCGCGCGCAAGCCAGGGTAGTGGTACTGGTGGTGGTGCATGCTATGGCTTATCTGGAGGTCAGAGGTTAACTCTCAGGAGTCAGTTTCCTCCTTCTGCCACATGGGTCCTGGGGATGGAACTCAGCTCATCGCCTTTAGCAGCAAGTGCCTTTACCCATTGAGCCTTCTCGCCAGCCTTCCCTCCATCTCTTTCTGTCCTATGTGGGGCTCTGGCTGCTCCCAAGCCAGCCTAGTCTCGCCTTTAACTGCCGCTGACTTTTGGCAAGGCCCTGACTTCCAGCACTCCGTCCCTTCCCTGCTGGTAAGGATTGCGTTGACTTCTGACTGATGTTCACAGCAAAGCAGTGCAGAATTTTTTGCCCCTCCTGGAAAACCAACAAGCTGTTAGTTCCGTATGCCACGCCCTGTGGCAAAGTGCTGCTGCAGAATGAAAGGGGGGCTTCAGAGTTGAGAGCGCACAGATAACGACCCTCCAGAGCCAACGGCACAAAATGCGGCACTAATGTGTGCCAGGCAGTGTGAAGGAGGGGGTAACTGTAACCCAGAGATGGTAGAGGCACCCTGGGGGCCACACCCAGCAGCCCTGTTCAGAGTCCTGGTTGGATTTAGTTTGCACAGAAACCAAAGCTCACTCCACTGCTTTCATTTCAGTCATCCTGCTACAAACCAAAGGTCACCTGTGGGAGTCAGTGTGGGTGGGACGGGATTTTCCCTCTGGGTCCACCGATCCCGTTGTGATGGGGTGATGGGAGGGGCCATGAAGAACTACATTCACAGGAGAGAGCTCCTTGAGACACCAAGGATCAAATGACCGCAGAAGAGGTGAGGGAATTTCTATCGAGGAGGGAATTTAGGTGTCCGACTTTAAGACTAAACAGATTTCTTGGAGGAAGAGAATGCAAGAGGCATTGATGAGGAGGGGAGCATTCAGGCAAGGGTGGTGCTTTTGAGACTGTCCAAGGAGGCTGCAGAGAGCAGAAAAGAGCCCCCAGTGTCTCCTGGGTATCATTACCATCAGTTGTAAGCTCAGCCCATTCATTACACCAAGCAGCTGTCATCATAGGTGTTGAGTCAGCACGAATGAGACTCCTCGTAAAACGTGCTTGGGTCAAGAGGTGACTAGGGATCTGCCTAGTCAGAACCCCAGGGCAGCCTCCTTCCTGGGCTCGCTCTTGCCTCCCTCAACTGGTGCTGCTGTGTTCTGTGTGGTGTGACTGTGTCCCTCCATCTGTGGCCCATATGGGACGTGGATCACCTCTTTCACGGTGTCCTACATCAGATCCCACAGAAGGGCACTGATGGCTACCCTGTGTCCCAGACCACGGCCGATGCTGCTGGTTAGGAATGGATACACTTTCTCTTTGCCCTGCTTTCCTAAAAGCCCCACTTTATTACTACTATATCACCAAGAGACAAACTACATCTAGCAACTAGAAGAGACCGCGAGACCTGCTTCTGGACATGGAGAAATTTACCCAGTAGCGGCTTCAGCTAAGCTCCATGGTGGTGAGGATAGGAGTTGTGTTACACAATTTTTTTGTTGCTGGGGGGGGGGGATCCTCCCTTCCTTCTTCTTTCTCTCTTAATAGAGAGACTACAGAGCCTCACCTCCTCCTACTGTCAAGATGAAGAATATAGATTTGCTGGCTTTCAGCAACCATTCTGGTCTGTGGAGTCATCTGAAGAAAGCCAAGCTCCAGATGGCAGCTCAGAACCCCAAGTGCCTGATATCCTAGTGATAGTTGGGGCTGCCCCGCTAGCCCACACAGCCGATGTCAGACTGCTCTCTAACCTAAACTATTACTGCTTTTGTTCACACATGGGCAGGCCGACCTAAGAATAGGTGGTTGAGAATGACGGGTACAGGAGGGAGACAGGAAGGGGAGGTACCCAGGAAGGGGTGGTATGGACCAAAGTTTCACATACTCACAATAACGATCTGCTTTGGCTGGTACTGACTAAGGGAGCCACGTGCCAGCCACTCTACGTTAGTTCCCCCCCCCCCATTTAATCCCCGCCAAACGCTGCACTGAGGGCATTCTTACTGTGACTTTCCACAGTTTATAAGTGTGGGCATCCAACCTCAGGACAGGCCTGTCTTCAAAGCCACTGAGTTGGGAGGCCAGTCCTAAACCCTCATCTGTTAGACTCAAGGACGACCCCCTCCACTTCCACCCCACCTAGCCTCACGAGGCTGTGCAGATGTGAAGGCCAGAGAATGGTCTGGCAGAGCTGCGGCTTTGTGTCGTTGCAAAAGCGAAAGAAGTGGTTCAGAGAAGGCGGCAGAGCCTGGCTGGTGAGCAGGAAGGATGAATGGAGGCATCTGTGCCTGGGGGTGGGTGGGGAGGGATGGGGCGGCCCTCAGGGACCACGGTGCTCCTCTGGGAACCTCTTCTCAGGCCTGCAGTCAGCAGCCTCAGATAAGATCCCAAACTGGCTGTTTTCCACTGAAAGCCGCTGGAGAGGAACGTGAATGCACTCTGGCAAGTTCCGACTGGATGAAATCCAGCCACCTGCCAGCCGCCCTCAGGGAGTGCGATTTCTTCTCAGTCCAGCTAAAGCTGCTACAGAGCTCCTGGGAGAGACGTATCTACACAGGGTGTCTGAGGAAGACATGAGGGGCCTTGCGAACGACGAGAATTGAAAATTAAGAAGCTAATGTTGCTCATAACAAAACAGCTTGTCCATCAATCAAGATGGTATAGCAGAGACTAGGTTCCACCTTCCCTCATGGCAGTCTGCATCAGACCAGGCAGGTTTTAGATAGTTTTACTTTTTTCTTTGACATGTTAGCCTATGAAGCTTAGTACTTACATCATATCATAGGGAGTGACATTGGGTGTTATCAGATATTGCTTGTAACAGAAAGAAGCCGTTCATATGCTCCTCTGTCTGTCCCAAATCAGAATTACAGCTGCCTTGGCAACTAATAACAGTGTTGCTTTACATTTTTCCTGTTACATTTCAAAAGCACTGCCTATCTTCACCGAATCAGAGACGACTGATCCGAACATGACCTAGAACCATAGCTCTGGTGTCTGTAGGATTGAAGGAAAGCACAGAACACTGCCCCGTGGGTGGTGTCCTGGCTGCTATTGGGCACCTAAAGCCATACATTCTATCTTCTCCACCCACAGGGCAATAGGAGCCCTGGTTACACGCAGACACAGGTAGCCACAACATCTAAATCCAGGGGTAGGCTATTTAATGAAGACAAGAGTCTCGCTATGTAGTCGAGGCTGTGCTTGAACTCACAATCCTCTTGCCTTTCTCTCCTGAGTAAGGGATTATAGGCATGTACTACTCTGCACGGCTTCTGTCATTTAATTTATATCACTGTCCGAACTGAGGCCTCTGAGAGCCATGTATCCATTTCCTCGGTGCCCTTTTGGAGGGCGCTGCCTTTGGATCTGGCTCCCACTCCTTTGGTTGAGTTCACCCTGTTGCCAGCCCTTGCTGCCAGGCTTTGTCTGGGTCACAGAGGCTGCCAGGTACCTGGTCACCATGGCCTCCTGTGCCCTGGCCAACGTGCCCTGCCCTGCTTCCGTCTGATAGGAACTCCCCGCAGTCCTGGCCAGCTGGCCTCTCCTTGCTTTCCTGAAACCTCCAGCCCTTGGCTGTGAGCCCTGGTTTCCTCGGTTCTCTCCAGACTCACTGACCAAGAGTCCGAACCACCTCGCTTCTCTCTCCTCTCTCATCTCTGTGCATGTTTCCCGTCCAGGCCAAGCCTTTGGTTCCACTGCTCAATCATTACCTCTCCAGTCTGTTTTGAACTCAGGCCATCTCCCAGCACTTAATGTCAGCCAACATCTTTACAAGCATTCCCATGGCCATCTTTTAGGCCCGGCCAAACAGTAGCTAGAACAGAGAGCATGCTCGGGATTTCTTCCTCACTGTGACTGTCTCCACCCAGCTTAGCAGGTGGCACCCCTTACTGCTCAACCCAGAAGTCCCAGAGTTCTAATGGATTCGTCTGTGCCTACCATTGCCCTACCCAACCCATCCCACACCTCCGCTGGGACCACATTGCTCAGTTTCCATTGCTATCACCAGACCACAGTGGGGCTGTGACCGCACTCCCTGGTGCTCCACTTCCAGCAAGAGCTGTCCTTGGGAAATCCCAACCAGACCCAACCGCTCTCTTGTTTAATCCACCCCACCCCGCCCCCTGCTTTCTTATCACAGCAGGCACAGACTCCCAGTCCCTTTCCTCCCTCCTTCCCCAACCCATCTCCATCTCCACAGCCCACCCCTGTCAAGGACTTTGCACTTTACTGCTAGAAATTCTTCATACAGTTCATGTCACAGTCTTGAGTTCTTCTGTGTGCTTGTTTTCCGTCCCATCCCTTGAGAATAAGCTTCCTGAGAACAGGGAACTTGCTTTTTTTTTTCCTCCTGCTGTTTCCCAAGGCCACATCAGAGCCTGGCATCTGGAGCCCATTTGTTGAAGATCTGTGAATGGTTGAGCTCCATACGTCCTGTTCTTCGCTCTCATCATGGTTTGCACTGTTAAATAACAGCTTATGGGCATACATTTTATCAAGGGCCCTGGATTTTTAAAGCTGTTACATATTTAGTGTGCAATTCATCTGTCTGAATTTTAGACTTCTGATTGTGGCCTGTGACTCAACTACTAGACCGGTAGGAAAACTTTCAAACAATAAAACCACACATACCATCCGAGAGCAGCTTTGGCCTGCAGAGACGCTCCCTAACTTGTAGGCCCTGCAGTTAGCTTTTAGTTTTCGAACAATCCTAAAAGGAACTATTATTGTCTGGATTTTGCAAAAGGGCCAAGTATACTGGTCTTCGAAGGATATATAATTGATTACTCAAAGGGAATGGTTTGTACTGAAACCCGCTCCTCTCTCATTTAGTAGTTTTCAGAAGTCTGGGCAAACTATACCAGATGGTCTTATTCCAACAACCCCGAAGTCCTAGAAGGGCTGGGCTGGTATCTGGATGCTTCGGAGGAAACTCTACTTACAGGTTATTTCTGAGGACAAGTAGTCAAGCCACTCAGGCTGGTGGTTCTCAACCTTCCCAATGCCACGGCACTTTGATACAGTCCCTCTAGTCGTGGTAATCCCCAGCCATAAAATTACTTCACTGCTATTTCATAACTGTGATTTTTGCCACTGTTATGAATAGTAATATAAATATCTGTTTTTCAGTGGTCTTAGGTGACCCCTGTGAAAGGACCATTTGAGCCCAGAGGGATCTCAATTCCCAGACTGAGAAACACTGCCTTAGGCTATGGATGGGTTTCTACTCCTGCCTCTGTGCCACCAAATCCCCTCTCCTTCCCTCACCTGCAGGTGTTTAAGAGAATCTCTAGGGGCTGGAGAGATGGCTCAGCAGTTAAGAGCACTGACTATTCTTCCAGAGGATCCAGGTTCAATTCCCAGCACCCACATGGGAGTTCACAACTGTCTGTAACTCCAGTTTCAGGGGATCCAACATCCTCACACAGGCATCTGGGCAGGCAAAACACCAATGCACATAAAATAAAAATGCATCTTTAAGAGAGTCTCTGGCCCACATATATGCTGTGTTCTTTATAAGAATTCTCTGATAAGCCACAGTGCATGGTTCAAAGTGAGACCGATGCTTTATTTATTTTTTTTAATTCAGGAAAACCTTACTTTTGATAGCACATTTTTTTGAGGAAGAACTGAGCATAGAGATATCAACAACTCTACCTGCCCTCACCAGAGGCTGCTCAGTGGTACGTGGATTCCGCTTTCTCTGGGGTACTTCTCGTAATTTAAAAATGCTTGAAGCTGCGGAAGACAGCCCCGCCCTCTGCATCATTCAAAAGAAAACTCAGACACGGAGGCGGGAGGCGGGCTTTTGGTTCTTGTACAGAAACGTCCAGTAGATTTTAAAAGTTAGAGAACCATGGCTTTGATTTCATTCCTTGGTTCTTTTGCTCCTGTGATCTAGCCTATCCTTGAACACCAAGTCACTGAGGTCTACACACGCTTCTCACAAGCAGCTCAGAATAGACAATGATTTTTAGAACAGGGCTATGTGCAGAAGAAAGCATGAACGGAAATGGGTGTTATCAGGGCAAAGCAAACCCAGATGCCTTAACACCATGGCAAAGGTGGATTCTTGCCTCTTCCGTAAGCTGCGTTTCAGTATCTATGAGCATCTGACACTCAACTACATGTGAGAGTTCTGCCTTTTATCTTCAGTTGTCCCAAGTCTGCTAAACAAAGCGTTTCTTCCCCAGTGACGGTGCCGCCTGACCATGAGCTGGAGGCTCTCTCTGCCTGGGTCTGGGAAGTTGCTCTTTCCGGAAGGGTGGTGGAGACCCTGGGAATGGGACCAGCCCGGCTCACAAGTATGAAGAGAATGTCGGGAGAGGAAGTGGTGATTCTGAGTCAGCATGAGTCATCTGGTTCCAGTGGCAATGAAGGCTGAGGTGTGCGCCTTTTTCTTTTTCTTGTCTTTTTTTTTTTTTTTTTCTTAATCATGTGGATGGCTCTGAGAATGGAGGGGACTCAGAGACTTTACAGTGGCTGCTTTCTAAGTTTCAAAGTGACTTTCCAGGCAAGCTGTGCACGTCTTGGGATCTTCACAGCACAGTGGCTGGGAGTGGAGCCATTCATCAGCTTCTCCCCGGTGAGTATATTCTGTCAATGATGTCTGTGTGCTCCTCAGAGCTGTGACAGCTGCGGCGTCCTGGGGTAGACACTGCTTCTCCCAGACTTTGAAGGTCTGTGATGTCAGAAAGGCGGCTGCCACTGCCTCCACCCCACCTCCGCTGTGTCTATGGGACTCTGGGGAGTTTCTTAGCTGTGCATCGTGGGTGCTGGCTGTGTGTAGTGCTGTCTCAGAAGCCTGGGAAGGAGCCACCTCAGATGGACTCCTAGCTAGAAGCCAAAGAAGTCGGAGATGGAGGTGGGTGAGTCTGTGCTCACTGGGCGCTAAGATTGGACTAGCATCAGCTCCTAAGAAGTAGAAGGAAGAGCCCCCGGGCAGCTTCTGGCCACTGACCTAAGTAGCCTGACCTGAGCTGTCCAGCTGCAGGGCAAGAAATATGGCAGCGAGGCAGAATTTTGGCTTTTCTCCGAACATGTGTGAATGGCTTCAGGACTGTATTTATGTCCCTTCCATTCCCTTAATGCTCCAGGTGGAAAATCATGCTGGAAAGAAAGAAAAGCCACAGGCTGGGAACCAGCAGGAGGGGGATGGTTGAAGCCAGGGGAGTGAAGTGGCCTGAGTTACTGTTCTTATGAGCTTAACTTTACTGTCAAGTAACAGTTACTGTAACTGCTGGGACGCTTCTTAAGCAAATCTGAAAAATGGTCCCTTGCTTTAAAAGTGGCATAGCAGGCAGGCTGCAGGGAAGACAGGAGCCTGTTCTGAGCAACTCACTGGGGTGTGTGGGGCTTCCCGGGTTAAGAATGAGTCAGCATCCTGGCTGAATGAGCTCTGAGAGTAGCTCCATCCGCCCTGAGCAAAACACGGGCTGGCTGGCCTGGCCCAGGAAGGAACTTGGTTTTTGGTGGAAATAGCATTGACTGGCTGGCCCGGCCCAGGAGGGAACTTGGTCTTTGGTGGAAATAGCATTGACTGGCTGGCCTGGCCCAGGAGGGAACTTGGTCTTTGGTGGAACAGCAGTGACTGCCCCTCTGTGAAGGGGTTAGTCACACACACTCTTAGCTTTCTCCTGAGCTGCACTTGAGAGATCCCTCGACCAAGGGCTCTGTTCCTGTGTATGGAACACTGTGTTTGGCTTTCTCAGCATGTCCTCGAGCTGCTGGCTATGGTTTCAGGTCCTGCCCCTGTTTGAGCATGGAATTGGTTAAGTGAAAACTCTGATGTTTAGGAAGGACCAGGGTGATCCAGAGCTAGTTGTACCCGTCCCCTGGTGGACTGGGAGACTCAGGTAGCATGAACTTTGAAATTGGCTTCTGCAACAAGTATGCTGCTTCTGCAACCCACTGAGGTTGCTGGAGGCTTCACAGGTCAATGTCGGGTTTGGATTTTCCCAGCTAGTTCTGTGAGTCCACTTGAAGTCTGTTTATCTATGTTTGGATAACTGTGGGTGGTTCCCAGCTCCCAGGGGCCACACCCTGAGGCCACAAAATTTGGCTGACAAGATTGAAGATTGTAGGGAAGACTGCAGCAGGGTCTGTAATCCCAGTACTCATGGCAGGATGGGGGCAGAGCCTGGCATGCAGGGCTGCAAGCAAGACATGCCATCTCAAGCAAGGCAAAGGGTGATAACTAATGTGCTTGTCCTCTGACCTCCGCATGCATGTACCATGGCATGTGCAGGTCTGCATCCACACATATGAGCAAACACACAACACACATGGTTCGTGACTTTGTTATGGTTTCCACTTGCCACACTGAGCTGAGGGTTGCTGCAGGCAGGAGCCCCAGGGGCTCATTCCATGGCAGGAATTGAGACCACGCTTGGAAGGGACGTCTAACTGCAAACAGAAAGTGCTCCTACCTTCATGACAGTACAAGTTGTCCAGAATCCTGCTGTCATGGTGTGCTCAGCCTGGAACTAACCTGTGGCTTGTGGCCTTGTCTACCTCTGGTCTCCATCATAGTGGGTTCCGTGCTCTATGACCTTTTGTGCAGGGCTTTTTATATGATCAGCATCAACTCTGTGTCTGATTCTGGTGGCGGTATTGTTGAGATGTTGAAGCTTCTAGTGTCCAGCCTTCTTCACTGTGAAGCAAGAATGAGAATCTCACAGGTGTGAGCCTTGGGAAAATTCTGGGATGCGTATACCAATTGTCAGGATATACTGTTACCAGGACAGCCATGTCCACAGAGATGTGACTGGCCGCTTTCATCCGGCCTGGGCCCCACTGCCTTGTGGTATTCTATTAAGAATGGATCTTGTCCTTAAAGCAAGGTCTCTCCCGAGAGCCCATGATGGGCTCTTCATTCACCGTGGTCTCACTTAGCAGGCAAATGGGCAGTGCTCCTTGGTCCTCTCAGGAAACCTTGGGTTCTAGGTATCACCATTACCATTATTATTATCATTGTCATTATCGGCATTATCATCAACATCATTACAAAGGACAGTTCCCATTTTATTCGATGTGTGCCCTCCATTTAACACCAGAACAACCCCCAGGGCATGGGCAGGAGACAGCCACTCTCCTTACTCCCGGCCTCAGCGGATATTCCACGCAGCAGCTGCTTTGAAGATGTGCAGGTGCCTGGGAGCCAGTCGCCCACTCAGCACAGGGATAAGGGCACAAATGGGCAACCAGGAGGGTGTCCTGTGCCAATGAAGCCAGCTGGGCCAAGACAACCCAGGCTCACCAGGCATGGGCCTGCCAGTGGTGGCACAGCTGGATTTGGCCCTGACGCTTCCTGGCTGAAGCAGTGGCAGCTGTCCTTTAGCTCCTCGAGATTCGTGTTACTTGAAGATCATCACGAACGGGAGAGGAGTTGTAGTGAAAACATTAAGTAAGTTACACCAAGGACCCAGACCAGAGCACAGAGCAGCCTTTTTTTTTTTTTAACCAAAGCCAAGGAGGCTTTGGATTTATGCCATGTCTCAAAAGCCACATCCTCATGCCCACTCTCAGGGACCAGAAGTGGCCAGCATCATTTTGGTCTTTGCACTGTCATGGTGGCAGCCTATGAAAGGGACACTCTTTATGCTCTGTCTATCCTGTGTGCAATGTTTGATGCTAGAGGATTGTGGGGCTCATGGGTCCTCATAAGCTGCTCTTATGCCAAGAGCCTCAGGGCATCATTGCTAAGATTTAGGGGTGTGTCAAGGGCAGGGCTCCCCACAGGTTCTGGGTGGATCAAAGGCAGTGAGTTTGAAGGAAGCTGGCTCACAGGAAGGAGATGGGGGTCAATGATCAGCTGGTCTCATAGGATTCAACCAGTTGTCTTTAGCGTAGACGGAGGAGCTGATGACAATGTCTTACCTAGCCTGGGCTGCCTGCTTGTCTTTCGCTTTCCAGATTGATTACATGCAAACAAAGACTTCTGGGACAGGAGAGGTGGGGCTTTCCTGCCACTCTGCCCTTGGATAATGTATCATGTTTAAAACAGAGGGATTTTGTTAGTGGTGGCAGAATATGTATCTTCTCATTGCGCCAGTAATTTACAGAGTGTGTGTGGGCCCCATGGGCACCTGTCGATTCAGCTGGACATAAAGAAACATTTATTAAGTATCAGCAGCTCCCCAGGGAGCCAACCTTGTTTGCTCTCACGCAGCTAAAGGGTTCTGTTCTCGCATCTATACTGTTCTCAGGCAGGAAAGGATTTGTCCAGGAAGAATCAACAAGGCAGTTGGGTCATCCATAGTCCTGGCTTCCTTTCTCCAGTTTGTCTTAGAGTTTCAAGAAGGCTGCTGAAGCTTCAGGCATCATCTTTGCATTGGCAGGAGGAAAGAAGTGTGTGTGTGGGGGGGGGGAGTTAATTTTTTTGGATGTCAGCCTCCTTTAAAGTTTCCCTAAAACCCCAGCAAACCAGCTCAGTTGACTTTTAGTCACGTTGTCTATAAATGTGTGGGTGGAGTGGGTGGAGAAAGATGCAGGGTGTGTGGGTTGGGGAGATGAAGAAAGGACCCAAAATGGGACTCACAAGAAGAGGACTTGGGTCTGAAGTAGAGCTAAGGACAAGAGCCCCTGCCACCACTCACATCTTGGTTCCAGGTGATGGAGACTCACCCGTTTCAGCTCCTCTGGGGTGGATCAGGTTGTTTTCTATAGAGACCCTGACCTTGGAGCCATACCTCTTCTGATGCTCCAAGCCAAGGCCACATTGCCTTTGTCCTGGACACCAGCCTGGTCTCTGAAGCTAGGTCTGAGCAGCTTCTTGACAGCTGGCTGGGACCAGGTACCCTGTCCTGACTCGGGAACAAGCTCAGGAGGGAAGGCTGTCACCTGGCCAAGAGCAGTCGGACCCCTGGTGTGTCCTCCTGGGGGTGGGTGGGGGGAAGAAGCCTAGCTTGGGGGAGTCTGAACAGCTTCCTCATAGCCAGGTGGAGATCACAGCCAGGAGTCACCCAAGGGGGAGTGCTCCCTGTCTTCCCCCAGTGCTCCCTGTCGCCTACCAAGCTGCTGTGGAGCCTATGATATGGGACAAGTTTAGATTCATCAGCCACCAAAGGAGAAGCATCTACCCTTCTCGTCCCTGACTCCTTTGCAGACTGACAGTGGGGACAGGGGTTTCTTCCTTCTGTCCTCTGCACCGCTCCCTCCTCATCTGATGGTGTGAGATGACAATGACAGGCGTGACAGGTGGTGTCTTGTGAGTCTGAGATCAGATAGTCAGCAACCTGGAATAGAACCAGGCACCAAGTACACCCTTCGTGAACAGAAGTTCAGGTTGGCCTCAAACTCGGGATCCTCCTGCCTCCACCTCAGGTGTTGGGAGTAAAGGCAGGGCTTCATGCTGCTCCTTTATTAGGTAAAGAATAAGTGCTCACTAGCTGCTCAGATCAAAGGGTCTGCTCTTATATTCTCCCTGGAAAGCTTCCTGCCACTCCCTGTGAGAACCCTGTCCAGGTTCTACAAAGTAGATCCTGGTCACAGACTCATGAATGACTTTGTCCCTGTGCCCATTCTCAGGGCAGAGGAGCTATTAACATAAAAGCAGTTGACCAGTATTTTTTTCTTAAATCATACATAGGGTGCAGTGCCTGTGGAAGCCAGAAGAGGGCGTCCAGTCTTGTGAGCTGCCCAGCATGGGTGCTGGGAACCAACTGCTAGGCCTCTGCAAGATCAGTCTTCACTCGTAATCACCGAGCTACCGCCACAACCCTGCACACCTGTTATGAAGTATCCTGTCTTCCATCCTTCCTCTTCTTCCTGTGTTGTCAACAACAGCTTCTGTGGTGCTAGGGACAACAGTATTTCCAGTAAAGACTGTTTCCCAGACTCTTTTGCCCTTAGAAAGATGAAGAGTAGTGGATCCACAAGGGATGCTGGGAAAGCCCTTTAAAGAACTCTGGCATCTGTCACCTTTGACATTTGCTCTTACACTTTCCTTCTTCGGATCCCCGTGTGTTCTAACTCCTCTGGCCTAACCTTTTGACTCCTTCTACGTTCCTTCTTCCTGACTTGGATGCAGAGATGGCTGGAACTCTAGCAGCCTTCTTGACCTTAAAGTTAGGGGACCTTACCATGGACTCAAAGCATAGTACCCGCTAGGTCTGGTGGAATCACAGAAGCAGGCCTTGGAAGAACTTTGCCTTGGGGAAGGGTCTCTTAAGGGGAGCTTGTGACTACAGACAATCAGCAGCCAGAGCAGCAGCCACAGTGGACCCTGGATATAACTCATTTCTACCTTTGGCAAACAGGTTTGACTGTTAGGTTCAATTGGATGAGTCTCTACATACGCCCTCATGTTATCCTTGGACTTCCAGAGTAGATTTGCCCATCCATTTGCATTTGTGTGTGCACATATTATGCACATGCGTGTGTGTGTTCATGTATGTGCTGGTCAGCATGCTCATCCTTGTGTGCAGAAACCAGGGAACAAACTAGGTGTTACTTACTTTTGTTTCTTCCTTTTTTCTTTTTCTTTCTTTCTTTCTTTCTTTCTTTCTTTCTTTCTTTCTTTCTTTCTTTCTTTTTCTTTCTTGTCCTTTCTTCTTCTTTCCCCCCTCTTTTGGCTTTTGTTTTGTTTTGAGACCAGGTCTCACTGGCAAACATGCTGGGCTGGCTGGCAGTGAGCCCCAGCTAATCTCCTGTCTTTACCTCCCTAAAGATGGGACCCCAAGTATGCACCATCACATTTGGCTTAAAACGGTGGATTCTGGGTATTGAGCTCGGTCCTCCAGCTTGCCGGGCAGGTGCCTTTCCCCGCAGTTCAGCCTCCCCCCAGCCCTGTCTGTGTTTCTCCATTCTTCCGTGGTCCTGCAGATTGTGTCTCTACTTACATCATCTGTTTCTTCCCTCCCTCCCTCTCCACCTGGCTATTGGAGAATAGATTCCCTCATCGCTGGACCCTATGCTCCAGGTGTAGTTAGGTAGTTTTAGGGACTGTGATGACAAGACTCAGGCCATAGGGATGCCCATCATTTGAAGTCACTGCCAGGGGCTACAGGAGCCACTCAGGGCTGACCCCACCTGGGCTCAGATGCTGTCATTCTGCTCTCTCGCCTCTGCAGCCTTCCTCGGCAGAGAGTCTGATGGGTACAGCCTCTGCACACCTTACCTATCTGTTGCCGAACACGAGGAGGCTCCTAATCCTGCCTGACAACAATGAGACAGCTCTTGCATGTCTGGTGAAGTGCAACAGTAATGCCTGTGACTCCTCAAAGCAGCTCTGTCCAACAAAACCTGCAGCGATGGCAGCACCCTGTCTGCCTTGCCTGGTGTGGTGGCCATAAGTGTTGGCATATGGCCAAGATGACAGAAACAGAACTGGACACTTAACTTCACCTAATTTAAATTTAAATATCCAGAGCCACACGCGGCTGGAATATGCTACGGGGTTGGCATATGTCCTTTCCCCAACGACGTTCCCCAGCCTCACTTTCATGGCCCTTGGTTTTGATCACCCACAGTCAAACATGGCCCACCAAGTGTTAAAGTCCATCGATAAATAATTCCTAAGCTTTAAACTGCAGGTGCATGGGAGCACTGAAGAAATCTTCATAGACCTGCTTCATCCTGCCCGTCACAAGGCCCTCGGTCCAGAGGATCCACTCTGTATACACTACCGGCCTGTTAGTCCCTCAGCTGTCATTAGATTGCCCAGTAGCACAGAGCTTGTGTCCAAACGGCTTCATTTTACTTGGTACTGCCCCAGTGCACACAACTGGTGATGCCTTTATTATATACCTTACTGTTATAAGTGTGAGATTTCATTAATAACCATTCACCTCTTATTTTGTCTAAGTTATAAGATCAGCCTTATATAGATTGCTGAAGAAAGTCCGGATATACGATGTTAGATGCCCTCTGCAGCTTCAGGCACACTCTGGGGTCTGGGGGTGTTTTCTGTGAGGATGGGGGTCTGCTGCGCTCTTCTTGTCTGTGTGAGGCCATTCCGCCATCTGACTAGATTGGATATGAAGAAGCTCCATACTCTGATGCCATCACTGTTTTAGACTCCTACGAATTGTCTTTGGGAGGTTTTCCGAGACACAAGCATCAAAGTGCATTTAGAGGCAACGGATAAGACACACAGAGGGGGGCATGGGTGGGGCCCTGACAAGGTGCCAGGCTGTTTGAATGCCATGCCACTGCTCCTGTAAGTTCTGAGATTGTTGCCTCTCTCTAGTTATTGGCCCATTTGGACTGCCGGTCCCCTAGGAAGCCGCAAAACACAGAGCTGAAAACTCACCTGTAGCCTCACTCAGCCAGCTATCTGTTGAGTGGTAAAGTTACTCAATACTCAAGCCTCAGTTTCCTGATCTGTAAAATGGGAACACAGGAATCCATACTGCAGCCCATTCTCTAGATAGGAAAGGAGTTAAACATGAAAGATCCCTAGGGATGTTCCACATGTAGCAGGCATTCAGTTGTCCAGCCAATATTGTGCATTTTGGTGTCTTCTCATCGTTTCTTCCTTGCTCTGGGTGGCAGATTGCAGCTATAGCAATGCCATCCTCTATGGCTACACGTCAGGGAAGTCTCACCTCAGTGCCTTTGTGTGAACTGTGTAGTGGTGGGAACCTGGGGAAAGAGAGAGCAGTCCCTGGTGGCTCATCCCTCTGCTAAGGTCTTTACTGAGCCCCACAATGGCTGGCGGGGCAACATGGTGATGGGTGCCGGTAGTGGGGGGGAGGCTGCCTGGGCAGAGTCCTCTCTGTGTGGTTGGAATGCAAGAGCTGGCGTCTGAGTGGATCTCGGTGGACTTTGAGAATCAGTTTGCTTTGTCTAGGATGAATGTGGCAGCTTGAGTGGGGGGGGGGTGTCAAAGGAAGGACCCTGGGAGACCCCGGACTGTGTTGGCTCCCACATACAGTCAGGGTCCCCAGTCAAATCCTCGCTTCTTCCTGATTAGCTGGTTGGCCATGAGCGAGTCTCCTTTACCCTTCCTTCAGATACAGCTGAGGTGACCCACCCGGGGTGCCAGATGTGCCCACCTGGCCTGGCCTCACTTAGCATTCCTTCCTTAGATTTGCCGCTTTCTGTGTGGGAGCGGGGCTGTTACAGAAGCCCCCTAGGCACTGCTGCTCCACGCCTGGGCTCCTTTCCCATTCCCCAGCAGCCAGTGCGACACTGCCTGGTTCCCCGTGGGACGTGCTTCTGGAAATGATCCACAGGCCGTTTTTGTTTTGTTTTGTTTTGTTTTTTGCCACTTCCACGTTTTGGCCCAGTGTTTGCCCTCCTGTGCTGTGGCCGATGGCCAACAACATCTCATACAGAACACTCACTGTACCTCAGACAGCCTTGGTCCTTCCAACTTTCTTGACTGTTCTTGCCTTGCCTGTGGGCTCCTTCTTCCTCTCGTGGCCCCGAGCTAGGTTCCTTTCCTGGGCGGTGTCAGTCCCTGAGGCCCCACGCAGCCCTCCCTGGAGAGGGTTCAGCTGTCTGCACTTCAGCACATCTGCCCTTGTCTTGGATGCAAGACCAAGGTTATTGGTGACCAACCCCATCTGCTGGGCCCACAGGGTTCTCACAGCCTGTCTACAACCTGTGGGGACATGCAGAGCCATTATCCTTCTTACTCTGTATCTGAGGCGATGGCATTTTTTTTAAACTTCTATCATGCCTGGTTTAGTCTAGCCTTGGCTACTGTTATAGTCTAGCCTTGGCTCATGCTCTAGTTTGCTTTTCTGTTGCTGTGACAAACGTCATGACTGACAGCAGCTTAGGGAGCCAAGTGTTTATTTCCTCTTGCATTTCTTCCGGATCATTTTACTGAGGGAAGTGACCTCGAGGCTGGAACCTGGAGCAGTCGTCACGGAGTCTGCCTCTGCCTACTGAGTTCTTGGTGACGTTTGCAACCACAATTGGCCTCAGCTGCCTTCCTAACGCAGTCCAGGCCCACCTGCCTACAGAATGGTACAGCCCAGAGACTGCTGAGTTCTGTGTTAATTAGCAGTTAATTACAGAGAAAGCATGTTTAAAAATAAATAAATAAAATAAAATAAAAAAACAAACAAATTTCTAAAAAACTCATGAAGTTGGGGAGACATCCCCTTGACCTCTTCCTCAAATGATGATGTGGATCAGTGGAGGCTGGGGACAGCACTTCACTAAAGATCACCTTCAAGTTTGCCGGAACCCCAGCATTTGCCGTTACCCTCGGGAATACTGCGTAAGTGTCAGTGATGGGAACTTTGTGAGGTAGAGTACGTGACCGTGGTTGTCTAGGTAACTGGGGCAGGTGATGATTCACCTCCTCTCATGATTGCCTCCCCCGCCTGCCCCCCGCCCCGCCTCTCTTTCAACCCTCTCTCTTCAAGTACAGGGGATTTGGCAGTCAGTTCCTGTGGTGTTTACATCGCCAGTTTGACAGGATCTGGGATCAACTAGTAGGTAAGCCGCTGGGTGCATCTTTGATGGGATTTCTAGGCTGGGTTTCCCCGAGGTGGGTAGACCCACCCTGAATGTCGGCAGCGCCGTTCCACTGGCTGGGATCTTAGACTGTAGAAAATGAAGGAAGCATTCTGAAAGCTGAATACTCGTTTTCATCTCTCTCTCTCTGCTTCCTGAGTGTGGGTGCAGTGTAAGCAGGTGCATGAAGGTCCCGTTGACATGCCTTTCCCACCGCCGTGGACTGCACTCTGGAGCTGGAAAAGTCACTTTTGTCACAGCAAGGGGAAAGTAACTAACGGGGCGGTCCTCTTTCAGAACTTGGGACGCAACCATTGGGTGCCTTTGCTTTCATCACCAGAGTCGGTGTGTTAGGCGCGATGCCTTTCCAATTGGAGCTATCGTCTCCTTTATGTTATTTTCTAGTATATGTATGTGGGTCTGAGTGTGTGTGTGTGTGTTAGAAAACAGAGAGTCTAAGCATTATCTTAGCCAAAACACCGTAAGATTGGATTTCCCCCACCCCATCCTCCTCCATCTTCCCCTTTCCTACCTCCTTCCCCCTCCCCATGGAAGTTCCAGTCAAACCACTTTGGGAGTTTGAGGATTTTATTTCATCTCCTGCAGGCAGTAAGAGAGATTGGCCATGCTGCTTAAACTGTAGGTGAGGGATCACATTTCTTTGGGAAGAACCTCTGGCAACAGGCTGGGGATGAGAAACTGGTATCCCGGGCACCCTCAGTGGGTCATGCCTGTGTTCCAGAGGCCCGTTTAACCTTCTTCCACTCACAAAAGGCTTAGTTGATTAGACTGAGGTCCATGAGGAGTGGAGAGTGCAGGGCTGGGGTGGATGCAGTATCCCTGGTCACCATGAACCTAAACTGTGCGCATGCAGCACTGCCGGGTTCTGTTTTCCAAGACTCTGTTCAGATGGATTATTTCCTAGGAAAGATGGCTGTCTTGCTGGCTCTGGGTGGAGGCAGTCTTTCCTTGACCTCAAACACTCTCGGGGAAGGCCTCAGGATGCCGGATGCAATGTGAGGCATCCTGGACCGTCCTAGGCCACACCTCTCACAGCTGTCCTTCCTGCCTTGTCTGGGAAGGGGCCTTCAGGGCTACCATACTGACCTCCATCTGGCCTTCCTAGCAGCTTTTGAGCCAAGCAAGGGGTCTCTTTGAACCTGCAAATGAGGTGAATGAAGGACTAGGACTTCTAGCCCGATAATTCATTTTTTTTCATATAAGATAAAAAGGGAAATTGTGTGAAAAGGTATTCATGCCACCATAGCCAGTTTATGTGGTGCTGGTGACTGAACCCAGGGCTTCATGCATGTGAGGCAAGTACTCTACTAAATGAGCTATATCCCCAGCTCCAAGCCAAGAGATGACATCCCTCCAGAGGAGGTGAGTGTCATGGACAACAAGCTCTTACACGTAGGGAAAGCATGGGAGCTGATCTGCAGCCCCTAGCCCAGTCCCAGGGGGCCACGGTGGTGAGCCATCTGCATTAGAGTCAGCCTCAGATATGCTACTGAGGGCTGGGACTCTAATCTGTTAAGCACCATGAGCTTCAAGAGGGACCCAGACCCCCAGAGTTCCCTTGACAAAAGTGCTATTTTACCAAGCAGACAGAATCAAGACCATCTTAGCAGTGACTGAGACATGATCACTTTCTGCCTGCTGGTGTCTGCCCCAAGGTTTCCCGGAACACTGAGCACGCCACTGGAGGGCAGACGGGGCCTATGGGACTTCCTGGAGGTTCCCTCTGAGCACCCATGGGTGACAGGAGGTAAAAGGAGGTGTCCATGTTTAGTTTGTCTGGTTCCTTCCAGAGACCAGGCTGGCAGGAGGCTCAGCCAAGGAGGAGTGGGCTTTATTGAGTATGGGCAGTTGGAGGGGCCGAAGCTCTGCCCTGCGAGCAGCTTTGATGTGACTCCATCCGCGCAGGGACACTGACCTTGATGGAACAGGAAGCAAATGGTACCTGTTCAGATGGCAGTTGTTTTCAGGGGAGTGGGTTGGTGAGAAAGAAGGAGTAGGTGTCACAGACTGTGAGTCACCAGTGAGGGCCTCCGCTTGTGTCTGGGACTGACACACATCTCTGAGGATTCACATGCTTCCAGCAGTTCAGAACACGTCCTTATTCCGTGACGGTTGTCACCATGGTTTTAACTACTGAGGACAAGGTCTTGTGGAGTGAGGTGAGCCTCTAAGCCAATGTCATGGATGGCCTTAGCAAAAGGAACTTGGGGCTGAAGAGAGGGCTCAGCGGTTAAGAGTGCTGGCTGCTTTTCCAGAAGACCCTGGTTCTCTTCCCAGCAGCTAGACAGCTCACGACCAGCTGCAAACTCCAGTTCTAGGAGATCCAGCGCCTTCCTATGACCTTACCTGGCACCAGGTGCAAATGCGGTATGCAGACATATTTGCAGGCAAAACACCCATACAGAAAGAAAACAACAGTCTGACAATAGACATGCATACACAGGCCCTGGCCTGGGAGGCTGGAGGCACCGAGATGCAGCCGGGGGATCAAGAGAAGGTAGGGGAGATTCCAGGAGCGGACCCTTCTCTTGGAGGGCGCACGGCTTGTCTGAGCCTTTGGTTCTGGACGCTAGCCCGAGAGACAGATACCTGCTGGACACCACAGCCACAGCTGCAGTATATGAACATAGCATGTGGCTCACAGGTAGAGAAGGAGGCTCTGAGGACTCCCGGGTCCACCTCAGTGTGGCTTAGCTCTTCAAAAGCTGCCTCCTGATAGTGGGTGTGCTGGTCAGCCTGTTAGCAAGAAGTCCTTTTTAATATTTAGGGAATCAAATCGTCTCGCCGTATCTGACTTTTTCTTAAAGGTAACAACAATTAAAGGAAAAGAGACCATGAATTTGAAAGACAGCAAGGGGTGGGGATGGGTACGTGAAAGGACTTGAAGGAAGGAAAGGAACAAAGATGTAATTATATTATAATCTCACAAAATAAACACTATTTCTCAGGAGTGGCGGGATAATCCGAGGTTCAAAAGTAGATTCTTGTACTTACGTTTGCTAAGGAGAAAAGGGGGGGAAACTGAAAATGGAAAGACGTGTCTCACCCTTATACAGAATGAGGTGATCTCTAGTGGGCCACAGAGTGTGCCCCTCACAGGGTCCGTTGGGGGCTCTGAGCCCAGGGCTGGTGGCTGGCTCCTGGCTGCTCATCTCACGCCGAGTCTTGCCTGCGCCATCCGAACTTTCGCCCACTTTGCCGCTTTGCTTTCTCTTTTCTCCGGAGTTAGTGCTCATCAGGGAGCCAATGAGCGCATCTCACTCCTAGAGATGGTTTCCATAGAGCGAGGAGCGGCAGTCTCCCAAGGGACGGCAGTATCACAGCGATAGGGGAGTGTGGGCTCGTTGTTGCCTCGCTGTTGAACAGGAGTGGTAGTGAGCTCTCAGAAATTCAGGCTCCAGCAGCACAGTCAGAAAAACAGGAACCATCAGGTTCATGAGAACTTGAAGAGAAAAATAGTTTAAAGAACCGAGAAGGTGCCACCGTATAGTGAAAGAGTGTCGGGTTTTAGAAATGACAGAAATGAGCCGTGATGGCCTCGCAGGCCCCACCGAGGCAGTTACACGAGACGTAACCGCACACAAACACGGATGTTTCTTATAATATCACAGCATTTACAAGCAAGGAGCCACTTTCTGAGCATTTCGTGGAAAGTTATTTTAGTCTCAGGAGGAGCCTCCAGCAATGAATATTTTGTCAAGGGAGTGAAACTTTGACTCCAAAGTCAGGAGGTGGGGAGCAAGGACTCGGGGTGAAGTGACCTGTAGACTGAGTCCCTGCAGGCAGGTCACTGGCTGGGTGTTCACTTGCACTGGGGTTCAGGAGCCTGTAGGTTCCTGCCCTCTTCAGAAGTTAGGGGGATACTCTTGTAGCCGAGCAGAGAATGCTCTCCCCCAAGGGCTTCCAAAGAACAGCCATTTCCTATGTAAATATTTAGTAATTCTTTGACTGTAAAATGGAAGTTGTTACCAAAAGCACTGCCAAAACCGTGTGTGGACAAGATGGGGATGCTGAAGAAAACGGCAGAGAAAGTACCAGGACAGAGGTGCCCAAGAAGAAGCCCCTGCTCCAGGATCTGAAGAAAAGACAGGGCAGAAAATAGTTCAGCAGGTGGGCATCCCAGGAGAAACAGAGGTGCTGTGCTGGATGCAGGCCAGGCCCAGGCCAAGCAGGATCCTGGGAGACCCCTGGGTGCTCAGAGAATCAGATTCAAGCACCTGTGCCCAGAAAGACAGCTAAACAAAGGGAAGGGAAATGCAGTAACTGGGGATTGCAAAGATAACCTCAGGTAAGAATGGACTTTGTAAAACCGAGACCCACACTGTAGAAGCTGGCGGGTTTGAAGCTGTGGGGGTATGGTAGAGGCTGGAATCTGGGCTGAAGCAATGGATAGCCAGCCTGGGAGCCACCACTTGAAGACCTCTTTCCAGAATGTTCTGTTTCAGAATTGCCTCCTTGAGGACCTGCAAGCCGTTGAGTCCTGCACTCTACAGCTCTGCGCCCATGCATGACAGATGCAGGCTAGGTTGGCCTCTGGAACCTAGTCTGTGTAGTTGCAGCAAGGCCTGCATTCGTTCAATGGCCTGTTGCTGCTGTCTTGAAGCCCTATGTGTTGTGTGGCCTATGCATGTGTGTGCACCCATGCACATGTGTGTGGGTACTCAACTGTGCGTCTTGTGGAGACCAAAAGTCAACATTAGAGCTCTCTCTTGTATTTTTGTGGCAGGGTATCTGACCCAGCCTGGAGCTCACCATTTCAAGCTAGAATGGCTCGCCAGCGAACTCCCCCAGTCTGCCATCTCCTCCCCGCTTTCCCCAGTGCTGGGATTATAGAAGCAAGCTACCACACCTGACTTTTTACTTGGGTTCAACATATCTTAACTCAGGTCCTCATGCTGCATGGCACACACGTCACCACTGAGCCGTCTCCCAGCCCTGTTTGAAACTTTCTTTTTAAACACGGAGCTTCGCACATTCATTTTTGTTGTTTTTGTTGTTGTTCTGCTTTGTTTTTTAACCTGGGCTCATGCCTAATATAGCCAGGCCAGGACTTTGGTCCTAACTCCTTTCTTGATGAGCCTACCTGATGCTTCTGGTCCTCCAGCATCTGCTCCAGGCAGAGCAAGCACAGATGAAACCAGCGGGCTTTCTGCCTTGGACTCCTCACCAGTCCATGAAGTAACAGCGGCTCCTGCTGATTTACGATGTGGGGTATAAAAGCGATTTACATAAATGAAGAGGCAGAGATCAGTTTGTGATAACCATCGGCCTCCTACCCCTAAGGTCAGGGCCTCTCCAGTCCCATGACTCAAAGCATCCAGCGGGAGGCCCAGTTGGACCATGGAACTGCATCTTAGCCCAGAAGTATGCAGGATCCTGAATGTCTCCCCAGCTAGGACTCCAAGTCCCTGGAAGGTTGGCTGTAGGGGACCAATTTGTCCCCACATAAGACATTTATCACCGGGGTGAACTGTTGCACATCCCCCCACACTTTTCTGTCAATCTCAGGACTCCCCTGAGAATGAGGAAGTAGGTTTCTGTTCTGGATCCCTCTTCCCATCACACGCCTCTGCTACTCCTTGGCTGTTCCCCTAGATCCCAACGCTTTGTTTTAGGCATTGGGAGCAGAAGAGAGCACCATTTGAACTCAGGGTCTTATGCCGGGCGATGGTGGCGCACGCCTTTAATCCCAGCACTCGGGAGGCAGAGGCAGGCGGATCTCTGTGAGTTCGAGGCCAGCCTGGTCTACAAGAGCTAGTTCCAGGACAGGCTCCAAAGCCACAGAGAAACCCTGTCTCAAAAAAAACAAAAAACAAAAAAAAATTAAAAATAAATTAAAAAATGAACTCAGGGTCTTTCCCTCCATGGTCATGAGGTCAGCATGAAAATGGGTAGCAACTTAAAGAGAACCCTATTTACCAGGACAAAGAAAGCCTGGGGCCACAAAGCTAACCCCGGCTCTGCTCTGCTTTACCAAGGCCACAGCTGCAGGGCTTAGCTCAGCTAACAAGAAAACCTGTGACACTAGACACCCACACATCCACCTGCAGGCGCCCTGCTGCTGTGTTACTTTCAGGCCACCTGTTGGTCAGTTGTGCTACTGCAGCGGGGCCTGCAGAGGGTGGTATTGGAGGACAGGGGGCGCTAGGGAGCTGTGTAATTGCCTGTGGATGTGCTTCTCCACAAAGACCCACAGTCAGGGTGGGACTGGAAAGTCCAGATGAGCCCATAGAAATATTTATTTTTTTAACTGCAAGGTTGATCAGGACCTTTGATCATGGATCGTAAGTATCCAGACATGCTCTTCAACGATAGCTAACACGGCAGAGACTATGCAGCTGGCGTTGGATGTGGATAAAGCAAAAATCCTTCTCCACGTATGGATCTATCTGTTTTAGAATTTCACGGTACCCGAGTCTCAAAGACTGTAATTTAGGCTGGAACGTGACTGCTGTAAAGGACTAGAAGGGATAAGTTGCCAGGGAATTAAGTGACTTTGCATTGAAATATTCAAAATGCGAAAAGAGCTGGAAAATGGCTCACTGGGTAAAACGCTTGTTGCTCAAGCAAGAGGACCTGAGTCTGGATATCTGGTGTCCATGTAACAGAGGGACATGTCTGTGACCCCAGTGCAAAGGACTGGGAACAGAAGCAGGTGAATCTGCTGAACTGGGCTAGCTGGATGAATTAGCCTCAGACTTCTGCCTGTCTATGTACACACACGCGCACACACATACACACACATGTGCACACACATACACGCACACACACACCACACAATTCAAATATTAATAAAAATAAGATGGGAGAAGCATCCCTCAGAGAAGGGAGGGGCGGAGGAATGTAACCAGCACATCTGGGCACCTTTGCTCAGGCTGTAGTGATGAGGAAAGCCATCCGAGAGCTTTGGTTGCCAGACCCTGCTCTGGGGGTCTCTCACCTGTCAGCTGCATGTTTGGGGGTGTTTGAAGGTTTTTGAGGAGGAAATGGCATGGTGAGCCAAAAGGTTTAGAATAACAACCTTGTGGGCAGAATTACAGTGGAGATGCAGTGGAGATCCTTAGACCTCTAGGAAGTGGCTTTTAGCAGGGCACCTTGGTGGGACAGAAAAAGAATATTCCTTGAGTGTGGGAGGTGGCATGGGTGCAAGAGAGCCACAATCCAGGCAGAAGTGACAGCAGAGACAGGCTGACTTTGGAAACTCCAGGCCACTCTTGTCACATCAATAGTTCAAGAACCCAGAGCAGGCGGCACCACCTGGGCCTCCATCTGTGCAGACGAGGCCAGAGAGGTCGCCATGTGTGAGGGCTGGGCTTGGGTGGCACCGCTTCTCTCATTAAGAGCAGTACAAAGTGGAAGTGCCACAAAACCAGTGAAGTACCTCTAGGGGACTACCCCTCGGGTCCCCAAGTGTGTATTGGCTGAGCAGCCACCAATAACAAGTGGAGACACCTGTTTGCCAGATGGTACCCCTGCTGCCCCTTCAGTAGGGCTGTTCTTTCGTGGGACATATCGGAGACAGTGTAAGAAACCTTTGCCATGGCTCCAGCAGGTTCACTCTGGCCTTTTACTATGATAGGTATAATGCTGTCCTTAGCATTGCTGATTTGCAGTTACAGTCCCAGCCAGCATTCGGGAATACACAGTGAATAAAGAACATTCTAGTTGAATGCAACCCCTCACAAATAATAACTGTTGGATGTTGGAGGCCAGCAAAACTCCCTGCATGCTCATCCTGCTGCATACGGAAGTTGTTCAAGGAAGAATAAGTAGATAAATAAGTCAAACACGTCCTGTGGTTCAGAAGGCATGGGTGTTGCTTCTTTGTGTTTTCATGTGAGACAAAGAACATTCTAGAAGCAACAGTTTTTGAACCAAGGCCCATATTTGCAGTGAATGCATCTCCTGCTGTGCGTCTCTCACAGAAATCTCACCAGGCCCATTCCCAGATGCTGCCTCAACTAGTCTTTGCAACTACACCGATGCACAAACACCATGGGGTACAATCCTGCACACCCGTGTGTGTGTGTGTGTGTGTGTGTGTGTGTGTGTGTGTGTGCGCGCCCAGCTATACCCTTTTCAACCAAGGCAGATAACCAGGACAGATGGTTGAGAGATTTGGGGCAGACGTGGTAGTCAATAGTTACCCTCAAGAGCACCAATAACCATATGCTTTGAAAGCTGCTGCTAATACAGCCATAGCACTCTGGATGCCCCTGATCGCCTCTGAAATACACTGCTAAAATATTCCCGCATGGTGATTAGGGAGCAATGATATTCAAACAGAGAAAACATCACACGCACAGTCCTCAGAACACTTGCCAGGATGTAGCCCCTGCCCCCAGTGGAGTGCTCGCCCAGCTTGGGCTAAGCTCTGGGTTCCCACCAGCACCAGCAGCAAACAGTTCATCTCTGTAAGGTGAGTTCTGATGAGATGAATTAGAAAGGTGTTCCAGTGAAAACAGCTCACCACTTTAGAAAAGTAAGAGAGGTTTAGAGGAGGAGGGAGGATTCATAGGGTCTATGTATTCAGGAGGGAGTCGTGACCCTCACGCGGACTTGGCTGTGCACAGGAAGGATCATGCCTTGAGAGGCAGGTGAAGGTTCTGTGCAGAAGTGACCCAAGTTGGAGCAGCCTGGCTGGGCTAGTAAGACTGTGTGCCAGAAGAGGGCACTGTGTGCTGTCTGTCTGTCTGGGGCGTGTTGGAGGGACCAGGAGACTGATTTCTGAAACACACACTGTGTGTGGGTCTGAGAAACAACTCTTAAGGAAGAGTTTGAAGCTCAAACATTAAAGCTGCAAACTGTGGCTTCGAGCTACAGGGCTTGTTTGAATTATTGAGTTAGTCCTTGATTAGCCTTTCAGGGTGCAAACCTGTGAGAGTCCAGAAGTGTGGAGCAGGGCCACAGCCTAGTTTGCTGACTCCAGACAGGAAGAAAGGTTCAGATGCATCCGGAATATCTTTGCTTTTACTTCCAGTGCTGGTTGGTTTTTGTCACAAGCCTAGATACATCTGGGAAAAAAGGGAATATTAATTGAGAAAGTATATTCACAAGATTGGCCTGTAGGCGGGTCTGTGGAGCATTCTCTGGGTTAATCATTGATGTGGGAACACCCATCGCCTGGGAGTCAGTTTCAGTCCTGGGCAGGTGGTCTTTGGGGTGTATTAGGAAGCAGGCTGAACCAGCCATCAGGAGCATGACTCCTCCATGGCCTCCAGGTTCCTGCCCTGACTTCCCTGGAGGTCATTTGGTCATGGTGTCTTATCACAGCAATAGAAACCTTACGACCCTTCCTATTAAGGATTCATGCTGTCACAAACCACCTACTGGGGTCATCCTTTTTGTGTTACTGGGCACCGTTACGACCCTGTCTCAGTGGTCATACTTGGGTTCAGTTGTTTCTTTCTACACCTCCCCATGGCTCGCCTGTGCTGTGGGTGGGTATTTCTCTGTGTCTCCGTAGTTAAAGGTGAAGTCTTGACTTACTACCGCTTTCCTTGCTGTCTAAGACATCACTGAGGACTCTGAAAACAAACCGCCAATTGGCTAGGTCATGTGGGTCAGGGTATCCTCTGGGCACTTGTAGGCTGGATGCCTGGACTCCATATGATGATCCTCACTGGAGGGGCCTTGAGTGAGACACACAGGGTCGGTGCACAGAAAACATCATTGAACACTGACTCACATTAGGCAAAGGCTTCATTTCTTCCCCTGATCAGCAGAGGCTAGAGAGAACCCACTGACTGTATCCCACATCCCCTCTGGATCTCTGGGATACAAGGTCTCCTCTAGGATCCAGAAGTCCAGGCTGCATACGACGGCTGGAAGTTTATGGTTCGCGTTGACCCTCTCTGTGCACTGGAGGTTCACCAGCCTCTGATTCACCTTCTGCCCCTTGCTACAGGAGGGTGCAATCCACCTATCTTCTTTCCCGTCCCACCAGGACAGTACCAGGACTAAAACTTTTGACTGCTTCGCACCTAACAGGTCCTCTGCTGCCTGATCATACTCCCTGTGTCTTCTCAGTGGTCCCCATCATTCTGAAACTGCAGGATGAAATGAGTCTCCAGGGGAGCCATCACTTTCCCCCTTCAGCAGGCCTTGGTCCTTTTGCCTAACTGCTGGGTACATACCATTTCTGTTAATAATTGAGTTTCTTTTTTCTCTCTTTATTGCTACAAAAGCCCAACTCCTGTGGGTTTTGTTTGTGCACTTAAAAGCCTGAAACCTTGTATGTCTTACCCACTCTGCTCTGGAAGATTTAAACCATTATCCATCTTGCCAGATGGATCTGGTCCCTAATCGCCAGTTTAGAATTCATGTCCCGCCCCAAGGTCAGTCAGAAGTAGATCTCACAGGTGTCATCTACATCACTAAGTCACTGAATGGGGGCAGAGGGGATGAGTTGGAGGACAGCAATATGAAGCATGTCTAAGCAGAGATGGTGTTGATCAGAACTGTAGGGTCAGAGCTGGGCTTGAGGCTGAAGCAGAAGGATTATTCAATTCAAGGCCAGTTTGGAGAATTTAGTAAGGCTCAATCTCAGAATAACGGTACTAAACGAACAGGCTAGGGCTGGAGTCCAGTGGCAGGGACTCGTCTAGCATGCTCGAGTCCTTGAGCTCAATCTGCAGTACCAAATCAAATAAAATAAAGAACCAGGGATCTTGCTGAGGTCTAAAAGCCTCTCACCTGATTTCTTCACTTACAGGCCTTGAATTTCTGCCATAAGAGAATGAGATGGGCTGTGACCCACTTTGTTGGATCTAAGGTCTTCCAATCAATCTGGGAATCTTTCTAACTGTGGAGCTGAGAGTTCAGCTCCTGGCTGCTGGGCTACAAATTGCTCAGATAGAGAAGTCATGTCTGCTTCAGCACCGTTACCCTGTCCTGTCTCTACCACGGCCCAGCCATCTGCTGCCCTTGTGCATGCCGACTACCCGATCACAGTTCCCAGGTGTTTGTCCAATACTAGTTTGTTATTTTTTTTGCATGTGTGCACGGGCAGATGTGTGTATATATTCATGTGGGTGTGTGCACACATGAATGTAGAGGACAGAGGTCAGTCTAGGTGTCTTCCTCAATCACTCGCCACCTTTTTTTTTTGAGATTAGGTCTGTCTGTTCCTGAGCATGAAACTTGTGGGTTTGGCTAAGCTGGTTAGCCAATGAGCTTCCGGGATCCATCTCTCTGCCCCTAGAGCTGGGGCTCTAGACAAGTGCCACCCTACACTCTGCTTTTATGTAGGTGTCGAGGACCCAAACTGAGGTCCTGATGTTTGCATGGCAGGCACTGTACCGACTAAGCCATCTTCCCTGCCCCAATTCTGTTATTCGGTTTTGGGGTGTTAAATGCCTTTTCCTGCTGAGCCATCTTAGTGACCCTTCTCCAAATTACATTATTTATTTTGTGGGTATGGGTGGGTATGTGCTTAAATACCACAGCATAAATACGGAGGTTGGAGGATAATCTGAGGGAGTCAGTTCTCTCCTTCTACCATGTGGGTCCTGGGAATCAAATGCAGGTCTCTGAGCTTGGCAGCAAACACCTTTACTTTCTCAACCATCTTGCTGACTCCTCTGATATTTTTTTTTCATTATTTATCTTATGAGTATGAGTGTCTTGCCTGCATGTATGTAAGTAAGGGCATTGGGTGTGTGCCTAGAGTCTATGGAAGCCAGAAGAGGACACTGGACTCCCTGGAATTGGAGTCACAGACAATTCATAAACTTCCATGTGGGTGCTGGGACCTGAAGGCAGATTCTCCGGAAGAGCAGCGAGTGTTCTTAACTGCTGAGCCATCTCTCTAGCCTCCCCCACCCTCTGCTAGTCTTGCTATTACTGTGAAGGTATTTGCAAGATGAGATCATCATTTAGATAGTCAGTGGGCCTTCATAGAAAAACTAACCTCCTAGGAAAGCCTCAGGGTCTCAAAGCCCTGCCACTGTGCTCTCCTAAGCCCCACAGGATTGGAGATTTATAGCATTTAATGCAACACCTCAGGAAGGCCTGCCCCTGCATTATCAACTCCTTTAAGGTCTCTAGCCTGCTGTGCTCACCAGGAATTGTGGCCCCACCACTATGTGAAGCAACCCTTAAATCACCCTGTCTGTGTCTGTCTATCTCTCTCTCATGCACACATATGTGTACACATTCTATGGGCTGTTTCTCTGGAGAAACCGGACTAAGGTGATCATCTTCCCAGGATTAATGTTATTCTCTGAGACATAAAGAACACATAAGGGCATACATCAGGGGCAGAGGTGCTCCATTTTCCTTTTCAGCCAAGCTCTTTTGTTTCTCTAGTTCATTTAGATGAGCATTTCCTGGGCACACTCTGCTGGCTTCCATTTAAAAGCAAATACCAAGCCCCTACTGTGGGGTGGCTTTGGTCTCCATAGGCAGGGGACACTTTCTCCACTGGACCTTGTCATTCTACATCTCATGTGTCGTGAGACACTGCCATGGGACTAGGCTGCTTTCTCTCCCCATCTCTGATTTTAATCTCTAACGTTTAAAGTCACGGAGCTATCAGCATCATTAAATTGATGGTTGGAAGAAACAGCCTTTGTTTACATAAAATGTTATACACGGGTAAATATATTTATACATGTGTGTATACATACATTTACATTCCTAGCAATTTATTTGAGGGCAGTATTTTGAACCCACTGAGCTGAGCGGAGGTTACTTGTGTGAACACAGGTGGAGGGGACTTGGAGCCTAGGCCACATCACCGGTATACCACTAAAGAGAACGACACCTCCTTCCCTGGAAACCATTAATTGCCAATAGCTCCAGAGGATGGGTGGGGCCTCATGATGGCCTCCGTATCTGTGAGGGGATGTTAGAAGGCCCAGCTTTGTTCAGGGAAGCCCAGCTGCCGGGAGTTCTTGAGTGCAAAGGGCCAGACAGTATTTCACGCCGGCCTCCCCTTCGGCTGCCTCTTCCCACCCCTTTCTTCTACGACTTTCCTGGACTTTGGAGAGAGTAATGTCGGCATCCCTTTTAGGACAATCGCTTGTTCTCAGCACTTGAGTTGGTCACGAGTCATGGCATTAAGCAGGCAGCAGTTTTTTAAAAAAAATGTTCTGGTGTGTGGCCCCGGTGGTGGCCTCATTCACTGCTGACGACCAGAAGAGGTGCTGAGTTAAAGAAGACTGTAAACACACCAAGTCCCTACGGTGACTGATTCAGGGGTCCCCAGCGCACCATGGGATGCAAGAGAAAGTAACTGTGCCAGCCAAAGGTGGTGAGGGAGAAGATACCCTCAAACAACACCCAGCCGGACCCCACTGCACACCCTCACTCTCGCCAGGTCGTCTGTCCACACAGACAGGAAGGGCTGGGCAGCTGCGCGTCTACTCACACACACGTCAGGGAGAGGAAACCATTCCAAAATCAACCATTCGGAGTACACGCAGAACGAGAATACTCAATGGCTCTGCTCGCCCCATGGACCTAGTAGTGTATGAAGATCAGAAACCATCTTTGTGGGCCAAGTTGCCTGACCTCTATAAAGCACTGGTTCTACCAACCTTAATGGAGACAGACTGCACTCATGGTGCCTAAGGCCTCATTCTGAGAAGGCCCGGAGTCTCTGCAGGTTTTCATCTTATTACGTGCCCACCTGACTAGATTTTCTTTGCACTCAGGCTAAGTCGTAGAGCTACCATCTATCTCGTCACGGCAGCTGTGAGCTCTACACAAAACTTGAAAACGAAACTGAGTAGTAAGTGGGGCCTGAGGAAGAGTATTTGTGAGCAGGCAAGAGGCCATTATCCTGAAAGCAGTGCCTCCCATGAGGAGACCAGGAGAAACCTCGGGCATCTCACTAAGAGGCGCACACGCTGCTCACAAGGTCATCTGAGTGACAATCTAATTATTCTGGTCTAAAACTCCTGAAAGAAAAATCCTGAGTCAGCATTTAGCACAACCACGCAGGAAGGCCTGCTTCTGTACCCCCTACCCTCAAATCTCACATTCTGGGCTGCAAACTTCTTGTCTGAGTGGATGTCATCTCAGATCACTTGCATTCGCTGCAGGTGTGGACCTCGGATAAAATGACTGCCCTCCCCACTTTCTCGAACGTGCCTCGAATGTGAACTATGCGTTTGTTTTCCTAAACCCCACAGGCCTGGAGATTTGCTGTGCAGAGCTCCAGAGCCTGGGGCTGTCTTGTCCACTCTCGGGGGCCCAGCTCCCCTTGGACCAGCGCCAATGAATCTCTGGAACAGAGGGTGCCTCCCTCCCGCTTGCCGCTCCTTCCCAGCACACGCGCGCGTGCCAACGCTCCATTTGCTGGAGAAGCTCAGCACTAGCCCCGGGGCTTCATTCTTGACACTACGACTAATTCCCCACTTTATATTCGTGATTGCCCTTCTGAAAGGAGAGTCTGCTTCCAATTGCACCTGGGCATTTTAAATGAGATGCAAATACGCTCGCCTGGCCCCCTGCGCTCATCACCCCAACTTTGGAATGAAGAGTGAGGAAGGCCCTGGTGGGGCCAAGTGGCCAACTCATTTGCATAATGGTGTTTGAGTCTGGGTGAAACTGAAACCCTAGCCTGTGTGGGTGGGGCCTTGTTTCTCAAAGCCACTGCAGCTGCCCCCACCAACGCAGGCGCCCTCCAGGCTCCCACCTAGGCTAAGGGATGGCAAGGCCCAGGGACTGGGGGCACCGTTGTGAAACCAGATAAGACACCTGGTGCTTGGACTGGCCACAGGCTCTCTGCAGCGCTCTGTGAAAAAGCATGCAGAGTCCTTCATTGCTAATTCAGATTGCTATCCCTTGGTGGGGCCCGGCATGCGGCACGGAGAACCTTGGAAAATAAAGCCACGGTATTATTCCCTTCAGTCTAACGCTCTCCCTGCTGAGTTATTTTGACACCACCGTGAACCAAGGCAAACCTTCGCTTCTCTCCCCGCTAGCCATTGTCTCAGTCATCTGGAATCTTCCAAACCTTGGCGACCGAGCGTTCATAGAGGGCAAGGCCCACAGGTTGCTTGGGGACCCTCAGCTTTCCAGTGTCATAACAGGCTTTTCCAGCTCCTTGGAGTTTGAGTAAGGCGCATGCAGCCAGAGCAATGGGAAAGTCAGACAGTCACTATTGGCTGGATGATGTCCCCAGGTGGCAAAGTGGGGTGATTTGTTTGTTTGTTTGTTTGTTTAATATAATAAAACCAGGATGCTTTTTTATACAGGACCGATTTGCCCTGGGGACAGGGTTTTCCACTGTCAAGTCTGTGTTTCTTATTGGCAGGGAAGAGTAGAAGCCTTTTGTGGTCACACTTCCTTTTGCTCTGTCTTTAGCTTGCTACCGGCTCATGTCTCTTTACTGGGACAGGTCTCAGCTCCTTTGGGGATATCCTCTGAATATACTGAACTTTGTAAAAACCAGGCCAACTTAGAAGCTTGTCACCTCTTTGATGCAGCCTTTGGTACAGGGCCTCTTGTGTGATGTTGGTAGTCTGAGTCCCTTCGCGGGGTCAGGGACATTCATGCGAGTTTTTCTTAAGGACAAGATAAAGGAATAATGACATCATGTGTGGCGTGCAGGCAGGTGGGCTCTGGCTCAGAAGTGAGAGTCCCAGTTTCCAGGGTGTCCCGAGGCCAGCCAAATTTACAGTTTAAATTGTCGTTCATTTGTGGCCAGGACAAGTCTCATGGTGCCTGTTTTCAGTCTTCTGAGAAGAGGCCAGCTTCGAGCTGTCTCCTTTGTATTGGAGGATGTTTTTTTATGTGAATAATGAGAGAGGGGTGCTCTAGTCTGCAGAGGCGTGGGACGTTTGGTTTTCTTTTGTTTGTGGCTTTATTTGTTTTTCGGTACTGAGGGTGGAGCCCAGGGCCTTGCTACCGTTCGCAAGCATGCTCCCACTCACACTGTGCTGGGTTCTAGCTCACACCTGCAGTCCCACTAAGCAATGGTAGGGTGTGGGCTTTGAAAACCTATGGATGAAACCGTAAGTCGGAAACAGAGGAACGCTGTACTTAATCGACGTCTAAGTTTTGACCAACCAGTGTTATTTTACCTATGACATTTAGGAATAAAGAGGGAAAGTGGTTATAAAACTAGAATTGAGCCGTGTCTTATTTCCCCCAACATTGTCTGGGTGTTGATAATGTCCCAGATATCACACTGGCATAAAGAGTAGAGAGTGTCCCCCAACAATGGCAACTTTATAGTTGGGGGGGGGGGATAAACACGGCATCAGGGCTCAGGTTTCCTGAAGGTCAAATGCAGATTAGGCTGCAGGCCGGGTTCGGTGTGTGATCCATCTCATTTCATGAGAAAGACACCATGAAGGCTCTATTTTATAGATAAGAAAGGGAAGCACAGAGACGTTAGGTAACCTGCCCAAGATGACACAGCAGGTAAATGGCAGCACCTATGTATGAAGGCAGACAGTTGGGACAGGTCCCAAAGTGCATGCTCTTAATCTCCACTCCTGACAACACTGTGAGCCGCATTCAGGGAATCAGAGAGCTTGACTGGGTGAAAGCAGACAAGTCCAGACTCCTCTCATCGTGACATTTGCTCTCAAGATTTCCATCAGAGAGTCGGAAGGCTTTGTACTTTGAGCGTACTGAGGCAACAGATGCCAAGACTGGCGGAGGAGGCACCTGATGCCTCCAGCTGCCCCTCAGCAGCTCTGACCAGTTAGAAGGCTGACCGGAAGTGAAGCATCTTCCATGGGAGCCAAGCACTTGCTTGGCGCTCCCTGCTTCCAGTCTCCCTCAGGCCCTTGGTGTAGAGGGGCTGCCCTGGAATGGAGGGCCTTTTCCCTCACCCTTGTGGTGCACCCTGGGGAGGAGCAGCGCCATTGGGAAGAGGTGCTGGGCTCAGCAGGTGCAGAAGGGTAGGGAAGTACTAGGTGGAGGGGAAAGACAGTTGTGGGGAGGGTGTATGGGGGGAGGGTGCCAACAAAGGCAGCAGCCAGGGCTGTGTGAGCAACAAGGAGGTGGGGCTGCCCTCTTCTGAAGTGACCATGCTTGAGCTGTCTTTTTTCCTTTCCTTTATTCTTGTCCTTCTTCTCCAACCCAAGGTGCTACCTCACCCTCAATTCCTGCATCGAAACTCTAGCCCCAGGGCCTCAGAATGTGGCTGTACTTGGAGGGGGAAAGTTAGGTAAAATGAAACCACGCAAGTGGACCCTAATTCAGTAAGACCAGTGTCCTCCTAGGAGGAGGTAAGGACCCAGGCACACGCTGTTTGTTCCCTCTGCACGTGAGGAGTCAGTGAGGACCAAGCATCTGCTAGTCAAGATGAAACCAGCCCTGCTCACACCTTAAGGCTCTGTAACAGAGTATCTGACAGAAACAATTTCAGATTTATTTTGACTTGTGGTTTCAGAGATTTCGGGCCACCATAGCGTTGAGGGCCTGCCTATGAGAACACCTCTGTCTGTGACGGAGGAAGCCATGACAGACTCCCCATGTGGAATTGGACCAAAGCAGAAAGGGTAGTAGCAAGGAGTTGGGAGGGAGAGGGTAGGAGCTGGTGGGGTGGGAGGAGTGTTGCCAGGACCAGGGGTTGGTAGGCCTTAGTGGCTCCCTGTCTGTCAACCAGGCCCTGCCTCCTGAAGGTTCCACAACCTGCAGGTATTCAATGCCTGTAACCATCTCAGGCTGCTGGGCTTCAGGCTGAGAGTAAAGTTTCTGTTGCTGTAGTCACTTGGCCCTTGAGACTCAAAGTACAATCTAGAGGTGGTGGGATCTCTGTGCAGAAAGCCAGGGGCTCATTGAGCCTCTAGAGCCCTGGGACAGTGAGGAGGTCCTTACTAGAGAAAGGAGGTGCTGAGATGCTTGGGTTTCTTTCCTGGTCTGTATTGGCTCCTAGAGGAGACTACAGTTCTACCTTAAGGCCAGGAGGCTCTGCTCTGATTGGACAGAAAGTAGCTCAAGAGTGCACAAGCTGATCTCTAAGGAATTCTAAGCCACACTGTGGACTTCCAGGAGGCAGGGGAGATTATAGGAAGAGCGAGCATCCCTCGGGTGAGGTGGAGACGTCTGCCTTTAGCCTGCTCCACTCCTTGCCACGTCTCCTCAGGGAGGAAAGAGATGATGAGTTGGTTGTTCAGAGTCTATATGCAGAGCACAAAGGCCAGGCAGGGGTAGCTCATGGGCACCTGCAGCTTGACAGGCCCCCTGTGGTCAAGGCCACAGTGCTCAGAAGCCCTTTGGCCACTACCAATGGAAGATGCCTATCCTGGTCCTTAGCTTGAGTGGAGGCTGGTCTCATCTTAGGGTCTCAGCCTAATGACAGGGCCTTTTAAATATATCTTCACTGAGGTTCAAGGATGCATGAATGCAAGATCAGGGCAGACCAAATGTCACACCTTGGAGGTGCCTCCGACTCAGAGTTAAGTCTATGAAGCAAATCGAAGTGCAGAATACCAGGGACATCTTTAAAAGTATGCTTTGGTCAAAGTAGGATGCCTATTTCTTCATTTTGTTGAGCCTGCCTGTGTGAAGACCTTTTCAAAGTCCTTAGGACACTGAGTTATTCCGGACTTCGCCTGGGGGACTGAGAACGCTGAGACGCTTAGCTGCAGTATTTGCTCTGTATGAAAAGCAGGAGGCTCTCTATTATGAGGTCTTTAAACTTTCTCCAAAGGACTCTGGGCCCAGAGGAAAACATGATGCATGGGTAGAGGGACTTGATATCTTCAAAGGGGCTGGATAAAAAATGACATTGAAAATGGACAAAGAGCTAAAGGTCGTGCCGTGTCACCTCTTGTCACCGCCTCGTTGTGTTTTACCAAGCTGTTTCATGTGGCTCTTTCTATTTCTGAAGGCTGTAACTTCCCCAGTGACTTCCTTTGTAGTCACTGGACAACTACAGGAGATGGAAGAGACCTGCCAGATGGCCTGGGGTGACCCTGCTTGGCAGGATTTCCCTGTGCTAAAGAGCAGAACCCCCAAGAGAACTGCTGTGATCCGGGGTGCCCCTCCGTGTGTCTGCTTAAGTGTGGTAGTGACACACAGGAGCACTTTCTGAGGAAAGAGGAAGCTGTACTTGCAGCTCTCTATTTATTTAATTAATTATTCAGGGACAGCGTCTCATGTACCATGGCTGATCTGGGATTCAGTATGTTGCTGAGGGTGACCTTGAACGTCTCCTGCCTCCACCTCCCCTACTCTAGGATTACCGGTGTGTAGTGTGGAGCTGTGGGCTGCGTTCCTGCCACCCAGCTCCCACACGGCTAGCTTTACACCCGAAATAACATCACACAAATTGTATTCTTTTAAACACTGCCTGGCCCATTATCTGTAGCCTCTTATTGGTTAATTCTCACATCTTCCTTTAACCCATATTTAGTAATCCATGTAGCACCACGAGGTGTGGCTTGCCAGGAGATATCTTAACCTGTGTCCATCTCGGAGAGGAGAAGCATGGCGACTCACTATGGCGAATGCCTGAAGCGTCTCCCCACTCCTTCTTCCCACAATTCTGTTCTGTCTACTCTGCCTACCTAATTTTCTATCCTATTAAAGGGCCGAGGCAGTTTCTTTATTAGCCAATGAAATTAACACATAGACACTCCTCCATCACCGGTGCCCATCATCATGCCCAGTTTATGTGGTGTTAGAGAGTGAACCCAGGGCTTCCTCCATGCTAGGCGGGCATTCCACCAGCTGAGCTGTATCCCCAAACCCTTAACTCTGATTTAATTGAGAGCCTTTTGGAAAAGCTAGGTGCGACGGCACACACCGATTATCTCAGGACTCAGGAGACTGACCCGAGAAGGTGACAGAATCATTTATTAATACAACATGTCCCGTTTTCAAGACAGATACCTACAGACTAGTATCTGTCATCTTGGGAAATCACCCAGAACCTTTTCTATGCGTGACTTTTCTCTTGGGATGTTCACATGTACACAGGCATAGCCTTGCCTAATGAATGGGTCCTTTTTTTTTTTTAAAGATTGGTTTTTACTTTTATTTGTGTGAGTATGCCAGGTATGTGAAGGTTCCCACAGAGGCCAGAAGAAGCAGCTAGCATCATGTAGCTGGAAATTACAGGCAGTTGTGAGCAGCCTGGCCCGGGTGCTGGGAACCCAACTCTGTCCTCTGGAAGAGCACGCTTGTTTTTTAACCACAGCCTCTCTTCCCGGCCCCATGAGTGGTTCTTAATATCATCTTTCTCATTCACTTGAAAATGAAAATTAGTAAGAAAACAAAAAGGCCTTCAATTGTGTGGACTCACAAGAAATGTATCTGCAGATAGGAAAAGCGTCCAGCCAAGTTGAAATGTGTTTAGTGCTTGCCAAGACCAGAGGCACTTACCAGAAGAAGAATGTAAATGCTGCAACCAGAATGGACAGTCTCTGAACAGCTGAGGGTGCTGGGGAGCTCAGGTGACCTGAAGCCATCACAAGAACAATTAAGGTCACCAAATACTGCAGCCATCCCTTGCCTGCTGGCTATAGTCACGAGAACTCCCTATCTATATGTGTATTTCAGGAAGGTGATAAGGAACACATGATGGATGGAGGCTGGAGAGTTGATATTTAATAATCTTAATGTTCTAATGAATTCCATCCTTACATTCTTCAGTTGTCCTCTGAGGTTTGTGAAGGCCTGTCTGGGGTAGGTTTGGTGTAAAAAATGCAATTCCCTGGTATTTGAAAACTGTGTGTGTTATTGGAGTAAAGCCATGGATTTGCTACCCCCATGCATACTTTTGTTCTGCTCTTAGATAAAATACTAATAAACAGGAAGCTTTAAAAAAAAGAAAAGAAAAAAATTTCGATTGTTCTGAATGTTTTTCTTTTAAGTACGTCTGGGCTGTACCACCAGGTGCTATTCCCAGCCATCCCTGTAGGTGGCGGTGTTGAGAAAGAAATGAAGTAGCCTGAGGCGCTCCGCAGCTGCTAGCCTCCTGCTGAGACTTGGAATGGGCACTCCTGAGACCCGCTCCACGAACCAGCACTTTCCTCTTTATTTGTCCCGAACCAAACCAAGTTGTAGAATTTTAAGGAGGTGAAGGTCAGGCCGTTCCTGTGGAAAATATATTTTTCTTCTTTATTCTTCATGTTGAATACACAAGAATATTATATTTCTCCAAATCCTTGCAAGTGTGTGTGTGTGTGTGTGTGTGTGTGTGTGTGTGTGTGTATTTGTCCAGGCACAATTTAATAGCAATATACATCCCTTTGTTTATTTTTGTGACATATAAAGAGCCACAACCTGAGACTGACTTTAATAAACTAGGAAAAAATTTGAAATTTTATTTTCTCTCCTTTTTAAAGAGTGTCAGTTGCTCAATTTCATGATCCACTTCAAGGTGATGAGCAAGCCCCTCCTTCCCAGGCCCCTCTTCCCTCCTCAGGTCCTGGCCAGCCTCAGCTGAAGGGTTTGGAGCCTCTTGACTCTGATAGCAGACAGAAGCTAGAAGGAAGTAGGACCCTTGGGTGTGTCCACTGTCCTCTGTCACTGCAGAGCCCTGTGCTGGCCCTTCTGTCTTCTGTGGCTTCCCACTTCTCTGTGAGACTCAGAACTAGGTCACACAACCTTTGCCTTTTCGACTCCCTAAAATGGTCCTACCTCCTTGTGTTTTTCCATAGCCTGGAGACCAGGAAGGAAACAGGGGTACAGGTTGCTGGAAATGAGAGCAGAGCCCCGAGGAGCTGCAGGCTGGCCAGATGCTGCCTTCAGCCTGTCAGGTCCCTGCTAGGGAAATTAGGGCCAAGAGAATGTCTCAGGATGTTCCCAGAGGCACTCTCAATACTGATGCCCCCTGCACTGTCAGGGCAAATCTGAACTTCACAAACTGCTTCAGTCCCGATGAGTGTACCAATGACACCCACAGTCTTGCCTATTCCTCTTCTATTTTTGTGTGGGTTGCTAAGGGGAGTCCGGGGTCAAAACTGGACAGTTACTACAGATCCGTGTGCAGGGCTATGAGACTGGCTGGGAGGAAATGGGACTCCAGAGGTCTGGCTGGCATAAGCTCTGTCTGGTCCAGTAAAATATTGCTGTTTGTGTTTTTAAAAAAAAAATGGGAAAGAAGCCAGGCAGCCAGGGATGGTGACAGAGATCTGGGGACCTGAAGTAAGAAGGGCATCCTGGGCTTTTCAGGGAGTCCTGAGCCAGCCTGAGCTATATAATCACACCCTGTCTCACAAGGAAAACAATAACAGAACAAAGAGGTGGGAGAGAGAGAGAGAGAGAGAGAGAGAGAGAGAGAGAGAGAGAGAGAGAGAGAGAGAGAGAGACAGAGAGAGAGACAGAGAGAGAGACAGAGACAGAGAGAGAGACAGAGAGAGAGTCTCAATCCATCACACACCCTGGAAAAGGCTTCCTGGGGTTCACCCTTTGGCAAAGAACAGGATTCTGAATAAGTGATTTTTCTCTGGGGTCCTGGGGACCGTCTCAGGGGTAAAGGTTTTCACAGTGAAATTGGTACTTGTGTTTTATGACAGCTGAACAGAGCCCTGTCCCATAGACTCCAGCACGTTTCTTTCAGGTCCCAGCACAAGTCATTGTTCTTACTGTCCCTGGCCATGTTTCATAGACACGTAGCACACGCTACATTCTAGGGCTGACTACGAAGACAGGCAGTACTCTCATAACTATTTTTAGCATTTTATTTTCTGTTCAGGGTCAAGAACTTCACCCACCGAAGTCAGGTCCCACTGCATGGAGAATGTTCAAGAAAGCAAAACATCCCTCTTGCTTCCTAGACCAGCTACCTGTGTTCTTTTCCACTGAGCTAAGCTATTAGAATTAAACCCTGAAGTCATATTAGCTCCACAGATTCTGCTGCTTTTGTGTGTGGGATTCACCGCTCATCAGGGGTTCTTGCAGATCACGGAGCCCTGTGCGTGAGGAACAGATACACATTTTTTTCTCTTTAAGAGATAAATTTTCTCTGATTTCAGTCTTACTCATTAGAAGATGTGATGCTCACCTTCAGATCCCAGGGGGCTGTCGACCTCAGCCACTCTGCCCTGTCCTGGACCCATCTTAAGTCATCTTTCTCCTGGGCTGTAGCTTTCACAGTCAAGTGTGTGTTTGGTACATGGCTGCCTCCCACTTAGCTACACTATTTAGTGGTCAAGGGGGATGTGAAATAAAATTCCCAACCCAGGGTCCAGTGAAGATCATTGCCACCCCGCCCCCCAGGCTCTGCCACCTTCAATGTGGCAAAATGTGTGTGTGTGTGTGTGTTAAGCCCTTTTTATCTTTCTGCAAAAATACAGGGATTCCTATGGCAGAAGCTGGCTTAGTCATTTTTAAACTTGGGTGTGTTTTGTGTAACCAGCTTCTTTTGGTTTTTAGTACTTTTGTGATTGAAGACGGATGGGGAGCTAATTCGGTGTGTTTGAAACTTCCTCAAGGTCGTTTTAGCAGCCTTGAGGCCAGTGTTGATCATACTTTCATTTTAAACACAGATATTTTCCCTCGGGGAAACGAGCAGGCCCTGCCTGGTGTGTGGTCTAGTGACTTGTTCATTTCGAAGTCCCAGAGTGGGTATGGTCATGGAGCCTGCTGTGGACTGTGGCTGACTCCCCGGTCACCTGACTGCCTTTGCAGAGGGTCCAGTTTTTGCTTTTCCGGAAAGAAGGGTGACAAGACGGGTCTTCGGTGGTGCGAATGAAGTGTTTACTGCTGCATTTCCAGAGTCATGCTCTCCATCGTCTTCCACAAATATTCTCTAAAACGTAGGCTCCTCCAACTGTTGCCTCCAGGCAACAAAGAAAACATAATAAATAATTGTCAAATAAAGAATATGATTCTTTGCACTTTTTCCTCTTGTTCTTAGGAAGTCTCTTAACAAAGATTAGCTATGACTATTTTTTGTGTTCTTTTGTGTTCCTATTCTGTATATTTTTATACTGCATAGCTACGTATGTAGGCAAGCATCTGAGGCTTCTAAAAGAGAAGTTATTATTATTATTTCCTTAACTTCAAGACATCCAATGGCTGGTGACCCCCAATAAGGAGACGGTTCAGAAATTGAACCACGTTGGCATTTACCTAAACCTGAATGGCATTGTGGGTCTGGCTTGATTATTGTTTCCTCGGAGAAGCTGTAGCTTTTGTCCTACATCAGGGCTTTTCAGATGCTGTGGAGGCACGTTGTGTCGGGACAGCCGCTGACTTGCCCACTTGGTTGTCTTTATGACATGGAGCAGTGTTTTTAAATAATTCTTGTTTTTAGCCAATGATTTTTTTACCTATATTTATAGACATTGCTTGATGTCAATAGCTATTAAAGTTTGTAATTCACACAAACTTACCTGTGAAATTCTTATTTACTATTTGCTTGCCTAGGAATTTTTTTTCCCCTGTGACCCTGTATGCCTCTTGTATAACAACTTTGAAAAAGATCTCTAAGGACCCCCATACTACAAAACAAAGCAGGCCCGCCTTTCTCAGCCCTTGCAGAGATATTTTAAAATGCAGCTCGCCTTTTCTAGCAACAAAGACTCCCCCCCCCCATTTTTGTCAGTTCTGTTTATTTTGAAATGCTAGACAATCTACTTGAATCATTCTGTCTTCTTCTGCCTTGGTAGAATGACTCACTGTATTCTAGGTTCACAGTCACCGGGGGGCCCATGTCAGGATCCACAGAAACTTCCTGTTGTTTCGAATGGCTTTTCCGTGGTGACAGATTGCATGTAGAAAACGCACAGGATGGGGGTGGGGGGGTTGGAGGTGGCAGTCTGGGTTATTTGACTTCTGAAATGACTTAAAGTATCAGATTTAAAAGTGCGTCATTTACAGAACCCAAAGTGTAGGGTGCCCTGAGGTTTCTTGGTGATGCCCTTGCTCCTCTGCTTCATTCAATTAGAAAAATTAGGCTGAGTTTTAGGCTGTAAAAGCAGCGCTCCTACCAGCGGGCCCGGAGAAGAATTTACTGGAATGTATGTACCTGTTGCAGGACAGGAAAAAGACTGAGTAGTCAATACACTGTAACCGTCTCCCGTGTTTACCTCATTGAGGATATTTGTTAATGTTTTTAAAAAAATATGTGACCACAATGCTAAGAGACCGAGGGTAGCCCCCTTCACAGGGAAAGAATGGGGGCTGGAGACCAACCGGGCTTGCAGGGAGGAGGTGGGAGTCTGTGAGGCAGGACCAGCTTCAGTTTGGAAGGCGGTGGTGTTCACTGCACAACACGAATGGGCCGAATTATGCCTGGAAATGTGGTTTCAGTGCTCGGTTTTGTTATGTCTGTTTATGCACAGTTAAAATATATGTGCATATCTGTAGACGTTGAGGATCTGAATCATCTGTAATAAAATTAGGAGCTAGATGTGATTTGTAAGAATTCTTAGAAGCTTCCATTCAGAATGGCTACTCTGACTATTGTACAGAAGCTAGATTTGGGTTCTGGTTTTTTGTTTTTTGGGGTTTTTTGCTACTTATTTTAGTAATAGAGTTGAAATTTTTATTAAAAAAAGAAATTTAAAAGGAAAAATTTAAAAATCTGAGGAGCCCCCCTGTAGTTCTGGGTTCTTAGCCTCTGCTGCCCCTGGCCTTAGGAGGGCCATTTCTTCTCTCTGTGACTAGATCAACCTCTTGATAAAGCCCTGCAGCAAGGACCCCAGCCCCTCAATCTGGACATTTCCCCTGAGCTATACTGTTTGTCATGTCTGGGGTGAAGCTCAGGGTTGGTTGCTCCAGCCTGAGACTCCACAACGCCATGAAGTCAGAGATGGTTATTTCATTGGGAGTTTGTCTTTGTGGCATTGCTCTCCGGTCTGCAGCCCACTGGCTCTTTCAGGAGGATGTGAAAAGCCCAAGGTTTTTCACGTCACTTAGGCTGGGTGGCCTTCTTTGAACTTTGAACTAGGTAGGATCTGACCTGTGGTTTCATAATGTTAAGTCCAATTTTATTTGTATCTCTTTTTTTTTGAGGTTTGAATCTAAGCCACATGCATACTAGGTTAGGCAAGCTCTCTACCACTGAGCTGTACCATTCTTCAAGAGTATCAGTCTCTCTAAGCTGCCCAGGCTGCTTCAACCTGTGATGGTCCCGTGTAGGTGAGATACAGGCTTGGACTATCAGGCCCCACTTATTATTCTTAACCATACCATTTTACTAAGAGAGATATATAGATGGGAGTTGCCCGTGTAAATTATTACATAAGGCTGGAGGTTGAGTGCAGGGCGTCAGACTGGCCAGGGAAATACTCCACCGCTAAGCTAACCCTCCAGTCTCCCCGTGAGGGATCTATAAGTGGTTTATATTCCCTAGAGAGCTAAAACCTCATGAAACAAAATTCCATAACGACTTTCTGTCTTGAGAGAACTATTTCCAATGCCATCTAGGACATCCCTTCAGTTTTTACCCTCTCTCTCAGACAGCACATTCGAGAGCCGTATCTGGTATATGTAAAGCCCATGTCAGTCGAATGGACACTAATTCTACTTAGCTCCACACAAGCCGGACTCCCTGGGACGGACAGCTCACATAGTTCTTGATAGCGAACACGGTTCTAACCTGTGTGAATCTTTGTTATAGCACACGGGCGACTAAGACTGGCACTAAGTTCTACTCAGTGGTGGTGACAGAAATCACCCGGTGGGGGGTGGAGGCTGCGGACGCCCTCATGCGTGACGTAGTTATCTAGGTGACACAAATCACGACAGGCTTTTCTTTCCAAATGAGATGGCCTCACCACTGGAAAGCTGTGCATCTTGAGATTTCTGATCCCCCTCTCGCTGGGAAAGCCAGGAGCTCATTCCCATCCTCAGGCAGCTTAAGTGCTATTCGGGATACATGCCACACCTAATGACTTCATTCCTGGGGGGGGGGGGTTGAGACTAGACACTGCACACCATCCCAACATAGTGTGTGAAACAATGTAGGTCCATGGCCACCTTTGTCACCAGCTAGCAAGGTAAGCCTTTATCTTCTAATCGGATGCTGCCCCACCCCCACCTCGCCGGCTGCTCCCACCCAGTCCTTGTTATAAATTCTTTCTAAAAGGGACCACACACGTGGAGTTGGGGGCTGTAGAGCTGGAAAGCACACAGGGACAGAGAACCCCAGTGAGGGAAAGGAGAGGCACAGAGGACAGACAGCTCACAAGAATGAAAGAGGGTGAGCTTGCCTGAGTGCTGTCTGAGCAGGAAAAAGCACGTAGCTCTCCCACCTGTGAAGGTTATCGATACCCAGGAGGTATATGAAGAAGTTAGCATGCTTGAAAGAGGGGTAACCAGAGTAATGGGGTGAAACCAAGGGAAGAGGGCCTGGAATGTAATATCAGAAATCTGCATCCAAACAAGCGAGTGGGGGTCCAGCAGAGTGTGAAATGGGCTTATCAGAAAAAGAAGAGATGAAGAGGCGGGTGGCAGGAATGGGACAAGGATGGACGTGGCCTATTTCTCTGGTAAGACAGAGAAGGCCTAAACAAAAAGCCAAGGAATGGGAAGACGCAAGCTGGGTCTGGTGCCAGAGGGAAGGGAAATGGCTGGTAGGGTGTTCACAGTGGTCGGCCAGGCTGGGGCTGCTGGCCTGAGGGGCAGGGTTGGAGTTTTAGAACATTCTCCAAGCAGCCGCGTAGTCGCCGAGCTGAGCTCTGGAGATTCGCCAAGACACTCCGGAGCACCCGATGGGGGTTGTGGAGTCACAAGTACACATTTCTATAGAGCATCATTTTGAAACCCTCTTCTGACTTTTCAGATAAATTGCAGAATCATCACTAATCTCAGAGTACTTTCCATTAAAACCACACTCCTGAAAAGGGCTGGAAGGATGCCCCCCGCCGCTCCCCGGAGGGGTCCTTTGTGTTTGCTCCCCCCCCCCCACCCCAGACAGAGTTTTATTTCATTAGCTGGGCTCCGCTGCTGCATTGACAGTCTGGGGATATAAGCCTTCCCGGCTTCCATGACTGGCCTGCTGCTAAAACTCTCAGTCAAGAGGCTAGGAAGCAAAGCCCCAAGTGGGTTCCCCCATCCCTCATCCCGCGGATGCATCTCCACAGAACAGGGGGAGTCCGACACAAGAGCCTTTCCCTTTTTATTTCGTTAACTGATTTTTAAAGGCTCTATGAGAATATCTGAGTCCAAAAGGAGGCTGTGTTCTCCCAGCTCTCTCTAAGGGAGGTTTAGTGTTTGGGTTCCTTTCCCTTCTGATCGTCCTTTCTTCCACAGCACTTCCCCCTTTTCTTTTTATTCTTTTCTTTCTCCTTCAGGGCCTCTGTTTTCACTTTCTAAAAAAAAAAAAATCTATGTGAATTATTTATTATAATGATGTCAAGGAACTGGGGAAGTAGCTCAGTGGGTAAGCTGCTCACCTAACATGACTGAAGCCTTGAGCTTGCTCTTTGGCACCAAAGGGATAAAAGAAGAAAATTATTAAAAAAAATTTTTAAAAGATGAACTTAAACAAATGAAACCAACCTTTAGCCTATAGGATGAAAGGCAGAGGTGAACAGCAAATAACAGATTTCTCTGCAGTTGTGGAGAGGCTCAAGCAGGATCCTATCCCCTCCTTGTGGGTAAGGAGCTTCCTGCTTGCTTCTGTGGCAAAGGACCAGAAAAGCCACAATGACCTGGGTGGCCTAACAGGGTGCCACAAGAGGCCCACCAGGCCTTGCTGGTGATCGTGGCTGCCCCTCTCCCAAAGAGGGCAGCAAGCCAATCAGGAGGACCCAGGAAGAGTAGGCCTTCTAACTCCCCCCAGGGAAAAAAAAAAGACAAGCAAGCCACAGGCTGATGAGATAGGCCCTTCTCCAAATGTCACCTCCCCCGCATTTTTGATCTGGCACGAAATGAGTGTGGCCTGTGTACTTCTCTCTCTCTCTCTCTCTCTCTCTCTCTCTCTCTCTCTCTCTCTCTCTCCACCTCTCTCTTCTCTCAGTTTATCTGTGTATGTATTATGGGTGTATTATATACATGTGCATGCATGTATGAAGAAGTCAACATGTCTTCCTCGATAGCTCTCTGTGCCGTCATCTTGGGTTTTTATTTGAGGCATCTCCCTGAACCTGGCATTCGCCGATTGGTCAGACAGTCTGACCAGTGAACACCAGAGGTCCTTCGGTCTCTACAGGTCCTGTGATGGAGCGTCAGTGCACTTGGTCACACCTGGATTTTTACTTAGGTGCTGGGGATCTGAACTCAGGCCTTCACACGTGTGTGGCAGACACTTCACCAGCTGAGCTCTCTCCAGCCCCATTCTCTCTGACCTTGAAATCATATATAGCCCAGACTGGCCTTGAGTTCTCCATCCTGCCGTCTCTGCCCCCCACGTGTTAGGGTTAGAGACGTGACTTGTCAAGTAAGCTGCAGCCCCGATTTTGGAAATTCAGAAGCACAGGGACCCCTGGGTGCTCTGTCCACTTCTGGTCTGTGAGACACTGCTCAGTGACCCAAGGCTGTAGAGGGTCTCCTGGTCTTTCTGAGACAGGCTGAGGCTGCCTGGGCGGTTGAAGGGAGAGGAGGGCCTTGGGTGATGGAACAGGCTAGGGGAGAAGTCCATGGGCTGCCTGCCCATGACTGAACACTGTTGGAGATGGAGGGGCTACTGTGAAGAAAGAGAAAATGATCCGTTCATTCTCTCTTCTTCCTCTCCTTGTCTTCCCGGTGCAGTGGTCTCCTACTTCCGGTTTCCAGACCTATGTCTGGCTCCTTCACTGCTTGACAATATGGCGTGATGTACCTGGTTGCTGACTCAGAATCCTCAGAGTGTGCTCAGATGCCTGCCGTTTGTGTCTTTTCACTCTGGTGACACACCTAACTAATCATTTCCTCAAAGTGTGTCATTAAAACCCCTAGAGAGACACCCGTGGGCCTTACTTGGCCTATGGGAAATGTAGGCCATTCCTATAGAGTGCCTTCTGTGTGCCAAAGTGATATTAAGTCAGGGTTTCAACAGCAGACTAGACAGTTTGCCTCGGAGTTTAGTCCAGACCTCCCTAGGAAGTAGCTCTCCTTGACCCCATGTGTACTGATTCCACTTGCTACCCTTAGGGTGGGCTAAGGCCTTCCTGTAACAATTGAGGCTGTAGCATTGGGACAGCCCCCAGATGTGGGGGTTGGGAATCAAAAGGCTGGGCTCAGGCTCTTGTGGGCAGGAGGTCTGTGTCTAAGAAGCTACTAACTAGGTCTTTCTGCCCAGAGAAGCTTTTTTTTTTCTTCTTTTAGATAAACAAATGAATAAACGACGGGTCTGAGTCCACCTGCCCTTCACCTTCCAGGGCAGCTGTGTAGTTTAAATGAAGCTATATTTAAAAAACCCAGCGAACTGGGGGTGACCTTGCAAACTCAGAGTTAAAATAGTGTTGGGTTTGAAATAACCAACCCAATAAACTTTCTATGAAGAACATGCCTGAGTCCTGATGGCCAGAAAGCCCCCTCCTTGACCACCACATGCATGCTTCCCTGGGCACACGCCTTAGACTAACCCTGCAGGCCACTCACCTGGTAAGCAGATTTACTTAGACTCTGTCCTCCAGAATTTTTGGCAGAACATTGGATTAGGTGTGCCAGACTGGTCATGGCTTTGACTGCGGAGATTATACGTACAAAAACCTCTGAAGACAAATGTTATTTAATTGGGTAAACAATCTTAGTGCAGTTTCTCTGTTTTCTTTTAAGGGGCCTACCGGACAGGGCTAATGGGGCAGGTTTTGAGAATATTTTTTTGTCTGAGCCTGTGTCCATATGGAAGGTCCCATCCTGGCTCGTGCTCATATCTGGGATAGACAAACAGATGAATATGTGCCGTTATGCCCCAGGGACACTTGGAGCCGGGGAGATGAAGTTAGTTGAGCTGACTGACTATAGGGCTCTCAACCTTCCTAATGCTATGATTCTTTAATACAGTTCGTCAGGTTATAGTGACCCCCGACCATAAAATTATTTTCATTGCTCCTTCATTTGCTACAGTTATGAATCATAACGTAAATATCTGATGTGTGGGATATCTGATATGCAACCCCTGCGAAAGGGTCGTTCAAACCCCAAAGGGGTCATGACCCACAGACTGAGAACGGCAGCTATGGTCTCTGTCTTGGCAAAGCCACAGTCCAGTCAAGCAGATAGGTGCTCAGATGCACAGGGTTCAGGAAAGGGTCTGTGTGGACTGCAGAGGAGTGGACATTGAGTGGAATGGCAGGGAATCTTTATAGGACAGAAGTGATAGCTGGGCTGTCGTTGTCTGTGGTCCTTAGCTGTCATCAGCCACAAACTGACTATCCTTCTATTGGTTTCCCTCTCTCTAGAGAGGGTATTAGATCACTTATGCAAAGGATTTGATATTACCCCATGGGCCTGGGAAAGCACCGCAGAGGACACGGCTGGCCGAGGGCCACCGGAGCTGCACTCATCTCCCTGGGCTTGGCTGGGTCAACTCTAATGTGATAGCTGAGTCCCAGCTACAAGATTGATCCATGCACTTCATCATATCATCCGTGAGCCCAGTTCGCAGATGCTCACCTTCTCTGAACCAAGTGAGTAGTTCTACTCCAAGCCCTCCCATCCGGAAAGTCAGTCTTGACACTTGGGGGACATGGTCCAGGAAGCCTCATGTAAGGACCATCCTCCTAGCAAGAGGAAAGGGAGAGCTCTCTCGAAACACAAGCTGGCGCTGGGACTTGGCTGCAGTGTGGTGGCCTGTGAACACCTACACAGGAACTGCTTGCTCATCTCCACCAGCCACAGCGGCCAGAAAGGCACATAAAGAAAGGGCTGGGGGTAATCACATCCCTAAGATGGAGATAAACTGGGGTGAAGGCATAGTCCACCCTGCACTTATTACTGGCAAGAAGCAAATATACGTTATTCGTACCAGCAAGAGTCCATGCTTCCAAGTGAACACTGATGAACATGGAGTTGGTTTCCAAGTGACTTCTTGGAAATGGATTGTGGGTAAATAACATCTGCTTAAAGCCTGGAAACCCAGTTTCTTTCGGTTTGTTTTTACATGATTTGACAATGTGGTTTGCTTCCCCCCCCCCTCCTCTGGGGTGGGGGGTAGTAAATAAAGACTGTCAATTTAGTGAGAACCATAGCCAAACTAGTCTATGAGCCTGCAGGCACCCGCGTTGCTGTGAAGGACAGCAATTCAGTGTGAGATCAGAGTCACTCCAAGGGTAACCTTACCTAACACACTTGGGATGGGTATCATAATATATACTATCACACACGCACATACACACACACACACACACACACACACACACACACACACACACACCACTGTGGGATGTGCACTGTTATCCTGTTGGAGAAAATGTGAAAATCAATGTGTGGATTATTTCTGCTTTGTTACCGAACTGTGCCGCGTGTGCCACTCACTGCAGAATGAGGACTGCAGACTGCCACTGTTGTTCTTTCTGGGTGATTAAGGCTCCTTCCCTAGCAACAGGCAGCAGCAGAAAGCAAGCAAGCAGGGCAGGCTAATAAACCAGAGGGGACAGTGTCAACAACAAAGTCAGCCATGGAGGGAGGGACGGGGGCAGAGCACAGAGGCTCATGGGCTCCCTGTCTGCTGGTGGCTGGAACCTGGAGGGAAGAGGACCCTGTTGTAGAAGTCGCCTGGACTGGCTGGAAAGGAGGGCTTCACGTTTGATTGTGCGGGCAGTCGCCACTGGGCTGGACGAGGGCTGTCAGAAGTGCTGAATGGTGACTCTATTTGCCCTTCTCAAAATGAATCCATAAAGCTGATCAGCTCTCCCTGGGACTTCTGTGTGCTGACCCACCCAGAATGTCAGCTGGGTGTACGAAAGGGCCTGCAGATCTGGGCTGTGGGCATGGTGGATCTAAGAGTCTGCTCGTGCCCAGGTCCAAGGAGCCAGCTGCACCTTGGCATTCGTGACCCCGCTTCTGTAACTTCTAGAATGAAGGCCACAGCTCAGGCAAGTGAGAATTCTTAGGAAGTGAAGTCTGGTGCCTCTAAGTTCACATCAATCAAAGCTGCTGGTTGCTGATGAAGACAGGTACAGAGAGACCGTTGTTGGTGCCAGTTGTTGTTCCTGAGTCTCTAGCTTTCCTGTAGAACCGACTGTGTGTGAGCCTGGTCCTAGGGTTTGGAGGTAACCTATAAGGGCAGATGTTTTTGGGTTTTTTTTTCAATAATTTTTATCATTTTATTGAAATAAAATTCACATACTATATCATCACCTTTTTGAAAAAATATAAACTTTATTACAAAAAAAAACCTTGCAAATAAAAATGTCACACATCAAAATTAACCAGACCCAAAGTCTATACATTTCAATGAATTCCCATGCAGTTAGAGCAGTCATTTGGAGGAAATGTGGCACTTGACATCAGATTTTACACACTTACTATTGAAGATATTTGTGTATAGTTATCAGTTAAAAACTTAACTGGTAAATACGAAATTTAAAAGCATGGGTGCCAAGTGTTATGTGCCTGCAATGTGTAATGTCTAGATCAGATACAATAGAGCTGTCTCCTGACTGGGGAACGTAGATGGAAGAGTGTTTGTCTTATATACACTAAGCCCTAAATTTGAGTCCCAGCACAATAGCAATAGTAATAGATAAATAACAATAATCAATGTATTCTTTAAAAGTTTTCAATATGTGTGTTAAAATCCTTTCTTAGTTTTTAAAGTATATAATATATACATATATATATATATTTGATACATACTGAAATAATACCACAATTTTACAAAAAACAACAAAAGGTTTCTAATGAAAGCCCCAGGTTCAGAGCAGAAGCCTTTTGAAAAACCAACTGTCAGATAATGAGCTGGCCCAGTGTTATAAAATATCCCCCTCCTCCCCACATCCTTTGAAAGCCACACTGCCACTGCACATAAGCCCTTGTTTGCATTACCGTCCTGGGTCAGCATCCTCCAGGCTCCACAATGCTAATGGAAATGGAGGATTGTGGGAAGCTTAAGCCATGTCCCGTTCTGTCTGAAAGATCTGTATATTCCCAGGAATGGGGTTCTGAAAATTCAGGGTGTTACTGACTACAGGGTAGTGATTCTGTTTGGATCTTTGGGGGTTATCTTAATTTATGTTAGGGCTCAATTTTCATTCCCAACAAATGAGGCCGGGAAGTGGTATTTGGGAATGAGGGAACAATGGCTAACACTCTGACTAAACATCACTCGCCTGAGGGTGAGCCGGTGGTGATCGACTCTTCTTGATAAAGCCTGCAGCCTTTACTCTTGGCTGCTGAACACCGACCCAGGGCCTATGATGGGATGGATCCGAGTTCTTCAGTTAGAGACCCTAAAGCCAGCGTTTTATAAGGGACTTTGATGGCTCCTTTGGTGTGACTTCTTTTGATGCAGCTCTAAGTGACACTAAACATTTGGTGTCCTTTTGGGTTTTTCCAGGCACCGTGAACCATTTTTAAGAGTCAAGGAGAGCCTCCTTGACAGAGAGTTCTTCCCTAGACAATTCGGGGTGAGGAAGTGGGCCCCAGGGTGGGAAACGCTACTGCCATTTATACCGCTGTCCCCCAACTCAGGACTCTGTGGTTTGGTCTCTCCGTCACCATCCCTGTGAGAACATGTGAAAGTTGGCTTTTCCTCCCCTGGTCACCCACGGCTCTGCTTCCTTTTGAACAGCTCTTAGGTGAGAACTGAGAGGCTAGGAGAGCCTTGGTGGGAAATAAATAACATCGAGTCTTATTTTCAGATTTCTAAGCTGGGAATCAGCAAAACAAGCCTTGCTGGTAGGGGGCGGTGGCACTGTCAGCTAAGTATAGACTCGAGGTAGATACATCTGACATCTTTAAATGTCAAACTCACCGCACATCACAGATGGCATTGTGCCTGGGGATCGAAGTCCCTTTAAAATACACTTCATGTAAATACATTTTTTGTGAAACCACAAGCTTTGTCTCTCAGTTTTGTTTTCAGCTGGCTTTGATAAAGAGATCGGTTGGCATTCTGCAGCTAATTAAGCCGAGCTTCCCAGCTAACATCAATGAAAGGGCTAGGTGACTCTCACAAGCAGACGCCACTCTTCAGGGTCCAGGGGCATCACGGTGCCTTTGACTTGTGCGACACATCCACCCTTCAGAGCAAAGTTGTTTAGCTGTACCCATGAGTCTACAGCCAGAGCCGTCCTGTTGTCCGTGATGCAGATCCACCGTGTAATGAAACTGGCCAGCTCGCTGTGTCACCAGTGAGATTGGGGACAGAGTCAGGCTGCCTTTCCTCATAATTAGTAATACATATATTACAATAAATGTAATATGTTACATATATTGTAAATTCCTCCTGCTTGTTGGATATTTAATTTATTATTATTATTATTTTTTTTTTACTGACAGTCAATTTTATTTTCTTCTCTGTAGAAAGAAAAAAGCATTCTGAGTTTGGGGGGCTCCTCTGACTTTTGTCTGTCCAGCTCCCCCCCCCCAACTTGTAGTTATTTATATATCCTTAAAAAAATCTTGCATTAAAAAGCCTTAATATCCTAATTCTACATCTGAACCAGTCTAAGCCTCTAAAGTGATGATATTTTAACAAAATTATTGCTATCATCTTATAAATGATAGATTGGCTTCAAACAAAAGAGCAAGGGGGGAACACATTTTACTTATGCTTAGGAATATCTTTAAATAGAACAAAGTTTTAAAATTTTGGTGTTAACAAGTTCAGTTTTGTGTGTGTGAAAAAGAGAAACAATAAAACAGGTTACATGTCAAATAATTGCTAAAACTTTAATTTTTAATGCAGGAGAGTTTTTGTGTTTATATATACTTTCCCCCAAAATTGAATTCTTCTTCTTCTTTTATTTTTTTTTTAAGAAAACATGTTGACCATTTAGTCAGGAAGAGCTCGGGGGCTGTGCAACCACCCTGCTCTTAAGAAATTCCCGGGTCACAAGCACAGAGGAGTGTGAGATTAGCTTCTCTGCTGTGGTGAGGCAAAGTTAAAAGCACAGAAGTTCTGAAGAAAAGCCCTTCTAAACCATGTCATGCTTTGCTTTTTCCAGATGACTAAAGCCACCATCATTTCCCAAGCCTCACACAGGGCAGCGGGGCTGTGTGTGGTTTTACAAGGGTGGTAGGTGCTCAGGGCAAGCCTGTTCTGAGTGCTCGGCTGGACGAGGACAGAGAGGGCGTTCTAAAGGGAAATTCTCACCAGATGCTCTCTGAAAAATGACAAATGTCGGTGACCTCTTTTGTCTTGAAATTCCCGGTCACTTTTTTTAAAAATCACAGCCTTGTTTCAAAGCTGTGCTGTCTGTCTGTCTTGTGTTAAATGCTGGTATCTTCCAGAAGGCAGTCGGCTTGCTTGGAGGAACACTGCCTCATGGGACTGAGAGAGCTGGAGACTGACGTGTTTCTGAATCTCAGACAGGTTACTAAACATCACACTCTTGAATGGAAGATTTTAACTCACTGGTGTTCTCATCGGTTCCACCTTACCAGAAGCAATGTCAAACCTTTCACTGAGAATCGTTTAGGTTGACCACAAATAAAAGTGACTCCCTTGCTAATGACTCGGGATTCCTTGTGCTAAGTGTTCTGACAATCTCTTCGTCCAGCCACCGTCCTCAGTTTTTAAAGACTGCTTGTTTTGGGTCCCTCTGACTGTTTATTTTGGGGAGGCTGTTTATGAAGAAATTGACTTTCTGAAGAAACAATGACTCCTTCGACTCTGTGGGTGTTTCCTTTCTTTGCTACTTAGAGAATTTTCAAATATCAACGGGGTTATGCAAAGGCACAAGGAACAAGAACCAACCAATTCCTACATTATTTGAGATCAGGGAAGCACCATGGTGCCTCCGTGGGCTTTTTCAAAGTGTACCTCAATTTAACTACCCAGAACCACGAGCAGTGTCTTTGTCTAAAGCAGAGATGAAAAACTGGATTTTCCTCAACACAAATAACAAAGACTGACACTTGCAGAAGTACCTGAAAACCTGATAGCGCGCTGTCTCTCTGTGGAGAGATGTTTGGGCTTTTAAGAACTCATTAATTTGATTGTTAACGCCTCAGTGTTATCAGGAAAGTAGCTGTAGAAAATGGTTTCAGAATGTGTCATCTTCTCCTTGGCTTAATCTGAGGCAGTGTGTGGGCATGCCGGTATTTTAAAAGGCTAAAAATGTACACATTGCTGTACCTTCGAACCTGAGGGACGGTGAAGAGCAGAGCTTTCTGAACTTAGTCCTGCGTCTCCTGTTCTGCTTTCCTTCCAAGTCACTGTGGCGTCTTCAGGGAAGGGTCCTTTCTGGCTTCTTCCTTGTCGGTGTCTTGTTGAAATGATGTACCAACAAAAACAAAAAGGGGTGGGGGAAAGCCATGGCAGTTTTTCCATCTTGTCTTGGTTTTAATATTTAATGCCTCATCAAATAAAGCCATGCGTTTTCATTTTAACTAGGTGTCATTCTTTATTTGTTTTTAATGAAATGATTTGCGGTGTAAGACTGCCGTTTGGTTTCAATATTAATATATTGCTGAACTCCGTGGGTGTCATTTATTTTCAGTAGTAAATAACTGCTTAACTGGTGATTTCTCTTTTAAAACCTTGGTTTAATTCATTTGACTCCCAGGGAGTCTCATCTGCGTTTTCAAGTTTTATCTGGTTCCTGTAATATCTTTTGTAAATTAATAATGATACAGTCTGTCATTAAATAGGGTAGTCTCAGGGTCTCATCGTGTTCAGAACCAGAGAATGACTCCTGGCTGGTTTCAAAATCCAATCAGCAGGTTAATCATTAATGATTCTTTTTTTTTTTTCCACAAAAGGCTGATTAGGTTGTTTCAGAATATGAATTTACTAGAGTTCTGTTTTCAAATATATATACCAGTGCACATCTATGCATTTTTAACCTTAAAAGGGGTTAATTGGGTACAGAAGAAGTACCCTTTCTGTTTGTGTTGTGGCTTGTTCATTTTCTCATTGACTGTAATTGGTAGCTAAAATGTTGAAAACAGTTTGGGAACAAAATGTCTGCTTACACCATGACAAAATTGGCCACAATTTGCCGATTGGGTTGATAACAAAAGCCCGCAACACAAAATAGGTAGAAAAACAGTTTGTTCGGTGATGTGAGACCTCTGGAGGGTTCCTTTTGCAGGGTTTTTTTCTCTCTCTCTCTCTTTTTTTTCATTCTGATGTTTATGTTGTGATGGAAATACACGCAGAGAAGTCTCTGAGCACCCTCACAGCCTCCTTAACCACTTCATCATCTGGTTTCTTTTAAAACTTCAGAGAACAGCCTGTTCACCTGGCATCTGAGACACGGTTTAGTTAAAAGCACCTAAGCTTCTGCACCTCATCCAGGTTCCACCGGCTCAGAAAAGTCTCCAAGCTTACGATTTTGATCTTTGAAAGGAGAATTTAAATTGTTTCTTTTCCCCCCTAAGTCTTCCACACGGAATTATGACATGGCTGTAGCTCCACTCCCGAGAGTGTTAAACAAACACCACAGTTAAAAAAAATAAAAGTTCTCTACCTGGCCATGCAATAGACAAAAATTTCAACAACTAAAAGCACAAATGGAGCCTCGTATCTGGACAAACTGTAAACAAATGTTAATGTTTTACATAAGAAAATACTTTTTTTTTTCCAAATGATAAAATTAAGACTATCCTTCCCTTCGAGCCTGTTGTTTTGACTTGGTGTGTGTGTGTGTGTGTGTGTGTGTGTGTGTACATACATGTGAAGGTCTTCTTTTTTTCCATCCAAAAAAAACTCAGACACTCCAGGACAATAATTAGGATGAGGCTTCTGCTGATGTGATCTTTGTTTTCACAAATAAATACAAATAACTCAAACTGAAACTCGGATGGCTTTGGTGATAATACATTAGCAGCCGCGGGGAAATTTTCTTCATTGTAATGCTCTTTCACAACCCACATTCAGTTTCGGGAGGAAAATTATTAACCTTTTCAGCAGCTCAAAGAGGGGTGCACAATAGACAACTGGCTATGATTTGAAGCTTTTACTTCTATTTTTAAGATTATGGTATACAAAAAACCCTTTTTCTTTCTTTCTCCCCCCCCCCCCTTGACTAATTGCTTTCTTCCCCGGTTACATAATTAGTTGCTCTGTTTTCAATCAATTGCTTATTTTACCATGTTGACTTTTATTGTGGGGAGGAGGATTCCTAGTTCCCAGTCTTCTATTATTTGGTGCTACCAAGAGGAAGTGGACTTGAGCTCATCACCTCAGCTCTACTCCTGTGTAGGATCCCAGTACACACCTCCCTGGTATTTTTCAAAATCCGGTCAGGTCACATTTCACAGAGGGCAGATGGCTTGGTGTCAGGCGGCAGCTCCCTTTCTCCTCCCTGCCTCAAGTAGCCTCCGGGTCCCTATCTGTGACACTAAAGCTAGGTTTGATTGGGTTGATGCTGTGCAGGTCTCTGTGGCCCCGGGGCCTTTATGGAGGCTGGGCTAGCAGCCACTGCAGTTGTGCAGGGGTATGTGGGCATGGGTGGGGTGGCAGTGGGGGGTCATGTCAGGATCTTGCAAGCCTTGCTTCTTCATCTGAAACAGGCAAGAGATCATAACTTGAGACAGAGGTTCTGTTCTCAGAGACAGAGTGCTCACACCTTTGGGGAAGACTTTGAGTGGGAACTGGTATCTCCTGGGGTCTGACCAGCCTGTAGTTTGTGAACTTACTGTAAGCTCCCACAGTACCCAAGTACTCCACCCTGCCTGTGGCCCCTTCTCTGCCATGGAAAAGGTGACCATGGAAACTGAGGGACAAACATCCTACCTGTATCGTACTTAAGCTTCCTAACTTTCTTTCTCCCTCCTTCCTTCCTTTTTTCTTTTCTCCTTCTTTTTTTCATACTTTCTGTACAAGTTTAGGCTTTTTTTTATTGTTGTTGTTGTTGTTGTTAAACTATTTTTTAACCTGTTCTCGAGCTGCCCTTCTGTGGTTTCTACCTGTCTCAGTACAAGTGTTTTGTTGTGTCTGGTACCTAAGCTCTGACACGTCAGTGTGACCAGACTAGAAGGTGGGTGCCTTTGTATCCACCCTCCTTCCCAGGGTGACAGCAAGGTGTACAGAGATGGTGACATGGTTCTGTTTCTATTAAAGGGAAATGTCAAGAGACCTCAGGGTCCCGTAGTCTCAGTATGTCTGTGTAGGCTGGGGAGAGGAGGCAGTGATGGGCGGCTTGGCTGGTTGAGCAGTTTGGTGTAGGAGAATTTCTGCCTCGTGAGTTTGAGAGCCCTCCAGCTCAGATCTGTGCTGTGTAGGAGTGTACTATAAAAAGCAGGAGATGGAGGCTTCCCCTATAGTCTCCCCAAGCTTTGGGTGCCTTTGGAGTTGCACACTCTCCCTGCCCACTGTGGGGATCTCTGGAAAGGGCCAGCCTCTGAGCGGCTCGAGTATAGTTACTGAAACTAGACACCAACAGATGGCTAGGTATGGTCAGTAGGGCCAGAGGAGACTAAGTTCATGACCCAGCGCTGAAGACTGGCACAGGGAACAAACCGCCACTTGCCACTGATGGCTGTTGCATTTCTATTTTGGGGAGGGGAGCTATGAGGACAACCCCAGTTCCTGGTCTTTACCCCAGAGTTTCTAAATTAGAAGAGCCACGAGGAAGCTCGAGCGTTTGTGTGTCAAATGCATCCTCGGGTAATTCCATGCTGCTGCGGAGAGAATGGGCTAGTCTGGAGACCTGCACTGAGACCTGCTCTCTCTCAGGGCCAGGCTGGCATGCCTGGAGGATTGGGGCTCTGCGTTGTTGTTTCTGGTGAATACAGGTTTTCAGAGACCCGTGGCAGTTCTTAGTGACTGTATAGCAGGGCGTTCTATAATTTGGACCTCTCACAAAGCCAGTCAGGCTATATACATTTGCTAAAGTGTCCATGATGTTCTTCAAAAAATAATTTTTCTCTAGCAAAAATGGAGGGAAGGATGTGGAAAGAAAAGACCAGAAGATAGCCTAGGAAGACCAGACCTTTAGCTGTGGCCCTTTTGCCCAATTGTACCTGTGCTGTAAACTGAGGCAGTTCCTAGAGGTACCTAAGGATTACTAAAAGGTAAGCCAACTTGCAAGATCCTTGAGGCTCTGGTTTATTTGAATTACTGGTGAGCATCTGGCCATTCCACGACTCTCAGAATGTGAGGACCAGGATGCAGGGTGGGAAATTGGGTATGACTGTCAAACTTTACCTGTTGGACTTGGGGATCCCAGGGCTTTGGGCTCTGCCAGATTGGTAAGAGATGGCCTTGGCACATCCTTCTGAGAGGACCGATGCTGAGCTTGAGAGAAAACACGCATGGGGACACTCTAGCATGTGGGATGCTGTACTCAGTGGTGGGAGAGAGGAGCTGGGTGTCTGAACAGCTCTGGGAAGGACTCGGGCTCTGCTGTTGGGGCTGAAAGCAGTCACTTTCTCAGTCAGGCGCAGTTAACAGCAATGCATGGAGCACTCACAAGTTTCTCAGGGGAGTCCCCCACCCACAAAGGCTCTAAATTTGCTCGGAGATAATGGATGTAGCTCTGGACACAGGAACCCTGATGAGAGACAAGGTGGGTGGAGAGGCATCAAGGGTTTGTGCTTCATTCTCTGCATGGGCACCTCTAGCCAGGACTGCATTTCTGGTCCCCAGTGGGCACAGTATGGTGTGTGTAGTTTCCAGGCTGTTCATAACATCTTGGGGGAAATAAAGTTGTGTATCCATAGTGTGTGAGGGGGCAGTGTTAATAGTGAGTATTAAAGATCCACAAGAATAGCAAAGCCCACCAAAGCAGAGAGTAACATGGCCCCATGTGTGACCAGGTACCCATTCAGGCTCACCCCAGTTCTGGAGGGTCATGGGTAGTTTCTACCCACTCTTAGTGCCTACTAGATTATGGAAGCCATTCTTGAGATGTGATTAGCATTAGAAACAAACTTCTTATAGTACCTAGATGGACTAGCCTCTATTGATAACTAGTCATCCGACATGGGATCCACAGGAACTGGCTTTGCCCATGCAAAAGCTCCCAGACCAGGTAATTCAGGTCTTGTAGTGAGGAGCTAGAATTCAAGAAACTTCTCAGCTTTGGCCACTAGCCCAATGGAACTAGGTGGGAAAGACTCAAGTCCCAGTCTAGCTGTGCCCCTTCCAGTGTGACCTTGGGAAGGGTGTCCTCTTCCTCCTTCTGTATTCTTGGCATACTTCATCTGTAAGGCCTGGCCACCCCAAGCAATTTCTGTACCCACTTGACTGGGTATGCCATATTGTAGCTGCCTGGGCCATTAGGTTTGGGTCCTACATCCCGCTGAGAAGAGGCAGGCTGGTGGGGATAGGGTAGTCAGCTGCCTCTGCTTTGTTGGTAGAACTAAAGGAAGCCAGTTTCTCCTTCCACCCATGTCAGCCACTGGTGCGTCACTCAGTTCCTGTTTCTCTTTGCCCACCCAGGAAGGCGCTGCAGATGAAATCCTAGGCCAGATGGCGGATACTGTGAGCCTGGTCAGAAAATGCTGGCTCACAGGACACAAAACGGGAAGCTGGTTTTCCCAAGAGATTCACTGGGGGACTGGGGGTGGGTGGGTGCTGTTCCTCCTAACTGTGTAGGTGTCACATAGCCAGGTTCTTTAGCTTCTAGAAACTTCCCCACTGCCAATGCCAGTAGGGGCCTTTGCAGGGAAGTAAAGGCCCTATGGTGTCGCAGTTGCCCATATCAAGAGCCTTGAGCCTCAGAGGAGTGACCTGCAGCCCAGAGAGCATCCTTAGAATTCCAGTCAGACCTCAATGGACGGGCAATCTGTCCTTCGCAGGACTTCCTAACTTCATTCAGCAGCAGCCGACGTGTTGGGAAACACACAATACACCAGTCCGAGCAACTTTCCGTATTTCCTACTTCTCACGTCCTTTGGGCACTGTGCATTGTGAAGGAATCTCTTGGGGAAGGATGGAGCCATTCCAAAAATCATACACTCCTTCCACTGATACTGCAGGAAAAAAAAATGAGTCATTAACAAAAGGCCCCAGAAAAGTGCAGGATCTGCTGGAGGTCAGGGTGAACCCAGGGTGGTGTCTTAAACAGGCTGCCTACTGGAGGAGGCAGGGGGATGTCCCAGGAAGCTCTGAGTGGTACTGCCTTCTCAGCTATCAGCGTTGTTCAGAATCACAGCTGGAAACAGTGGTCAGCTTAGATTTGACCTTCTTCCCATGGGAGTATTGTTTCCAACCATCTCTTGGAAAAATTGCTCCATTCTGTTGGCGTGTGTGTGTGTGTGTGTGTGTGTGTGTGTGTGTGTGTGTGTGTGTGTGTGTGTGTGTAGCAGATCTGAGTGCAGAGCTGGCTTTGTGGGCCTTCAGCATGCCCTTTGGGGGCGTGGCACCATCTGCATCTCTGTATCTACTCTGCCTTTGGAAATACCCTTTCACTTGTTTGGGAGCGCTGAGAATGTGATCTGCAGGCAGGGTGCATCTTGGGAGGCTGACCACAGGGGCCTCAAGCAACAATGCAGTTATTAATAGAACCATGGTCTTTCTGGAACTTTTGTCAGCTTTGGACTGTCCTTGCAACCACTGCTTGGTTGTGTGTGTGTGTGGTGGGGGCTTGTCTCATTTTTTCCTTCTCTTCTATGGAGGCTACTTGGCACAAGTTCAAGTGAGCACATAGCTGTGATCTTCAGAGTCTCGAGAAGAGAATTGACTGGGGGCTCTGCACCTCCACGAACTGGAATTCCCAGTGACCTTGCTTGGGATTGCTCTGGGTCCTAGCGGGTGGGAGCTTAAGGCATCATCTAGGGTATCCTCTAAGTCCTGCATGAGTCTCCAGAAAAATCAACAAGAGCACACAGAAGTAGAGCCTCAAAGCTCACTGGGCATCAAACCCCATGGGGAAGTCACACAGGGTGGCCCCAAGCAAGACAGTGAGATTCTGGGACCATTTGTCATTCTGATCTCCCCTGAATGGCTTTAAAAAGTTGTCACACCTCACCACCACCCTTAGATTTCAGGTCTCACTACATGAATAGATGTGTTATTGATTTGACCCCCCCCCCCTGCTCACAGCGGCGTTTATGATCTGGCTCCCTTTTCGGTTTCCATGTACCAGAGTGACTGTCTCAGTGCGGTTGGCAGTGACCTATGTTTTTCTTGCATATTTTTGTTTCAGAATAACTGGGAGCTGAAACAGGAAGCCCCATGACACAGTTGATCGAAAATGACACAGACACAGAAAAATCAGGACGTGCCCCCAGCACCTCTACCTGCTGCCTGTTGATCGCAGCGAGAAGGCAGGTGAAAGGTTTTCCCCGGGAATGGACTCTGGCTACGTAGGGCTCTGTTGAGCCTCCCTGCTGCTCTCTGGTGATGAGCCTGCAGTATTTTGGTGATTGTCTTCTTCGGTTGGTTTCTCACTTACCGGGCCCTCTCTCATGTCTTGATTTTTATCTTCATTAAAAGCAAAACCAAAGAAAATGGAATAGTCTGTTAATTAGCTGTACGGAAACACTAATTAAGGACATTAAGCTTGAACTTAAGGTAACTTTCTCCAAGGCTACATGTCAAGTTTGTCATAACCACATAGATCACCATGGCATTTTGAAAAGTGTGTTGAGCTTGAATCTCAGTACTCGGTCATGATGGTCTTGCTTTTTATTCCATTCTAGAAGATCTCTCTTGGAGCCACTGTTGGCAGGCTGGCAGTTGAGAGCTTTGGGCTCTGACTATGTCTCCATGTTCATTTTGGTCACAGCCGATAAGTGGCCTAGAGTGTCACAATAGGAATTTCCCACTTTCTCTGCTCCCCCCACCTCCACGGACATTGACTTGCAGAGTCAGCCCATAATAATTTCTTATGGGGCCTACTGTGTGCCATGTTCTGGAGTCAAGATGGGCTAGCCTCTGCCCCCACCTCCCTGGCATGTGTAGCCTACTTATAAGTAAACTTGGCTCAAGAAGTGAAGAACTGTAAATCATGGATGTTTCATCCAGATGTCCTGATTTTCCAAATCCGTCCCTTAAATCCTGTGACTGGCACTCGAATGTCCTCTGAAATGGTTAAATGGCCAGTCATTCCTGCTCCAGAGTCCTCTTCTCATTTCCAACTGTAAACTGAACATATTAACCATCCTGGGAATGTTGCCAAAGAGGCCATTTGCAGTCACCTCCAAGACTCTATTAGTTTTCACTTGTAAGCTTAGCAGAAATCCAAGAATAACTCAGTGGCTGTGCTCACTACTTTATACTCTCAACATCAGCTTGCTAATTGGTCATGGGGCTCATCGCAGAGGCCCAGGGGTCCCATCCCATTCTCACCCAAATGCTAAGACTCTGGGAAGTCTCCCTAAACACCAAGTCCTGAGAGGCACCTTGACCCCTTCCACTTCATCTCTCTTCTTTTTTTTTTTTTTTATTTTTCGAGACAGGGTTTCTCTGCAGCTTTTTTAGAGCCTGTCATGGAACTAACTCTTGTAGACCAGGCTGGCCTCGAACTCACAGAGATCCGCCTGCCTCTGCCTCCCGAGTGCTGGGATTAAAGGCATGCGCCACCACCGCCCGGCTCATCTCTCTTCTTATTTTCTGCACGGGGCTTAACTTCTATTAGAAGTCACCATCATTGTTTATTACGATGTTGTCTCTGCATCTTACTGTCCTTCCTAGTTTTTTCTTGATAGAGGCAGATGTGCTGTCTTATCCCCAAGTCTGTCCACAGCATCTGGCACTCAGTACAGCAGACATGTGTTGCTTCTTAGCAATAGGCATATCTACATTCTAACTACATGGTGAGGCTTAAGCCTCCATCTCTGCAGCTGGTTGCTGGAGTAATAGGATGTGGATTCAGCCCATCCTCCATCCCCTGCCTAGCAGGAGAGGTGGGACACAAGCCTTCCCCTATCTTCATACCCAGATGCTCATTAGAAACGATCTTGCTTATCTATCCTCAAGTACAAGTTTGTTTGATTATATTCCTGGAAAGTCAAAAACCATTGAGTTGTGGAAGAGACAAGTCTTCAGTGGGGTGTCTCCAGCAGCAGCTTTCCTCAGCAGAATGTCCTGAGACTCTGCCTCCTATGCTAAATTCATTTATCTGGGCTCTACCAGAGAAGGAAGCAATGTGGAAGGGTCACCCACGGAGTGGAGACAAAGCCCCCAGAGATGACAAGGAGCTTAGACCCAAACATAGGCTTGTGCATGTGCCCTGCAGAGGGTCACACAGTCCTCTCTGGGCATACCCCTACCTTGGCACAGGGGCTTCCACTAGCAGGCATGTCTCCCCCAGATAGCCTTTCTTCTACTATGTTCTCAAACAGAACACAGCCCACCCTCTGTTCACTACCCACCTCTACTCAGTAGGGTATTTATGACCTCAACAACAACAACAGCAAAGTGGGAGTCACAGACTTTGGAAAGACCAGAAATAATCCATACAACATTCATGGGTTAATTCACTCATAAGGATAATAAGGGGGGAAAAAAGCAAAAGAGAATTGACCATATAATTTTAGATGCTTCTAGGACAAAATTCTGACCCTGACCAGAGAGTGAAATTAATCACAAATTATGTATAAAAACACCAACAAAAACCCTCAATATCCAGAACTCACCTGGATTCAAAGCACCAGAATTTGGAAGTAGGAAACATAAGGAACAAACACTGATATTCTAAAATTCTCCACAAGCATTTTTAAATTTTTATTTTATTCTGTTTATGTAAGTTTTTTGCCACATGGGTGCCTGATATCCAATGAGGTCAGAAGAAGATGCTGGATCCCCTGGGACTGGAGTTACAGACCATTGAGACTCACCATGTGGGTGCTGGGAATCAAACCTGGGTCCTCTGGAGGAGCAACAAGTGCTCTTTTTTTCCCCTTGTTTTTTGTTTTTTAAGACAGAGTTTCTCTGTGTAACAGTCTTAGAACTCACTGTGTAGACCAGGCTGGCCTCGAACTCACAGTGATCTGCCTGCCTCTGCCTCCCACGTGCTGGGATTAAAGGCGTGCGCCACCACCACCCGGCACAACAAGTGGTCTTAACCACTGAGCCAACACAAGCCTGTTTAATACTAAGCCAAGACTGAGCAATGCTGCTCTACCTTGTCGATTACGGCATCTTTCAGCCGATATGGCCACTGACATTTAGTATAACTGAGGATATGTATATGTATGCATGTATTTTATATTATAAATTATATATTATATTATAAATTATACTTATTATATTATTATATTAAATTATATATGTAATATAAATTATATTTTATATTATAAATTATAATATAATTATAATATTTCTATTATTTAAGTTATATACATTTAATGTAACTGTTAAGACAAGACTAAACAACACTGATCTAGGACCACCTTCTCTGTTACTCTCTCTTTCAGCCAATGTGGCCCCTGGACATTTAATATAACTGAGGATCAGAGCCTTTCACTCCTTTCGACTTTAATTTGTCTAAGCTGAGCATCTCCCATGGCTGCAGCTGTCATATTGAACAATTCAGAGGAGCATATATACCTTCACATGTATCATGGGAAGGCAATGTCCTGAGAAGCACAGGCGCTAGCCTGGCACGCAGGAGCAGCGAGCCCTTAACGGCAAGGGAAACTCTGGCTGACACAGAAAGAACTTGGGCTAGCTCTGTCTACTGGTTAACTTTGCAAAGGCCCGCCCTCCTACCTCAAGCATATTCTGAGGCAGCGCCTGAGCTGCAGCAAAGGAAACATTCCCTGCACTAGATGATTGAAAAGAACTTAAAATACCCTGCAAATGCCCAAGGCCTGTCTTTGTAAGTTTTCATTCAAGACAATGCTTTCACCTGCCTCTTTGGAGACTCAGCCACAGAGTGAGCCCTCTGAACCTACCTGCGTAATTACTGGAATTCAAAAGAATTCGTCTGCCACCCCAGAATTCACAGCCGTTGAAGTGGGCTTAAGTGGGGTTGCAGACAGCACCCGGGCTCCATCCCTAGGCTCCACATGATGGCGCGCAACCGTCTGTGACTCAGTGGATCCGACGCCCTCCTCTGGCCTCTGCAGGCACAACACCCACCTTATGCATGTGTACACATGCAGACAAAACACTTATACATAGAAAATTTATTTAATTTTTAAGGAAAGTAATGGGCAGAGGGAGCTGGCTGAGCCAGCCCTGCCAGCGAGGGGTTAGAGACGAAGAGAGAAGCCATGCTGAATCATTTTCCTCTTATCACTCAGCTGCTGTCAGATTTCTTTCTATTTTTTTTTTTTAAGTTGGAGGGGAAAGCACCTTAGACAGAGAATAATACTATTTAGAATTTCAGAGCTTTCCCTTTTAAGCACTTTATCATCTTGGGTTTAGCTTGCTCTCACACTGAGGCTCTCAGATCCGCCGGGGAGGGATTCAGGCTGTCACCCAAGCGTCCCTAAACGAAGTTCCGTCTTAAGGGAAGAATTCAAAGGTGGAGGTTGGTTTTTCACATCCTTGGACACACTCGAATGTTTAGTGTCACAGCCGGAAGAAAATGTTGAGAGAATTTTTCTTTTTAAACCCCTACATAGGTTGTGTTTTTTACCCAGCCTGCCCACGGCCTGTTGAGTTCCACGTGGTCTTTTTGCCCTCAGTCCTTGAATCAGTACGTGTGTCCTCCTCAGAGATTCGTGTAACCGGCAGGTTTGGTAAATGTGCCTTCTATGTCTCCTTATGAGCTATTTTAGAAAGCAATAGGCGGTATAAAACACCGGCAAGAGCCACGCTGGGCTCTGTGAAGGTCATACCCCTCAAGGGCCTCATCCCTAGTGCCCGACCGCAGGCCAGTGCTGTCACCACTCAACCTCCTGGTGGGTGGAATGACAGTCAATTCCAGGCCACCTGATTGTGGAAGGAAACATCTATGAATCTGGGATCTTCTGAGTGGCCTGGTCAATAGGTCAGCGGGACTGCCATGAGGTCGTGGGTTGGTTTTCTCTGGGGATGTCTGGTGTGGCCACTCGTGAATGCTAGTCTCAAGGTCAACTAGCCCATCTTGAACCACGCACAGATAGGATAGAAGGAGAGGCTTTCAAATGCTTTACTGAAAGTAAGACACACTTTCTGGGGCATTCCCCTAATCGCCTGTACTGGTGAAGCACGTCAAAACAGGAAATGAGGTTAGCATGGAATGACTTTCTCTCAGAGAACTTATGTTGCCTCCTCAAGACCACCAGATTCTTCCCAAAAGCTTGTGGTCCCGTTTCACTCCTTCCCGGGGCTTTCCTGGAAGTGGGAGAGGCTCTGTTTTTCTGCAGGCTTTTCGAATAGGTGTCTTTGGGAAACACCTGCTCCCAGTCTTTCGACTCCTGCCTCTCCCTCCCAGATCAGCCCCTCTGAAACATTTGTAGGTTGGCGCGAAGCTAGATCTGCATATATGCCAACCACAGCAAGACTGTGGTTAAGCAAAGGGCCCTGTGCACATCTGAGGAGAAAGGGTTCGCATGTGGCATGGGCTCTAGGCAACTCCTGCCAAAGCAGGGCTCTTTGATCCCATGTTTTCACAAAGATGCCAGGTAGAGAAAGCAAATGCAGAGGTGGGGGTAGGCTGAAAACCTCCATGGGAACAATTTCTTCTCCTCCCCTGGCCCTTAGGGGACTTTCAAGGCAGAAGGAGCTTGCTCGGCTGGCTCCTTTCAGAGGAAGACCACTGAGTTCTTTGATGAAGTTGTCGAGATGTGATGAAGGTCTCACAGTCTTGGCAGGGTCTCTTAGTTATCTTTGCTGAGGCCTCTGACAAAGGGCTCTGGTTGAACTTTCTAGAACCACACATCTTTTCCTAATACTAAAGTACTTTTGAGGTCAGTTTGCCTTTATGCAGTTGAAAGCATGGCCTTGACTCACAGTGACTAAGACAGACTGTAGTCTCCAAATCCTAGACTTGATTTACCTCTTGGCATCCACCCGCCCACCCTCTGGGTTCTCACTTCTGTAATCATGGGCGGGTTTCATTTTATACTTGACTTAGCAGGATCTGAGAAGCCAGCCTGATCACAAGGCTGGGAAGGATCTCGATGGCCATTCTTCTTGAGGCCAGGTCTCGTTCAGAGGCCCCGTGTGTCAGTGCTGAGTGTCTGTGTAGACAGGTTTGTAAATGGTTATCTCTCTAAGAACCATCCTGGCTACCCAGGCTGAGGCTCTGGTTTGCTCTCTTCTGGGGGCTTCCAACATTAGTTCAGAGTCTCTTCACAGGCCCTGGAGGCGGTATTATCTTCATTTAGGTTAAGGAAACCAAATTTTCCCAAGAACAGGTCCACCTCCTGCCACACAGCTGACTCATGGTGGTGTGCCCTGGCTTGAAATCCAAAGTGTCTGGGCTCAGGGTCTCTGCCTGCCATGCAGCCTTTCCCAAGGCAAAACTGCCAGTTCAGTGACCTGTGCAGTTCTGGGTTTAGCTTGCTGTAGCCCTCTGAGTCAAAATGGTAGAGGCCTCAGCTCTGACCACTGGCACCAGAATCAACCACTTCCACTGGCTCCCAGGGGACTTTAAAAGGGCAAAGGCCACATCTGCTCTTGGCTGTCAGTGCTGAGTCAGTCAGTGATTCTACAGGGTTCTAGACTGAATGGTGGCATGGCCAGACAGACAGAGGCTCCTGGGCCCCAGACAAGCCTCTCCCTCTCAGTTAGTTAGGGTGGGAAAAACATTAAGAATCGGTGACAATGCAGAGACAAGCATAGACCGATAAACTATGAAAAGACTTCTACGCAAGTCACTGCTGGCCTTTGAGGAGGGCAAACGAGAGAGAGGAAAAACAAACCATCCAAAATGGCTACTGGTCTGCAACCATCCCTCTATACCAAACACTATCCTGCCATCTTGGACTTCCAGGCCTTTCTATGTTCACAGTCCCCAACTTGCTCAGGATAGCTTGTTCATGCCTATTAAAAATGAATATTCCTAGCTGGGCGGTGGTGGCACATGCTTTTAATCCCAGCACTCGGGAGGCAGGGGCAGGCGGATCTCTGTGAGTTCGAGACCAGCCTGGTCTACAAGAGCTAGTTCTAGGAAAGGCTCCAAAACTACAGATAAACCCTATCTCAAACAAACAAACAAACAAAAAATAATATTCCTCAGTTAGTCATTGTCTAGTCATTCATGCTCAGAGGAGGTCCTGGTCTGAGCAGGACTGACCTGTGGTGGAAACCTTTCCTTAGGTTCAGGCTCCCTCAACTCTGGTTACTTTGCAAATGGTAGCTACTTAATCCACATTGTCCTTTTAAAAGGGAGTAGGCTACCAGTAAGCTTGCCTGCGCCTTCAGGGTTGCCTCAGCAGAAGCAGAGCCGATCTTGAGTTGTGAGAATGGGGAATGAGTGTGGGTATCTAAGTGTGTGTGTGTGTGTGTGTGTGTGTGTGTGCGCGTTGGGGGAGATATGGTCATATGAGTATTGTGCTTATATACATGTGACACGGGCATGATGATGCAGACTGTATGTTTCATGCTGAGTGTCTATGGAATAGATGTCTATGGTACATATATGGGTATGTCTATATGACATATGTCTGCAGCATGTGTGTACTTGGGTATGCTTGTACACCCATGCCTATGTGGGTAGATGTAAGTGTAGATATCTGTGGTGCGCGTGTGTAACACACACACACACACATATAGTGAGTGTGTGCCTAGATGTGTGATACATGTATAATGTGGGTATAGGTATATAAGGTTCATGTGTGTGGTATCTGCACTGGGTGTAAATGGGTATGACTTTTGTGGTACATGGTGTCTGTAGATGTATGCAGTAGCATGTGCATGTGTGATGGGTGTGTGCAGTAGCTGTGTGCCTATGTGATGGCTGTGTATAGTAGCCCTGTGCAAGTGTGATGGTTGTGCACGGTAGCCATGTACATGTGTGATGATTGTGTATAGAAGCTCTGTGCATGTGTATAGTAGCCATGTGCCTATGTGTGTGATAGTGTGTATAGTAGCTGTGTGCATGTGTGTGTAAGAGTTGTGGTTAGTAGCCATGTGCATGTGTGTGTGATAGTTGTGTATATTAGCCATGTGCGTGTGATGGTTGTATATGGTAGCCGTGTGCATGTGTGTGTTATAGTTGTATATGGTAGCTGTGTGCATGTGTGTATGATAGTTGTGTAGATTAGCTGTGTGCATGTGTGTGTGATAGTTGTGTATGGTAGCAGTGTGCATGTGAGTGTGATGGCTGTGTATGGTAGCTGTGTGCACGTGTGTGATGAACGTGTGCTACCAGATCCTTGCTTTGCAAATCCACAAACTAGAGAAGATATTGTCTAACAACCACATCAGCAGAAGGTCACATTCTTGAGATGACCCAAACTGGTACCTGAGAAAAAGGGAGATTATCTTATTCAAATGATATCTGTATTCCAAATACGATGGCGGGTGCCTAGGATAATTCTGGTGTGGGGGTGGGTGAGCTGGCTGAGCATTTAACACATGAACCTCACTACGGTGGGAGAAAAGTCTCTGTCCTAATACATTAGCTCTGAGCAAAATACCTGGCAGAAAAGGAAAGGCTCGCCATGCTGACCACCATATACATTATTTGCTTTCACTCACCAAATTGTTTGTTTGGAAAAGGAATACAGTAGAAAATGTAGACATGTCCATCAGAAAGATATTCTCCTGGAGTCATAAGGACCTTAGCTGTGATGTACGGACATTACAAGAAAGAAGAAAAGAGGATCACATTCTCAGAAGAAAAAGAGAAATAGTGGTTGAGCAAGAGGATGGGCTGACTTGTGACCATCCTGCTTCCCCAGCCTGTGTCAGACAAGGCCAGCTCCTGCTCTCAAAACCATTTGCCTTAATGTAAATATTTTGAAGTCTTTCTTTTCCTGAACCTTTAACCTTGCTGGTAAATAGAGCACATACAGTAAATGAATTGTTTTCTGAGAACTTTTGAGGAAATAGGAAGGGTGAAAAAGATTTTTTTTAAGAATGAGCTAAGTGTCAGTCTCTTGCATGATTGACAACCTTTGCATTCTTTTTCAACTCTGCTTCAGAAAGCTCTGGCTCACCAAAACCAAAAAAAGCTTAATTTTAACTTCTGGAAATCAAAACGATTAAAATGTGTAACTATACCCATTCAAAGAGAGCAAAGTCTATAGGCAAAAGATGAGGACTTATTACCTGGAGACAGTCTCTGATAAAACAGCACAGAACTATATAAACAAAATTTAAAGAGAATCTAAGCTTTCATTTTGTTCTTTTTGCAAAAAGTGAGTAGGAAGAAATGATCAGTGTTGGGGCTGGTTGCACACAGCAGTAGCTCAAAACCTCGCTCCCCATTGGTTCTGGTCTACTGTCACTGTCTGGCTTCAGTCCTATCATAAATTCTGAGCTTATGACAAAAGAAAAGAACAGGGCTGTAAGGCCCATTTTCAGTCTCAAAGGCATCAGCCTTCTCTCTCCAGGCAGGAGGCTGAAGGAGATTGCTGTGTCAAGCCATCTTCTAAGACCGTTTTGTGAGAACAGCAGGGTCCACCCCAAAACTAGATTACCCCACTAGCTTCCCCGAGGAAGGCTTTCTTTACATCTGCCTCACAATTTTACTGTTCCGTGAGTATACAGTTTCCTGACTTTCAAGATCCAGGGAGGTGTTGTCAAAACACAAGATCCCTAGTGTGCTTTGGAACTGGTGGGGAAAAGGGGCTCTTTGTAACCTCAGTCTTGGTAAAGTCGCAGATGAGGGTGAGTCCAAAGGCCCCCAAGACCAGCCGGAGCCTCTGGGCCTCACTCTCTCCTCATCCCACAATGCACTTGCCCATTCGGCTAATTCTGACAAGTCCCACAATGCCCATTTGGTTAATCCTGGCAAGGTTAGTTTCTCAAAGACTGTTCCTGTTGGAAGGTAAACTGAGGGCATCGTGACTACATCCTTCACGTCTTTGATGGAGGCAGAAGAGAAAAAGGAAGCAGAAAAGACGAAATGAGTCACTCCACCTTGTTTAAAGATGGATTGAACTAAACCACAGTGTGTTAAAAAACAGGCAGGTTGCCAGAAGTCTGTGAGCTACGCTCATCTTCATCCTTCTCCGTTTTTCCTTTCAGAATAGGCGGAAGACTCAGCTCCATTCCAAGTCTGTGTGTGGCATTTTTATCTGATTGACCTCCTCCTCTAAATCCTATCTTATCTCTGCTTGTAAATTATCAGCATCCTCCGTCTTGCTCTCCTGGTCCAGGAGCACAAAAGCAGGCAAGTCTGCCCTGCAGGAAAATTAGCTACTGTGAGGTCTCTGGGCCTCTGCAGGTCACTTAGAGAACAGGTCTGGGAGGACTCTGGCTTTGCCAGCAAACTAACTGTTGTGTGCCCCCCAACAACCAGGCTCCCCACATAAAGGGGGTGAGAACTGCTGTAAGTGATGGAATCTTCCTTGGTTTTCCTATCGTGGCCTTTCTTGTTGACATAGAATATCAGTCAGTGCAAAATTTCTGGACACTGCTAAGCTTGAGGAAGCCTTTGTAAGCCTGTGTTCATAAAATGCTTTTGGAATGGCTTGCAGGGGATGGGTTTGTTTAACAAGAAGGCTCACTATGTTAGGTTAATTTGAAACAGCTGGATGATTATCTCCACTACCCCAGGCCCAAGGCAACCAAAAGGCAAGGGAGGAGTGGGAGATCTGCCCCCCCTGCCTGCCTGTAGGGACGGATGTCTGCAGGGAGAGATCTGGAAGTTCTCTAGGCTCCCACACTTCGAAGCTTCACGTCCAAGCATACTTGCAGGAAAGCTCCTTGTGAGGTGTCTTAAAGGAATCTTTTCCAGAAAGGATGTCAGTCTGAAACCTGTGTACTCGGGAGATGCTTACGTGGACTGACAGGTGAGGCTGTTGTGGGAAAAACTTGAAAAATGGGACCCCTTGTTTTTCTGAAGTCACAGCAATCAGTGCTCAGAACTGAAACCACAAAGGACCCGAAAGCAAAACAAGGGGAACCGGAGGCTTTTCTGAAGAATTCCCTGTGCCCCTCGTGGCGTGGCAAGGTGACCCATGTTCCTGGTTCACCTTTAGGCTGTGTGCAGGTAGCCCATTATAGAGCTGCCCAGGCCAAGCAAGGGTTGCAGTCAGAGCTGGCTCTGATAAGGAAAGCCCTCCCAGGCAACTCCCACCAGTGCTAGCTGCCTGCTTTCCCCCCCTTCAGCTGGGCTCAGAACAGGGAAGATCAAATCCAGTGTGCGCTTCGCACACTGAAAATCGGGAACTTGATCACTCTGGAGTGACGATGTGTTTTGAAAAAAGAGAGGAGAGGTGTTCTTTCCCTGAAAGTTCCCATCCACTGTTGAGTAAACACCATAAATCTACGGTGGGAGACAGGCTGCCTGCGCTCAGGTTACCGCCGGCTACAAGTTTAGCTTCAAGTTTTAATTCCCTGAACATGAGCAACGTTGTATTCCAGCACAGGTCTGATTAATGAGGCAAGTTCGCCAACTTTGGGGTCAAAGAGCAGCTTCCCACCCCTTTCCCTTCTTTTCCTCCTGTGGCTCAGGAACCATTTTGGCAAATCCCCTCCATCCCCGCCCCCCATTAAATATGGGCAACTGACTGCAGTAAAAGGCAGATAAACCCCTTTGTCTCTGGGCAGAGATGACTGCTGACAGAAAGCAGGACTGATCCAGTTTGCCCTGGGGAATCCAAAATGTCTCATTATTAGCTCCAGTGGGAGTCATGTACACCTTGGCAATTGTCTGGGGGTCACAGAGGGTCTGTGGGAGACATCCAGGACCCCACTGACATTGGTTTATGCATAGAGCATTGGCGGGGTCCTGTTTGCAGGTAAAGCGACCAAGGCTGCATCTTTGAAACTGGCAGAAGGTCACATTCTTGAGATGACCCAAATTGGTACCTGAGAAAAAGGGAGATTATCTTATAAATGATATCTGTACTCCAAATATGATGGCGAGTGCCTAGGATAATTCTGGTGTAGGGGTGGGTGAGCTGGCTGAGCATTTAACACAAGCTAGGTACCCTCACTCCAACTGCCACGGTGCTCTTGGGAATGGTTTTGGGAGCTCTGGGAAGGCCCCAAATGGTGAGTTCCTCATATGTGACGTCATTTGCTGGCTAGAGCAGCCCTGTGAAGTGGGCGGCGTTATCTTTCCTGTGAGCGAGCTGAGGCATCTGGGATGACAGAAGGAACTCTACCAGCGAATCTCTGTCATCAACATCAGCTGAAACCCAAGTCCTGGGGCACCCCTGTGAGGAATTTTTTTATCAGATTATTTGAGGCAGGAAGACCCACTCCAAATCTGGGTCGCTGGTGGCAGGTCATATAAAAGGACGTGGAAAAAGAAAACTTTGATCTTTGTCTATCTGGCCTCACGTCTTCTGGCAAGACCATCTATCCTGTTTCTACGGCATTTCTTCACCAACATTAGAACTGATTTCTTTGGGATTCCAGTACAGACTGAAGCCAGGGTCTCTCCAGGACTCCACATTGAGTCTGTGAGCTATCCAGCCTCATGGACTGAATGGATACTTGATTCTGGACCTTTCCAGTGTGAGAAGCCATTGCTGGACTACCTGGATGGCGTCTTGTGAACAAGCTAACAAATCCCATACAGATTCTCGGCTTTGGAGAACCCTGACCCATACACTAGATCTGAGCCCAGCTCTGACTTCAAGTTCAGCATTAGTAATAAATAAGCGCATGTTCACTGCCTGCTACTAGTTCTCATGCACACACACACACACACACACACACACAAACACACGCTCCCCCCCCCCCAGTCTGCACCTGTATTAACACTGGATGCACCTTCAGGAGAACCTGAATTGGTCCAAACTGTAGAGATCCAGAATATAAATCCCCCATGCTGTCAAGGCATTCCAGAACCAAACTTTCAAGTGAGCTTTGATTTTTTCACAGTGACCAGCTGGTAATGTCCTTAGATGTGTAGGCCCTTTTGTCTGTCACAGCTGCTCTACCATGCCATGTAGCATAACAGCAGCCAGCGGCGATGCACAGAGGAGAACCACCGTGTTCTGATAAAACGTTATTAAAAAAATAATCAGGTAGCCTAGTCATTTGGGGCAATGGGCAATAGTTTGAGGCCCCACTGTTTTCATCTCAAGACGTCATTCAAAGGAATTCATTTTAGACATAGGGTCTGTCCAACCGGGATGGGGGTAGGGGGCGAGTGTCCTTGCAGGCAGGTAGAAGTATGGGGACACTTACCACTTACCCTCCAGGTAGCCCAGGCCCAACAGTCTAGGAGAAACGTAATGTGAAAGCCTGGTTCCAGTGCCTTATGTACCTAGCCTGCTTCCTAAATCTGCCTCTACCCGGCCCATGCAGCAAAGACATCCAGCCACCTCTCACGACAGTGAGAAGACCTGATAACAGGTGGGCAAGGGTCAGTTCACAGTGCCACCCTGACTCGCTTTACCATCCAACCTCTCTGATCCTCTTTTTCCCCTTTGGCATATGGGGGGAGAAGATTGGTCCTTGTCCCATGGAGATATAGGGGAAAAGAGAAGAAGGGCCTGGATAAGGCTAGCCCCCAGGGAAGGGGCCTCCATGCTGAGGTGCCAGGAAAGGCTTTTGCCATCTGTCCATGCCTGGGAACCAATGTCAGATTGTAGGGGAGCTTGGCAAGCTACGTAAAAGGGACCTTGACTCACTTCGTGGTAAGCAGCCTAGCATGCTGGTTCAGATTCTGGTGCCTGAGGACCCCATTCAGGTTCAATCCCATCCCGCATGCCAGGTGCGGCCCTTGGATCTCCTGTGGTACTCACACATACACAGCTTTCTAAAAAGGTCCAAACTCCTCACGACTTAGGGATGGGGAAACTGAGGCACTGAACTGAAGCAATGCCACAATAAATGGAGGAAAATAAGAGACCTGGTGTAGGATTAGAACCTGGCAGGTGAATGCCTGAGTTTTCCCGCCAAACCCACTGATACCCAGGACACAGCACATGCTAGGTCTTGGCGGGTCTGCTACTTGGCTGGACAGGGAGGTGCTCTGAGTGTGGAGGAAACTGAGGCAAGGCCAAGCCTTCCTCGTTCTCTGGGATATGCCTGTGCCTCCCGTACCAGCTGCCCTGAGAATGACAGAGTCGAGCCATTGGTCCCCCTTAGACCCTTCATTCCCCAAAGCCCTTGGATGTTTAAAGGCGGATGGAAGGAGAACCTGAGGTTGCACTGTGCACAGGCTGGCAGAGGAGGAGGCTCCAACACTGGCTAGAGATGGACACTGTCCCTGTTATCATCTCCATGCCCTCAAAATGAGAAGGCGAGTTGGTAGAGGAGCCAATGGGCCCCCCAGCCCCTGGAACGGTGCTCCTGGGTCCTGATGGCAGCTCCATCTGCCTGCTTTCCAGGCCTGGGAACTGGGACTCTGTGAGCTGAGCTGTGCCCCCCACTGGGAAGTGAGAGCCTATCTCAGTTCCTCATTTGAGGCACACCCAAATTCCCAAGGCAGTTAAAAGCCTCAAGTTGCTCAACTGTGTCAGGGAAAGTCTGGGCCGTAGCTTCTGGCATAGTGGCTGGACCCAGACTTTGGGGAGCAGAGTCTGGGCTGTCTGGCCCCGGAGGTGTTAGACACACGCTGCCCGTGTCCCACAGTCCACACGGGGAAAGGCGCTGTGATTCTGATGGCCAAGGGACAGCCGCTCTCCATTTGTCACTGATGCCTCCGGGAACTAAATCTGAAGGACGGTTTTGACTGTTGTAATCGAGCAAGCTGAAGGAAGCCAAGGACATCACCACCCCCTTATTCCGGGACTTTTTTTTTCTCGGTCAAGAGAAGCCATTTCAGTAAACAAGGGCTGTGACCAAATGTACCTCACCTCTCCCTCCCCCACACCACACCCTGTCATTCAGGCTGGGATGAAATGAGCCAGCAAGAAACGTTTCAAGTCTACTTAGGTTTATTTCAGCATCTTTTGAGCGACATCTGCTTGGGACACCTGTGGCCCAAGACCCGTGGCCCAGTTCTACCCCCCCCCACACACACATCCTGTGACTTAAATGCTTCAGTGGCCTGTGGCCCTCCAAGTAGCGCCACTTAGGAGCCTTTAGCGATTCCCACTCAGGATCTGAAAGTTGCTGAGAGTCAGTGCTTCTTCACGGGAGCTCACTCTAGATAGATGCCCCGCAGCCCAGATTGTTCTGACAATTGGCCTGGCCCTGTTCCCAGCATGCACTGCAGCTGGCATGGCAGGTACTCCTTCCCTTTGACCTTATAGGCTAATAACCCAGCAGATTCCCAAGTGATACAGGCTGAGAGTCGGCACATCGGAGCAGATGCGGATGACCCCAGGGGCCGGGGTGGGGCTGAGGTCTGGCCCAGGGGATTTTAGGGTTCCAGGCTGGGGGATTTGGAGGCTGTTTCCCAGCAGGAGGCTGTCCGAACTCCTGGGATTTCCCCATGGCCTAACCAACTTGGTTCCTCTAGCTTTGGTTCTTTTTCCTGCTGAGTACCCTTCTTTCCCATGATGTCCCCACATCTTGGAAGCTTCCAGTGGCACAAGTGTTTGCTGTTAGAATTCAGAAGGCTGAAATAACTTTACCAGCAAAAGTCAAGGTGCCTGGGGTGCCAGAGGGTAACTTTTGTTCCCCCCTCTTTGGTTTTTCTAGGCTGTCAGCAGTCCTTGGGGACCCTTCCTCCGTCTTAGAGAATGACTGCGATATTCACCTCTGCCTTGCCTCCTTTGGCCTCTTGTCTCCATTTTATGGGGACCTGGATGATAACAAAATTGTGTTTCGGGACCAGAGACGGCCAGGTGATCTCTTCAGCTCTAAGTCCTTTGTTACATAGAGTAATAACTCTGGGTTCTGGGAAAACCTCGTATAGTGAATTCCAGGCCAGCCTGGGCTAAGAGTGAAAACCTACCTCAAGTAAAATAATACAAGAAAACAAAATTTAGTGTCTGTGTGGACCTCTACGTGTGCGTCTGTGTGTGTTTCTGTGTAAGTGTGCTTGTATGTGTGTATTTCTGTATATGTGTGTATGTCCAGGAGAGGGGCTGATAGCAAAGAAAACACAATCCAGGTGAACTGGTTGGAGCAGAAAGAGTATGAACCATCATATCCAAGGTCCTCCAGAAGCCGCTTGAGAGTTGAGGGTTGACAAAGACACAAGACCTCCAACCAGCAGCTCTTGATCTTCTGCTAGGTGGGCAACCATCCTGGTTTATTCAGGGCTTAAGATCTCCTGGGATGAAGGACTTTTGGCATTAAAGTCAGATCAACCCTGGGGAAACCTTGATGTCTGTATCCCAGGCCTTCCCTCTAGAACACTGTGGTTCTGAAGGGATCACTGGGGTAGGTGCCCCCCCTTTGGTTATTTTTGGTGTGTCTGTGGTGGTGGCGATGGTGTGGTGTGTGTGTGTGTGTGTGTGTGTGTGTGTGTGTTTTGCCGGGGAGAGGTGTTGCTCTCTCTCTTAGAATAGAGGCCAGAAGTTTTCCAGGAATTTGAACTGTGAGGTGGGAAGCGAACACTTAAAAACCTTTAGGGTTTAATGAGAACAGGATTTTATTTTAAGGGTAAATTATAATACTTGACAAAATGCAGACACATTGCTTCTCAGAGCTGGAACTGAGTCAGTGTGGAAAGTATTCTTTCTCTAGGGGGCACAGCGCTGGACTAAGTGTGACTTACAGAGAGAAGTCCCTTCATCTGGAGATGGTTCAGTGAAGACTGCGGTGGCATTGTCTCATCACCAGGGACACCTAGGTGAAGAGGTGAGCATCTGGAGGGAGAGTTCTCGGGGTCTCAACCTCTGGAGCCTCCGTTGTGGCGGCTCATCTTCTTAATTGAGCAGGGTTTAGAATCACCGTGGAACCACATCTCTGTGTGTGCCCATGAGGGCGTTCACAGACAGAATGAACCAAGAAAGGAGGTCTCACCTTATCATCTCATGGGCTGGGGTCCCAGAGTTATTTAACAGGATGATGAAGAAGATGATAGCCTTTATGAAGAATGTGTAGGAGATCTTTATATATGCTTAGTATAAATCCTTTATTGACTGAAAAGATTTTGAATATTTTCACACCATCTATTATTTTGTTGATATGATCAGTTTATCACTTAAATTTTGTGATCAGTAAGCTGTGTGGTGGTGGCACACACCCTTTAATCCCAACACTCGGGAGGCAGAGGCAGGTGAATCTCTGTGAGTTCGAGGCCAGCCTGGTCTACATGAGCTAGATCCAGGACAGGCTCCAAAAGCTACAGAGAAACCCTGGCTCCAAACCCTGTCTCGAAAAACCAAACCAAACAAACAAATTGTGATTAGCGTTTTTTCATGTTCTAAGAGGTCTTTGTCTACCTCGAGACTGCCAAGTCTTCCCGGGTCTTCTTCTGTTTGTTTTATAGCTTGGGACTTTTACTTCTAAGTTTGTGTAACTTAATTTTCTCTTGAAGATTTAAAAATTTTACTATTATTTTAGGTTTTATTGTCTCATCAGCTCTAGAACTTCCTCTGATTCTTTAAAAATACATTGCTAAGAAAGTGGGGGATAGAGAGGATAATGGAACACATGTGATAAGGAAGTAGATAGGAGACTGTGGGGGAAGGAGAGGAACCGGCTGGAGGTGGGGAGGCACTGGAGCAAACAGTGGGGGAGGGGGACAAGTGAGAACAAAGTATAATGCATAAGACCATATGAATGAAGATGCCACAATGAAGCACATTATTTTATACGATAACCTTAAAATGAACACACACACACACACACACACACACACTCCTATACATTCATTGCTGTCTGGCAATTCTCCATCTATTCACTCATTATGGCTATGTTTTCTCTTATGTCCTCTGAACATATAATTGCTACTTAAAGGTTTTTACAGGGCTAGACAATTAGTTCAAGACTAGAGCAACCGTCTACCATGTGCAAAGCCCTGGATTTAAACCTAAGCATCAAGGGAAAGCAGGAGCTCTTGTCCAACTAACATATGATATACTTTGGCTTTTGTGGTACTGTTTCCCTTTCAATACAAATCACTTTAAAACTTTTTCTTGCGCCGGGTGGTGGTGGCACACGCCTTTAATCCCAGCACTTGGGAGGCAGAGGCAGGCAGAGCTTTGTGAGTTCAAGGCCAACCTGGTCTACAGGAGCTAGTTCCAGGACAGGCTCCAAAGCTACAGAGAAACCCTGTCTCGAAAAACCAAAAAAAAAAAATTTTTTTTAATCTTACCTCTCTAAAACTTCCGTTGATATTGTTTCTCATAATGGTTTCAGAGGTTCTGGATTCTGTCTTTTTTTGACATCAGGTGGTTATTGATGGACCATCACCTCGAAGTTGTAGAAGTTTGGCTTTGTATTCTTTAATGTAGCCTTGTTGAACATTTTCCCTTAGATGGAAAGAAAAAGTTTAATCCCTGGGACATGGTCTCTGCTCCTTAGTATAATGTGCCCTAGGATTTTGTGACTTCCCTCAGGCATTTCAAGGGCTCTTTTGGAGAAGTTGGCAGGATTCAAACTCATAAGTATTCTCTCCCAGTTGGTAGGCAGGAGAGAAAATCTCTACTCACCTTTAGGATGTAGTTACCCACGTTGGCGCCAATTTGTTGGCAGAGGCTGCTCATTCGTTCCCAGCCGCCCAGACCTGAAATAACCACACAGAAACTGTATTAATCAAAACACTGCTTGACCAATCACTTAGGCATATTGTCAGCTAGCTCTTATATGTTAATTAACCCATCTCTATTAATCTGTGCATCACCACAAGGTTGTAGCCTACCAGCAAATTTCCTACTGTCAGCTTTCTTTCTCCTCTGGCAGCTACACGGCATTTCCCTGACTCCACCTACTCTCTCTATATATCTCTGTTTGAATTTTCTGCCTGACTTTACTCTATTAAGCCATTAGCCAAAAGCAGCTTCTTTATTAACCAATGGTAATATAACATAATCACAACATACAGAGGGGAATCCCACATCATAGAGTTTCTTCAAATCTTCCTTGTTAGTGGCTAGAATTTCTCAGAACAACAATTTCAGGAAGCCAGAAACTTAGAGAACACCAGGCCTGCTACTTTCTACCTGTTTAAAGGTGCCTGTGAACCCAAAGGCTGTATAAAGCTAATTCAGGATGAAGAATGGTCTTCAGACATTTTTACACTTTGCGTGAATATACAATACAGTTCCTCATAATCCAAGCCTCAAGTACCATTACTTTGGGGTTGGACTTGTTTCCTTTTTTTCTCTTTTTCTCATGGAGACACTGGTGTCCTCCTGCCCTTTGGGAACACTCCTCAAAAGTGAAATTCATTTCTGATCGACCCAAACTTGCAAATGTCATTCTTACTGATAAGTGGGGTACTGGTGATAGGATGCTGGAGTCTCCCAGGAAGAGTTGACCTGATGAGTTCTTATGGTCCTGGGCACTATGGACAGTAAATGAGAAAATCTCTACACAACAAGACTTCTTCCTTGCCTCTGTCCTGTCCATAAGCACTGTTAGAAGCACAAAGACATGGAAGAGGTGCCCAGAGTCCCACAGACTGACTCCCACGCTGATTGCAGGATCAAAACCAGCATCAGACTGTGCTCTGAGCTCAGCTGCTCCTTCTGTCTGGGAAGGAGTGATTCTGAGATCCACCATGTTCCAGAGAGAAAAGAAAAGGAGTGGTAGGGACTGGAGAGGTGGTTCAGCAGTTAGGAGCACATGCTGCCCTTCCAGGGGATTGGAATTTGGTCCCCAACATCCACATCAGTGGACCCGTGACCACCTGTAATTCCTGCTGCAGGAAGTCAAATGCCTTTTGGCCTCCTTGGGTACTGGCATGCAAATGTCACTTACACACACAAACACACAAATAAATAAATAAAGACTTTTTAAAAAGAAAAAGAACTGGTTGGTGTTATCATATACCTTCAATCCTAGCACTCAGGAGGCAGAGACAGGCAGATCTCTGTATGTTCAAGGTCAGTCTGGTCTATAGAACAAATTCCAGGGCAGCCAGGGCTACACAGAGAAACCCTGTCTTGAAAAACTGAAAGGAAGTAAGGAAGGAGAGAGGGAGGGAGGGAGGGAGGGAGGGAGGGAGGGAGAGAGAGAGAGAGAGAGAGAGAGAGAGAGAGAGAGAGAGAGAGAGAGAGAGAGGGAGAACAGAATGAAGGAAGGAGACACATTTGGGGAGAGGATTTGTAGCTGAATGGACTGTCAAGGTCTTTCAAAATATTTTTTCATTTCCTAAGCTGTTCTAGTTTCATGTCTCTTGCTGTGATAAAATATCTTGACCAAAAGCAGTTTAGGAAAGGAAAGGAAAGGGGTTTCTTTGGCTTGCAATTCCATGTCAAGGTGGAAGGAATTAAAACAGCTAGTCATATCTCATCCGAGAACAAAGAGAAATGAAGGCACACATTGCTTCTGTTTGCTTGCCGGTCTGTCCAGTGCCCTTCCTTCACTCTTAGCTGGCTCAGGGCCCAGCAGGTAAAACCGTGCTGCCCACATTCAATCAGGGAGGGTCCTCTCACCTCAAGACAGGTCATGTGCACAAGCCAACCTGATCTAACAATCCATTATGGAGACTCCTCCCAGGTGTGCCCTAGATTGTGTCCAGCTGATGCCTGAAACAAATCATCGAATCATCATACTTGTCTGTTCAGATCTGAAGATATGAATTGTATTCTTCTTTCATTTCAGATCTTTAAATAAAATGATGTGAAGATCCAAATGCTTTGGACCTATAGTTTAGAGGTAGAAAATATGCAGACTCTGAAGCCAGCCCATCTGAATGTCATCTTCAGATCTGTCTATGAGAATCACTATAGCTTCCACTTCCTCCCTGAATGAGTCTGCTTCAGTCCCAGCTCCAGCACACATGAGCTGCACAACCTTGTCTAGTCTTTCTGGGGCCCACATTCCTCATCTCTTCAATACATGTGTTAGTATCTTAGCTATTGCATATTGTTGGCAGAAGTTTCTGTTCCATCTGCGAGCTCCCAAATAACCACACAGAGACTTATTATTAATTATAAATGCTTAGCCGATAGCATAGGCTGGTTACTAACTAACTCTTATATGACTTAAATTAGCTCATATTTCTTGTCTACGCTCTACCACGTGGCAGTATCTTTTCTCAGCACAGCAAGTTCATTTTGCCTCTCTCCCTGTCCCCTGGTGATTCTGCCCTTCTTCACCCCCAGACTCCCTTTTTTTTTTCCTGTCCACAAGTCTTGCCTAACCTCTTCCTGCCTAGCTATTGGCCATTATCTCTTTATTAAATCAATGAGAGCACCCATCTTCACAGTGCACAAAATGATTATTCCACCACAGTATATAAAATTCTTAAGTAATTCTTTCATGCAGAAAACTGTATATACATGTGAACCATTGTTGCTTTTATAATTATAATTTTGCTTGATTCCCTTTGTTCGTTGTACAATCCTATTTCCAAAGAAAATAAACTCCAGTTTACTAGTAGGATGAGAGGAATACCTAGATCCACCTCTGACCCATCCAGCCCTGGCCAGCACATACCTTCACTTATCTTGCCTGTGCTACATGCTACACACATGATTGCCCAGCTGCCTAGGTGGGGATGTTGGAGCACATATATTTACCAGATTGGTTTGGGCCACTGCATTGTCTTTCATTGACAAGATGTCTATGTAATTCCTGTTCATTGTCACTAACAATGGCTCTTTTCTGTTTGTGTTATTGTTTCTCTGAGATAGGGTCTTATACTATAGCTCGGGTTGGCCTAGAACTTACTATGCAGTCCCTGCAGACCTCAGCTTCATGGAAATCTTCCTGTATCACTTTACCAAGTGCTCGAGTTAAAGGCATGAGCCAGCCATCACCCCAACTTCTGTTCTTCTGCTGTAGTCACAGTTTTGGAAAATAAGTATGTTCACATTCTAAAGTTCAAGTACAGCCCTGAATGCTTATCTTGAAGGCTGGTTTTCTTTTTCTTTTTCTTTTTTCTCTATGAGGTTTACTCTCACGCTCACTTCCTGCCAGTCTTACACTTTGAATCAGGAGAAATGCTTGGAATCTGGAAAACTCCATGAGGGCCAATCAGAGCAGACCTGATTCCCCTGAAGTTTCCTTTCCTAAAAATCTAAATCCAGTGAGTTTTTCTCTCTTCCCTGAAGTTCTAGGATTTCTACAGAGAGAAAAAAAAATCTTCTTCATTCTGCACAGGCCCCCTTGGGTTCAAACCACAAGGCAGCTTGACCCTTTGTAGGTAGTGGCACTAAGACCGAGAACCTCCCACCTACTTTGATCTTGGCTTTCTCTAGCCAGGAGCCTGACTAGCTACACTTGCAAGAGATGCTCATGGTGGGAGTGAAAGTGTGTGGTAGAAGTGAAGAACCACGTCAGCCCTATGGAACTGTGTCTTGTCTGTGTCGTACCCAGTGGTGGATCCCTGGTGCCTGTGACAAGTGTCCTCTGCACTCCGCACAGGCTGAGCCTGATCTAGAAGATACTGAAGGTCCCCTGAGGCTCTTTCTCAGCCCGTCAGTCAACAACTCTATTTTAAAAGCTATGCCAGATTCCCCATGGTATTTTCTCATCTCCTCCTAAGCCCCCCAAGTCCTAAAATGAATCCAAGATCCTCCCTGAGGACATAGTGTTGCAGGATATTTGATCACTGAGATCGAGTTAATTAAATAAAATCAAATAACCTTAGGTCCAGAGGTGGAACCAGCAACTACTTGATGTGAATTCTACTTGGTCTTAATAATAAAAACCCAGAGTCAGATATTTGGGGTGAAAGCTGAAAGATCAGAGAAGCAGAGCAGCCAGCCATTAGTTCTTACCTCTACGAAATCCTCAGATCCATGGGGGCAAGATCCTGTCTCTACAAATCCTCAGATTGAATCCTTGAGCTCCTGTCTTCTCCCACCTTGTATTCCTTTCTCTGCCCAGCCATATCCCTTCCTGTCTCCACCTCCCTAGTGCTGGGATTAAAGATGAGATTGAAGGTGTGAACCACCATTACCTGGCTTGCTTTCTCTTTTAGACTGGATCAGTCTCCTTTAACCCAGGATGACCTTAAACTCACAGAGATCTATCTGCCTCTGCCTCTGCCTCCTGAGTGCTGGGATTAAAGGTGTGTGCTACCACTGCCTGGCTTCTATGCTTAACTAGTGGCTTAGCTCTGCACTCTGAACTTCAGGTAAGCCTTATTTGCGATAGCACAAACAAAATATCTCCACAGAAGTAGCCATAGAGAGTAAGGGGGAGTTAAAAAATGAATAGAAAAATGCACAGGAATTAGTAGGGAGGGCCTTTGAGTTTGTTAACCCTTTTGGTTTGGGACAGCACAAGAGAAGCTCTCTTTTCTGGGAAGTTGCCTAAAGAGGAGGGTCAGCTTGTTGCTCCTTGGCCATTCTGAGCCAGCAGGTTGTCACCCCAGCATCTGACTTCTGAGTCCTTATTGGTAAAATCGTAAGACTGAGATTTATTTTAAAAGCAACAACACAGTATGGCTATTATAATTTTGATTGAAAAAGAAGACATTCAAAAACACTTCCTATTGTTTTATGAATGGTTTTCAATATAAAAAGAGGTGGCTGAGCCCTGACTTAAAGCAATAATCCCTTCCTGTCATCTTCAACAGAAACTGATGGCCAAGACTGTAATTGGTAATTGAATTAATTGTTGTTGTGGATGTCACTTGAGATAAACCTCTATATACACATGCACTTGAACACACACACACACACACACACACACACACACACACACACACACCGTAGTGGTCCCTGGAGGATCTGACAAATGGTTCAGTAGGGACAAACATTTTCAGGTGTGAGGACTTGAGTTCAAATCCCGTGTAAAAACTGGAAATATAACAGAGCTTGTCCGAATCCACGCATCCCTATGGGGAGACAGGAGGGGGAAATAGGAGAATACAAAGAACTCAAGAGCCAGTCAGCCTGACACATGTACAAATAAACAACAGGGATGCCATATGTCAAGCAAAGTGGAAGGTAAGGACCAGCATCTGAAGTGGTTCTCTGACCTCCATAGACACACTATAGTATGCGCATGGCCCTCTGACTCTATAGATACACTGTAGTACAGACATGGTCCTCTGACTCTATAGATACACTGTAGTACAGACATGGTCCTCTGACTCTATAGATACACTGTAGTACAGACATGTTCCTCTGACTCTATAGATACACTGTAGTACAGACATGGCCCTCTGACTCTATAGATACACTGTAGTACAGACATGGCCCTCTGACTCTATAGATACACTGTAGTACAGACATGGCCCTCTGACTCTATAGATACACTGTAGTACAGACATGGCCCTCTGACTCTATAGATACACTGTAGTACAGACATTGCCCTCTGACTCTATAGATACACTGTAGTACAGACATTGCCCTCTGACTCTATAGATACACTGTAGTACAGACATGGCCCTCTGACTCTATAGATACACTATAGTACAGACATGGTCCTCTGACTCTATAGATACACTGTAGTATAGACATGGCCCTCTGACTCTATAGATACAGTATAGTACAGACTTGTTCATGGTCACATATATGAATGCACACACAAAGAGAAAATTAAACGACAAAAACTGTTGTCACTGCGGATCCATGGTGCCTATTCCTTATGTTGTCAGTAAAGCTGTGACAAGGACATTGCCTGTTACTGTCCCCATCCAGAAACGTGAATTCAGCCACTACCACTATGGCTTGGATCAGAAAAAAGAAAGCTACCACCTGGGGCCAGAGACTGTCACCCATGTGTAGTGTTGAACTTGGAAAAGAGGATGGAAACATTCCTGTGACATTCAGGCTTTACCATTTACTTCTGTTTGGTTGTATAATTCCGAGGGCCTCATCCCTGTTTCTTCCCTCTCTGCACCTACCTTCTGAGCCTCAGTTTCTCCTCAGAGGAACTGAGGATTCTGGTGGCACAGTCACTTTCGATCTCTTCATTGTGTTCCCAGGCTGTGTGGGTGGTGGGGTCACCCCTTCCCCTGCCCTGACTTCCCAATATTCAAACTCTTTCTCGCCTTCTCTTCTTTACAGTCTGTATTTTTCCAAAGGCTGGGAAATAAAAATGTCTGATTGATAAATGAGTCCAGTTAGCTGGAAGGATGACGCTGGTCCATTTTAATTTCTTGTTTGCTTTTCTCTCTTTCCAAAATCCATGCAATAAATGTCCGTCAGGTTTGCAATCAGAAGAAGAATGCCCAATAAAAAGCCAATTGGAACCCCAAGGTTGCGTATTCCAATTGGCTAAGGACCTAACCTCCAAGCTTCTGTCCTCCTATGGTTGCTGGACACTACACCTCAGATGATGACATTACAGAGGGTCACCTCTGCCAGGAGCTACAGGCCTGTAGGGACACAAAGTAGACCTGGCTCTTGTTCTTTGGGAGCCCAGACTCTAAATCTTCTAGCCGCAGTTATTCTCCAGGTTGGGGCTCCTACCAGCTGGTACCCATGCATATAAGACCCTCCGGTGTGTCACACAGCTGCCCAACTTTCTGTTTTTATCTTCACACGGGAGCGCCCGGTCCCTCCCTTCTCCCTCACAGCAGCCAGGTTCATCTCCCTGGGGTATATTTTCTGTGTCGTGTTGCCTGCTCCTTGGTAGCTCATTAAGTCTCTCTGATCTGAGTCTCTCAGTCTCTAAGTACAGCCTTTGACGAATAGTTTTATTTCTTTTTAACTACACATAAAAAAAAAACCCATAAAAATGGATGTCTCCTATCAGATTTCTATGGCAATATAGAGATGCGGATCGATTCCAACAAAAATGAAATCTTTAATGGAATAGTTATTTCTCTCCTGGGCCTATTGACAGAAGCATGTCTGTGGGTATATGGATGTTGGGGGAGGGTGGTGTCCCTCCAGTCTTGGCAGGGACTCAGCACTTGAGTGACAGACACTGGAGGGGTGGCATGAATTTGAGCTGGGGGAATCGAGAGTGGTGGGGTGGGAGGAGAGGGCATGTGAGCTAACAAACCCTGCCCTGGTGTGAGCTGATTTAGCATGCACCCCTCATCCTGAGCAATCTAGCTACCGGGCTCTGCCTGTGTGGGGGAGACAGGCGGGGCTGGGGCGCCTGCTGGCCAGCCTGGCCCTGGGTGTGATTTACTCTTCTCATTGCTGTGAGTTCCCTTCTTCAGTCCAGCACCCCAGCCCAGAGCCTGCTGCCACAGTTGGAAGGGCTTTTCTCACCTCAACTAACTCACTGTAAATTATTTTTAGATTTATTACACTTTTATGTGTTTGAATATTTTGCTTGCATGTTTGTCTGTGCACCCTGTGCATGCTAGACACACATTGAAGTCAGAAGTGGGCATTAGATCCCCTGGAGCAGGAGTTAAGGATTGCTGTGGACCACCAGGAGGATACTGGGAATTGAACCCAGGTCCTCTGTAAGAACAAGCAGTGCTCTTAACCACTGAGCCTTCTCTCCAGCCCACAACTAACTCAATCTAAAAAATCCCTCCACAGATGTGCCAAGAGGATTGTTTCTATGGTAATTCTTTCTGTTTGTTTGTTTTGTCTTTCAAGACAGGGTTTCTCTGTGTAACAAACTTGGCTGTCCTGGAACTTGCTCTTGTAAACCAGGCTGGTCTTGAACTCACAGAGATTCACCTACATGTGCCTCTGAAGTGCTGGAATTAAAAACATGCACCACTACTGCCTGGCCTCTATGGTAATTCTTAACCTCATCAAGTTTTCAGTGAAAATTAGCCATCGTATATGGAGAAAGTATTGTCTTAGGTGTACCACCATCCTGGCTGCATAGGGTTTCGAGACAATGGCATGCTCCCTGCTGCTAGTTGCTTATAATATGGGCCATCTATCATGGCTTACAGCAAGGGGTCAATGTCAAGTGGCTATCACTGGCGATAGCCTTGCTGGCAGAATCACAAGCTGGCACAGAAGAACACATAGTGAAAGGGAGTGTATGTGTGTGTCTGTGCGTGTGTGTGAGTGTGTGCGCGTGCGCACGCTTTATGACTACTCTGATGACTTCTTCATCCTAATTTTCTCTTAGCCATTCTACCTGCAAACACTGCATTTCCACGAAGCTTCCGCCGTCCTCATACTTCGCGATGATGATCAAACTCCAGCGTGATTTTCGGAGGTGTCCATCACTCATACATGTGCAATTTTAAAAATGAAATTTAAAATAATTGTTTTCCTCACGAGTTACATTCTGAGGCTAGGAGTTAAGCGTTCTAACATTGAAGAGTCTGCCTGACAGTGGAGGGCGAGAATCAGGCTTCTCACGGTTAGAGTGGGAATGACAGACAAGGAGGAGGCCGGGATTGTTCACATGGCAGCGCCTCAGGGTTAGAGAAATCAGTATGGAGTCAACTTTAGCTTCCCACAGATACAGATGGGGACACAAAATATTCAGATAGTTTGTGTAGACACAGATATTTCCTTATTCTGTCGGCTGAGGGGGACGCTGAAAAAAGTCTTACTACAATAACCAAGAACAGACATTTCCAGACTGTTTGTTCTCATTTTTACTGTATGTGCGTGTGCGTGTTTTGCCTGCTTGTGCTTCCGTGCACCACACGCATGCAGTGCCCTCAGAGTCCAGAAGGGGGTGTCAGACCCCTGGAGTTACAGAAGGCCATGAGTTGCCATGTGTGCTAAGAATTGAACCTGAGTCCCCTGCAAAAGTCACCAGGGTTCTTAACAACTGAGCCATCCCTCCAGCCCCTTATGTCCAGACTTTAGTTTAAATACCAGCCTTAACACCACCTCATATACCATAGCTGACCCGAGGACAAGCAGAGAATAAACAGTTCGAGTGTGGTACACTTGAGAGTCCCAGGAAGAGAGCAGAAAAACAAGCAGCAACACACGTCAGGGGGCACAGCGGCCACTGGAGTTTTCAGAAGCCGGAGACAGAGTAACTTGAGCAGTTATGTAATGTAGAGGCGAAGTAACTCAAGTACAAATTAACACGCACGACATCACACAGAGCTGGATAGCTAACGACAGATAAATCTAATTAAACGAATGGAGGAATATAGAAGAATCTCCAGTTTGCAACAGAATTTCAAATAATTTATAGACATTCCACCCTTCTAGGTGAAATGTAGCTCCCCACTCTGTGAGTGTAGCTGGCATGAGGACTTCCGGCCCGATAGTGGGAGGAGTCTCAGCAGAGAGGGACCACAAGCCCCATCACAGTCAGGGGTCAAGAGAGGTGATCTTGATAACAGGTATTCATACAGTGTGCCCTTCACTTCTGTGCTTTTATCACCTAATTGTAGAAAAATAAACAAACAAAATAACAGCCATGAAACCTCCACCAGACAGTGGCTCTCCAAACAGCCACAGGCTTCAAAAAATAAAAGTCTGAGCAATTGTCGTGACCAAGAGGCATCAGTGAGATGTGCCAGCTAAACATGGGGTGCTATGCCAAGAGAGAGACATTTACCTACAAAACCATAGGAATCTGGATAAACTATAGACTTAGGTTACTCTACATTGGGATTAATGCTGACAAATACACTGTCCAGGGAAACTGGGAATGAGGTCTAGGGCGAGCCTCCAGACTATTTTATCAACTTTTCTGGAAAATTAAAATAAGTAGGTAAATAAAGGTCACCTCTCCACTCTTTCTCCTGTTCCTCTGACTTTTCTTCTCCCCTCCTCTTCTCCGCCTCTCCTCCTTCCTTTCAGAAACACCATCATACAAATGGCAAGCCCTTGCCCTTGTCTAGCTGCCTCCCTGTGCCTTATTCTGCAGCCTGCTGATGGCATCTGTGCTACAGTCCAATTCACACACAGGCAGCTATCCCCCATCCCCTGTTGACCTTGACACTCGCAAAGGTCCGTAGTAGAAGTTGCCCGCTCCTGTAAGCCTGAGCCCATTTGCACCCATCAGCCCTGTCTGGTGTGGCCTTGTGAACAGTCAGGACCTCTTGCACGACGCCTTCGGCTACGCCTTCGGGAGCTCGGGAAACTCCGAAGGGCACGGTCCATCCTACAGGGAAGGCGTGCACGCGGAGGGTGCCGTCTGTGTCTGCTACCTGCTCTCTGGCCCACAGACTAGTCCCTGTGCACGCACCACAGCACCCAAGTGTGGGCAGAAGCACTCCTGTCGAGTGGGACGAAGCTTTGAAGAGGCTGAGACCTATGAGAACCGAGGAACCTTTGAATCTCCCTTCAGCTCCCCTACCCCGACCACAGCCCTCCTCTTGATGTAAAACATGTGTGCGACTCGAAAACAATGAGGCTGGCTTCTGTGCCAGGAAGACTGTTTTGCTTTAAGCTTCTGCAGGGGTTGAAAACAGATCCGTCTCTGACAGTTGCACAGCAGTCTCCATGGAAGTCCTTGTGGTTGAAGTGGATCTGTGAGACCTTGCGGGAAACAGAGTCCCCCACCTCGCGACCTGCTGTGTTGGGGCAGATTGCTCATAGAGCTCAGTACCTGGGACATCTGTGGGGCAGACTGAATGGAGATGGCTGGGCTCTCTTGAAGGCATGTGAATGTAAAATTGAAATGGTCAGAAACCAATAGAAGGAATCTTCCGGAATCTGGCACAACCCACAGAGAGCTGAGTCCTCTCATATCAATCATCAATCAAGAAAATGCCCCATAGGTTTGGGACAGGTTGATATTCTGGAGGCATTTTCTCAGCTGAGAGTCCCTCCCCTCAGATGACCCTAGCTTCTGTAAACTTGATGAAAGCATAGCCAGCACCCCGCCCCCATTCCTTCCTTATCATCTATTACTACCTTCTCCTGGCCTCCTAGACTTTTAGATCACCCACGCTCATACCTGTTTACAAATATACAAGTATACATTAGAGACTAGGATCCACTTTTTTTTTTGGTCTTTTTGATTTTGGGTTGCCTTACTTAGTGTTATACATTCAAGATACATCCATTTTCCTGTAGATTATATTTTTTCCTTACTTCTGAATAATGTTTCACTGATGGATATCTGTAGATGGAGATTGCTCATTCATTTCCCAGCTGCCCAGACCTGAAATAATCACTCAGAAACTATATTAATTAAAACACTGCTCAGCCTATTAACTCAGTTGGCTTCTTATTAACTAACTCTTCCATCTTAAATTAACCCATTTCTGTTATTTTGTATTTTACCACAAATGGTTTACCGGTAAGGTTCTGAGCATCTGTCTCCTTGAGTAGCTACATGGTGTCTTTACTCCCTGACTCCGCCTTCTTTTCTCCTCTAGCTCTGCTTGGAATTCCCACCTTACTCTATTCTGCACTGCCATAGGCCCAAAGCAGCTCTTTTATTAACCAATGGTAATAAAATATATTCACAGCATATAGAGGGGAATCCCACATCAGATGTCTAGGCTGGGTCCCTTGCATCTCCCTGCTATTATGAATATAGGCACAATAAACATGGATAAGCGAGGGTCTCTATTGAGAAAAAAATTTTTTCCCAAATTGATACATTAAGTAATGCTTAGTGAGGGGAAAAAAAACCAACTCTGGACTTGTGTAAACGATGAAGACTTTGGAGTAAAGGCAAGGAAGAAAGAGAGGGTGGTTCAGAAGCGCGCTATAGAGCAAGAGGTAGATTTCAGGTACAGGAAACAGAGAAAGTGAGGCATTCCACATCAGGTGTGCTGAAGTCCCCGGGCCTCCTGTATCTGGGAAGGCTGCCCGAGTCCTAAGACTGTGGCTTGTTAAGTAAGGTTTCCCCAAGCCAAGAAGATAGTATTGTCACTGGGCTTTGAAAGACAGAAATGGAGTCCCACGCAGGCCTGGGAAAGTTGAGGTCTGACCAGCACTGCATAGGGTGCTGGTGTGGGTGGGTGGGGAGGCACTTCTACCACGTGGGAGAAGTTTCACGTTATGAGTGTGTGTGTTGTCGGGGTCTGGGCCCCCACACGAGCCTGCCCATGGATGCATCCTGCAGCCTCATTCCCACCTAAGGAAGCTTCTGCTTCAAGCTCCTGACTGCGGTTTGTCCTGCAGTCATGTGAATGCAGTTTTCAGATTTCTCTAGAAAAGCCATTGGGATAAAAGGGAAGTTACCAAACGGGCAAGGTCTTAAGTTGCTGAGGACAAAGGTATTCCTCTGCCCTACAATTCACACAGGAGCCTGTTGGTGTCCTAAAGAGGAAGTGTGTGCTGCTCTCATTTCTGAGACACTTCAGAAAAATTATGCTGAGAACAGGGATGAGATGTAAAAGAGAAAGACCAGACTGCCTCTTCTTCTCTCCCAAAGGAGCAGAGACGCTTCATGCGACAGAATAAATGTCTTCGGAGCTTGGCGGGGACTGGATGCTGACTTTGGATGCTCAGTCACTGCACACTGAAACCCCTTCCTGCCTAGTCTCTTAGCATCTTGGTGAACAGGGGCTCGTCACGAAGAGACACAAACCAGGGTTCACAGTATAGAAATATCCAAGGCTATCCAAAAGGTTCCAGAAGTCCAAGACTGGTATGGACCGAGGGAGTGAATTTGCTCATATGGCTAATGCTGCCGGCACCTGTTAGCATTCTTGGCTCACCGCAGTATCCTCAATCTCAATCTCTTATACAGTATGCACCTTGGTGTCCGAGTTTTCCCTTGAATAAGGTATATAGTGATTTTGGATTCCACCGTACTCTGGTGACTTCTTCTTAACTAAGTCTATCCATGGCCTCCCCATTTTCATGGAAGGGTACATTCTAAAGTGCTGGAGATTGGATTTGAATGCATAGGTTTGATAGATGTCATAGCTCGTGTCAAGTTGACACAAACCTAGACGCATCTGGGAGAAAGGACATCAATCAAGGACCGCCTCCTTCAGATTTGCCTGTAGGGCGTGTCTGTGGGGAATTGTCTTGATTGATGATTGACCTGGGAGGGCCCAGCCCGTGCCTGGGTAGATGGTCCTGGGTTATTTAAAGTATCTGTGCAAGCGAGTAAGCAGCATTCCTCCCCTGAAGCCTCTGTTTCAGTTTCTCTCTCCTGGTTCCTGCCTTGACTTCCCTTGATGGTGGACTATAATCTCCAAGCCAAACAAAGCCTTTCCTCTCCCAGCTGATTTTCCTCAGCATTTCACCACAGCAACAGAAAGCAAAGGAGAACAGTAGGAGACACAGTTCCCATGCTGACCTTTGGTCTACGTGGGTTTCGGATCCACAGCGTCACAGGCAGAAGAAAGGATGAAAGGCCTGGGATCTCTCACTGCCTCAGATATGCTCTGAGCCCTGTCCCCACATGGCAGACACAGGCTGAGCTCACACCACGGCAGAGCCCAGTGAGAACTAAGGACACTAGATGCCCACTCCACTGAACTGCTGAGGTTCAGGTCAGGGGAAGATTCTTCAGTGTATTTTTTATTGTAAATGCTTATTTTATGTGTGCAGGTCTTTCTGCATGTATGTCTGTGTAGCACATACACTCCTGGTGCCTGCAGAGACCAGAAGATGCCATTGGATCCCTAGAACTGGAGCTACAGATGGTTGTGAGGAGCCTGTGGGTGCTAGGAATCGAACCTGAGTCCTCTGGAAGAGCAGCCAGTGTTTTTAACTGCTAAGTCATTCCTCCAGCCCCTAGGGCAGAATTTTATTCTTCTTTTTTTTTTCTCCCCAAGACAGGATTTCTCTGCGTCCTGGAACTCACTCTGTAGACCAGGCTGGCCTCAAACTCAGAAACCCAACTGCCTCTGCCTCCTGAGTGCTGGCATTAAAGGCCTAAGTCACCACCACCAGACTAAGAGCAATGTTCTTTTTTTTAAGAAAGTTAATTTATTTTTATTTCATTGGTGTTTTGCCTGTATGCATGTTCATGCGAGGGTATTGAATCCTGGAGTTACAGAGAGTTGTGAGCTGCCTTGTCAGTGCTGGGAATTGAACCTGGGTCCTCTGGAGGAACATTCAAGTCAGTGAGTGCTCTGAACCGCTGAGCCATCTCTCCAGGCCCTAAGGGTAACATTCTTAGGAGAGTAGGTGACACCAGCTGATGAAGGCTGATGACTTTGGTGTACATTCAGGTATGAGGACCTTGTGCCACCCAGTGTGACCTGGCAGGTGTTCAGAGGTTAGGCAATGTCCTCTGCGGCAAAGGGAAGCCCTTACTTAGGCGTCTTCCTCTTCCACTCCACAGTGAGAAGAATGTTCTCCCTGTCTGGCCCACCTAGGGTCAGGAGGGACTTAACTAGGAAAAGATAGAATGGCTTTGAAAAGAGTCACACACCACAGCAATACAGGGTGTTATTCCTAGACCATCATGTGTGTCACCTCCGTGGGAAGCACTGGCGGGCCTCTCTCCTCTCCGTGTTGCATCCCGAGTGTCTGCTGGAGGGACAGCGTCTGATCTCTACTGTTTCAAACATGCCCGACCATCTCATGGCTGGCTTGACATGCAGGGGTCACTTGGCCAGTGTGATTTTCCCAGCCAGCCTGCCCAGCTGCTCGAAAGAGAAGCCAAAATCTACCTGGAGTTTTTTGTTCCAGCAGCCCCGCTTGGCCCCGGTGAGTGAACTTGTAGAATCCAGCTTCTGAGACTGGGTTCTAGCCAGGTGAAGCAGCCGGAGGCAGCTGGGGAGGATTCCAGGCGCGCACCTGTGACTCAGGTTTCCCCCTTGCAGCGGCTCTTTCCTGGCTGCTGCTTTCCCACTACCTCCATCCTGCAAGATTGACAGCTCCCTTTTGGTTGGAATCAGAGTGTAGGAAGCGGTCTTTTCAAACTTCCTGTGCAACCCGGCCTGCCAAAAGCCCTGCCACCGGTTGCCTTGTTTACCCTGGCCACCGGGCCTTTCTCTGCACCCTAAGAAAACAGTTTGCTGTCCGGAGAAAAATCCATGCATGTTTCCTTTCTGGAGGCTGATCAAGTTCTGAAAGAAAGGCTTCCTGCAGTCCGTGACCACGTTTGGGCTTATTTTATCTGTCTCCACCTGCAGAGCAGGGAATTAGCCTGCAGCCCAGGGCCAGGCCAAGTGGAGCTAGTGGGTGTGAGCTCTCCATACACCGGCACACCGTGGCCTTGTTCTCTTTAGCCAGGCATTGTGCGCTGAGGCCCAAGCCCAAATCTGAATAGGATTCTGTGTAACTTGATCTGTTTTCTTTCTTCCCTGTATTCCTGTGAGCCAAATTTAACTTCGCTCCAATCTGTGGCCTGTACATCAATGTTCTATGTGAGGGCGGGGCAGACGGGAGTGGGGGCTGGGGAGAGGGTGTATATCCTTGCGGTTTTCTTTTTCCTATCTTCCCCTTTTTACGTTTTTTTTCTTTTGCTTGCTTGCGTTGCTCACCCACTGATCACCCTTTGCCATGTATAACTTAATGTGACTGTCTTGTCTGCAGCCATTAACTCTTTAGAGAAAGCTAGTGTCTCTCACAAGAAAATCGCTAAGTTCCCCTGTCCCCACTTCCAGTGCCCTGTTGGTGCTGTTAGAGTTAACAGTTGGCTTCTGGGAAACGTGAACTTCCCTAGAAGTGCTTGTACAGCCATTAGTAGGGCCCCACTCAGACGCATAAAAATAGCCCCTTTGCTTGCAAACAAGCAGTCAAGGAACTGGGATCTGAGAAGTCACCCGACCAGTAGTGGGTGCCTCCTCTTCAAAAGGATTGTGTCCTGAGCTTCCCGGAAATACCAGCAAAATCGATGTAGGGAGGTTCTCAGGGCAGACAGAGATCCAGTGTCCTGTTCAAACCCCTCCATGTGTGGCTAGCTCAGGCCTAGGCAGAGGCCGAACCCCTCAGGGTCCATAGACGCGCCCTGCTGCTAGCTTGTGTGTGTGTGGGGGGGGGGGCTGGGGTGGCTGCGGGGTGGCGGCTGGGTCTTTCTAGTTAACCAGCACCCGTGTTTCCTTTGATGGTGGGAGAAGGCAGGCTGACTACAGAGGATTGTCAAAGGGAGACAATCTCATCTCCCAGGGCAAGTTGTTCTTTCAATGAAGGGTTGAATATAGGTCCTCAGGTGGTTGTGTCTGGGGGATCATCGGACGGGCATTGACTGCATAATGCCTTCATTGTTCACTGCCTTCAGAAATCACAAAAATTCTGGGAAAACAACAACACAGAGCCATGGGACTCCTCAGGAGGGGAAGATGGCTTGGGTCATCGCGGGCTATTTTTAGAATGGAAAATGTGCTGCCTCAGAGAAAAGTAATCATGTGCCCCAGCCCAAGTAGGGCACAGTGAACCCTGCCCCAAGAAGCCTGCTGTCCATGTCTTGGCTTCTCTTCTTCTTCAGGAAACCCTCCTAGCCGGTGGAAAGAGCACACAGACGAGGCCCAGCTTCCCTAAACCTCACCAGCATCTCCCCACCTGGAAAATCGTGAGAACTGAGGTGGCCGTGTGTCCAGGAGGCCACACTGCCTCAAAGGGGGCACACTTGACCTCTTCTGGGGCCCCTGCGACCTGCCGTTGCCATGTTGGGAGAGGGGCCTTGTGTGAGAGCAGACCAGTGTGGCTCTCCTGCTTTTCACTTCAGGGCTGCAGGGGCTCTCCCTGTGCTGGTCCTTTCTCCGTTTCTTTGCGGAATCACATGGCATTTTCAAGGTGCTAGATGCTTATTATGTACTGCTCCTCAGTGGAGCAGCACGTATTTTCCCAGAAAGAGCAACACAAATCTCTCCTGCCTGGGTACCTGTTGTGAGCCAGGAGCCTCCAGGGTGTATTCACTGACCTTGACACAGTGAGGAAGAGAGGGGTAGGGCCACAAGGGAGCTATCTGCCCACTGGTGTCCAGAGGCACAACCCAGGAACAACTGAGCTAGGACCTGACAGTGATTTCTTGGGTTTTTTTTTGTATGGTGTGGTATGGTGTGGAGTGTGTGTGTGTGTGTGTGTGTGTGTGTGTGTGTGTAAGCTAAAGGGTAACCTCAGGCATCATTCCTTAGACACTAATCATCTTGTGGGTTTTTTTGGGTTTGTTTTTTTTTTTTTTTTTTTTTTTTTGTTTATGGTTTTTTGGTTTTTGGTTTACATTGACCTGGTCCAGCCTCGGCTGTGGCTCATTGCCTTACGCTGACCTGGTCTAGCCTCAGCTGTGGCTCACTGTTTTACGCTGGCCCCGTCTGCCTCAACTGAGGCTCACTGTCTTACACTGGCCCAGTCCAGCCTCAGCGACTGTACTGTGGCGGTCTGGAGCCTCAGCTCCAACTGCATTCTGCTCTCTTCTTTGGAGGAAGGAGGTATCCTTCTAGTCCGTGCCTAACTCGGCAGCCTGCCCCCATGCCATCCCAACCCCACTCAGGACAGAAGGAGTTACCTCAGCACCCATACTGGGGCTGACACCGCACATCCTAAGACCCAAATCCTTCAGAACATGTGGCAGGCCTCACTTAGCACCCTGTATATATTCTCTGGCCCAGGCACGAAGCTGGTTGTTGTGGACTCCCAACACCCAGGCAGCTACTTCCTCCTTGGACACGAGCCAATGTCTTCCCCCAGAGGTCCTGGCCACAGCTCAGTGCTCTGTGGCTGGGGCAAAGCATCTCCTCTTTCACAGAATTTTGGGCCTTCTCTGACACAGCATGACTTAGAGGCTTGTCCAGAAAGGGTGGGGACATTCACCTGCTGTCAAAAGCCTTTCCTGAAGCCAGTGTGTCAACAGGTTTGGAGCACAGCGTGTCCGCGTGCCTATTCTGTTATTGTTTCGGGAGCCAGTGCTCTTAGAATTGGTTAGGGTGGCTTGGACATCCTTGCCTGTCATTATATTGTTAATCTACAGCTTTCAGAAGAGTAGTTCCACTTATCAGCCCCACAGCAGAAAGCTTTCTTAAGTTAATGGCCTGGATATAGCTTCAAGTATCTTATTCAGAAAACAAACAAACAAAGAAACCCAGAGCTTCAAAGGCTTGTCTTGTACAACCTGGGCCAGTAGCCCCCTGGGAGGGGTGGGATTTTAGTTGTGGATCCTCTTCAAGGATTTGCTGTGGTGGTACTTGAGGGGACCAAAGCTCCCTCCCTGAATCCCACCACCCTCTCTCCTGTGGACGTGCACAGCTTGGGTCCTGCTTTACCCCAGCTAAAGTGGTGCTGAGGGGCTGTGCACCTGTAATCCCAGCCTCCGGAAGGTGGAGGCAGGCTGGTCGCCAACAATTTGGGGCCAGCCAGGGCCTCACAGTAAAGACTTGTCATTAAAAAAAAAAAATGGGCAGAACCTAAAGCCTCAGACAAAAAGCCACAGGTGGCAAATATTGCACACTGCACAGTTCATTGAGACATTCTGTCAGGTGACAAATATTGCACGTTGCACAGTCCATTGAGACAATCTGGCAGCCATATTCTGCCTTCCCTGTTTCTTTCTAAAACCTGGGAGCAGTAGCTTCCTTCTGCCGTCAACTTAACACACTAATGTCTTTTAACTAAAATTCGGTGTCATCTAACAGGTCAGAGTTGCGGGCCATGCCTCCTTTGTTCTAGAATTTCGTGGATAATGAAACTGACATCAATATCTGTTTCCCTGAGGGCTGCTTATTAAAAGAAGCGATTTTTGATGGAGTCTACTAGGTGAGTACTCACAGCATGAGGCCCGTCAGGAATGCAGCCCTTACTAGTCACAGACACACAGACACACAGATGTATACACACACACACACACACACCCAGAGTGCCTGTGTGAGTGCAGGGGGAGGTATGTTTCCAGATGTCACACACACACACACACACACACACACACACACACACACACACACACACCCGGGGTGCATGCGTGAGTACAGGGAAGGTATGTTTCCAGATGTCAATTTCAGCTGATTGTTTCTGAGGCGGTGTGGGTTGTTATTTTTGTGTCCTATGGTGCATTTTATAGACTGGTATCAATCTCTAGAGAAAGATCAGGGATAGATGTCTGCAGATGAGTGCATAGTTCCAAGCCATGGAGTCAAGATTCGGAGTCTGGTGACATTCGGAGGGAAACAGCATTTGGTGAAGGGTACTAAACTGTGACACCTTTTACCAAAGATGGGAATCCTGTGGGCAGAGGCAGGAGCCGGCAAAGCCAATGCAGTCCCTTCCTCCCACCTGTGGAGACACCAAAGGACCCATGAAAGCTCACAAGTCACAGCAGGGCATGGTTTTACTTTGCTTTTAATGCTGGGAGTTATCATGTAAAAATCCAGGGGTTTCTATCCCTGCAAAACTCAGGAAAGCTGGGCCTACTGGGTCTATTTTCCTCCCCAGTGTTAACCTGCTGAAGCCGTTTATTAGTCCTTATTCCTCAGGTTCCTTCTGGGCCCTGTGAGCATGTAAATCAAGGTCTTACTTCCAGGAAGAGTTTGGTGGAAGGCAGAGCCTTTTCCCTAGAGTACCAGGACTCTGAGAAAATCACTTTTGCCTTTGCTCAGCTTTGTGTTGGAGCTGACAGTGTAGCTTCAGAGCGTAGTTGTGGGTTCATGATCAAAAGACCCCTCCCCGAGAGAGCACAGAGCCTGCAGAGAAAGGCCTAGGCGCATGCCTGCCCTTGTGGGGGAGGCTTTGGTGTCTGTAATGGTTTAGATATGAAATGCCTTCCCAAGACATCTCCCGTGCTAAAGTCTTGGACCCCAGCTGGTGGATTCAATCATTGAGATCATTACTGGATGATTGAGGGTTCTGACCTAATCCATGAGTGTAATTCTGATGGGATGGGTACAGAAATTCTACCATTAGTGGGAGGTGAAGGAAGCTCCTTTATCTCTCTCTCTCTCTCTCTCTCTCTCTCTCTCTCTCTCTCTCTCTCTCTCTCTCTCTCTCTCTCCTGTCTGCCAGCCATGAGGTGTCAGCCATATGCTTCCATTACCATGACGTTCTTGCTACAGACTTAGAACCACCAGAGCAAGTCAGCTGTGAGCTGTACCCTTGACCCAAAGGAAATTTTTGAGTTGTTCTTAAGGTATTGTGTGTCCTCTCCATGTGAGTAGCTAGCACACTGCCTTTTTCCTGGGTCACATCTCCTCAAATCCAAGTGACTTCCTAGCTGCAGTCTCCTTTCGGGCTCTCGTGGAGGCTGTAGGCTGTGCTGCAAGGCTGTGTGGGGCGCAAGGCTCTGGGAACATCTTGAGTTCGTCTGTAACTAATCTTGAGCCATTCCGGCTTTTCAAATTCATAGCAAATCCGGCCCAGTCAACACGTCTGTGGTAAAGTGTGAGGAGCAGATACACAGACGGAGTGCGGGTCTGGGTTTTTCCTGCCCCCTGCCCCACTCCTAACTCCATTGTTACCCTCCAAGTTGTTATCTTATCGTGTTTAGCTGGTTCCACACACACAGATCTAGGTCTGCTTCCAGCTGTAACCTGTTAACAGCAGATGTGCGCATGGCTACCCCGTGCTGCTCCATGGAAGTGTGTTTTTCCATCAACAGCTTCAGGCTCGCCCCTTCCTTGAAGGGGGAAAGAATTTTTTTTTAAAAAAATGTAACTCCCATTGAAGTGGGTGTCACAGACTTCTGGGTTCTGTGCAGCTTGTGGTTGCCAATGGCTTCCAAACAGCAATCTGGCACACGAGGCTATGAGAGCAGAGGGTGTATTTGGTGGACAGTGTTGGCTGGGGGGTGGGGTGAAGTGGGGTGGTAGTGGTGAGTCAGACACTCTAGTTGTCCTGGGCACCTGTACCAGCCTTTCACCCTAAACTACAGATCCTCCAACCTGAGGCTTGAGAAAGTTCACCACCGCAGGAGTGCCCGGCAGCTTGGGCTTTAGTTGAGTCCAGATGCAGTCAGTGAAAATTATCCAGATGTGAAAGAACATACCGTCTGATTCTACTTATATGGAGTACTTAGAGCAGTTCAGTTCACATAGAGATGTGGAGTGGCAGCTGTCAGGAGCTGCTCTTTGGCCAGAGGGTCTCCAGTTTGAAAGGGAATAGAGGTCTGGGTTGCACGGGAATGAACTTGATGCTACAGAGGAGGAGTTAAAGAAAGGAACTCATCAATGTAGCCACCAGCATCAGCGACCTTTCTTGTTGCTGTGACCAAATATGTGACAAGAAGCAAGTTAAGGGAGAGTGGGCCTTTTTTTTTTTTGGCTTACAGTTTGAGGGTGCAGTCTGTCTTGGTAGAGAAGGGCTGGCTGAAGGAGCTTGAAGTGACTAGTCAAATCACACACTCAGCCAGATGAGTGCCGATACTCAGCTTGTCTTCTTGTTGGTCAGTTCAAGCCCCCAGCCCATGGCAGGGTGCTACCTACAGTTACGGGATGTCTTTCCACCTCAATGAACTAGTCTAGAGAATCCCTCACAGGCATCGTGCAGAAGCTTGTCTCTTCGGTGGCTCTGGAGCCCATCCAGCTGTTAATATCAACCGTCATATCACTTAGGGATGGATGAGTAAGATGTGACCTGGTGCTCACACTGGTCGTCGCTCAAGTGGGGGGAGGGAAGGTAGGTTATGTTTGTGTCAAGTTTTTCTGACCTGACCCAATAAGCCTCTCCGCCGATGCAATAATCCAAATCAGACCAAATCAAACCAAATTAGGAAAAGCCCAGGTTTAATGGGTGCCAGACCTCCTGGGTAGCCCTCCAGGAAAACAGAGAGCAGGGGGAGGAGAACCAAAAAGACCATGTGTTTGTTCTCTGGGGAGCAGTTTAAATAGCCTGCGCGAATGGTCTTGACCCGCTCTGGGGAGGAGTCACCTCTTTGGCCGGCTTTCGCGGAAGTGGAGCTGAACTGTGGCAACTCCCAGGGGAGGGGGCTTGAAATGGGGCTTTTCACCCAACATTCCAAAACGGATGCCAGCCGTCGGGGTGAAGCCCCACTCAAACATTCCAGACTCTTTGGATAAGGATGTTAAGGGCTGAGGTGATGCTTTCAACCAACCAGTTTCCTCAGCTTGAATCCCCAAGAACAGTCCTCAGGTGGCCCTCACTCTCCTCTGACAGTTGAGCGACCACCTAGGCCTTTCACACATATAGGCCAGCGGTGATGTATCCTTGCTGGTCACCGTGACTTTGGAGCACAGAGCTGCTGTGGGCTAATGCTCTTGTTCCCTGTAAAGACTTGTCACTTGTATTGGTTTAATAAAACACTGATTGGCCAGTAGCCAGGCAGGACATATAGACAGGGTGACCAGACTAGGAGATTTCTGGGAAGAGGAATGGCTCAGTCTTGTAGTCACCAGCCAGACTCATAGGAAGCAAGATGAGGATGCCTCACTGATAAAAGGTACCAAGCTAAGATAGATACGAATTATGGGTTAATTTAAGTTGTAAGAGCTAGTTAATAGTATGCCTGAGCTAACAGGCCAAACAGTTTATAATTAATATAATTCTCTGTGTGTTTCTTTGAGACTGAACGGCTGTGGGACTGGGTGAGACAGAAATGTCTGTCTACACAGAGCTGTGTCCCAGAGGCCTACCATTCCCTTGCAGCTGCATGAAGGCCCTTTTTTCTAACACCAGTGGTCTCTAGGTAAGTTCACATTGTCCTCTAGTCGGCAGGATCTGGTAGCTTTGCATTAGAATTGGGAAGGAGGAAAGGCAGTCTTAGGTGGGGATAGTATGGACAACAGGCCAGCGGAGAGAAGGGATACTGCTTCCAGCTTTAGGCCACTACCCTGACAATGTAGATGCCCACACCACTTTGCTTCATTTTAGACTGTTAAAAGTAGGGCAAAGGTCTAGGGATATAAAGTGCTTGTCCCACAAGCACCCACACAGATAAAGGCTAGGTTCTGGGGAGGCAGAGACAGTAAGGTCCATGTAGCTCCCTTAGTGAGTTCAAGGACAGTGAGAGATTTTTGACTCACAATTAAGGTGAACAGGGTTTGACTGTACAGTCTCTAAAGATCCTTTAGGGATGTTGTCTTCCTAAATTCTGCTGAGCCTGGCAGCCTCTCCAGAACACATTACCATAGAAATGTAGTGTGCCTGTGTTTCTTAATGTGTGTCAGGACTTCCAGAGTTGAGATAACCTCAAACACATTGCTGGGCCCCAGGGTGGTAAGCAATGGGCTCCAAGAGCCATGAGCGTCTGAAGAGGCCCTGAGGCTGAGTCTGAAACAGGCAAGGTAGGCCCCTAGGCCACTTGACAGGCCAGGGCCTCTTAGAGAGGTTTGAGCTCTGCTGAGCAGGAAGGAGGGTGGCTGGCGTCTGGGTTAGAGCAGCTTCCTGGGGGCAGAAGAGAACTCATTTGTCTTAATGAGGAGGAAAGAACAAAACCAAAGCATTCATTAGCACTTCCAGGAAGGTGCAAGAATATACTTGCTCTTTTACTAGAGTCACATCTGTGGATCTGACTGGCAAAGAGGCTGGTGGAGAATTCTGCAGTCCTGGTGGAGGGAGGGGGCTTCACTGGCTTCTCTCTGGCTGCTCTAAGGTGCCCAGCCCATGTCACCTGCTTAGTAGCCGGTGGAATGCGATTCTGACTTAGTTTTTAAAAACCTTGTGTCCCAGCTTTTCCAGGGTTGTCAGTCTCAAGTTCACTGGAAATTTTGGCTGTGCCCCTTGCCCCCCAAATAATCTTTGACAGGCCTTGATTTCTACAAGCCAGTTCTAGAGTTTCCAGGAGCACGATGCCATTCGGTTCCTTTACACACTTGGCTCAAGCTAGTTTAGGATAGTTCTTCTTTCCTTCAAAAAGAAAGTTTGTGGCTGGGTGTGGTGGCCTTTAGTCCCAGCACTCAGGAGACAGAGGCAGACAGATCTCTGAGTTTGAGGCCAGCCTGGTCTACAAAACAAGTTCCAGAACAGCTAGGACTATACAGAGAAACCCTGTCTCAGGAAAAAAAACGTTAGTGTGTGCACGCATGCACACATGCATATGTACACCATGCATGTGTGTGCTTATCTATGCACTTATAAGGGCCAGTGTCCAGCATTGGATCCTTCTGTGGCCACACCTAGGTCCTAGAGATCTGCAGTCAGGTTCTTATGCTTGAGTAGCAAGGACTTTTATCCGCTAAACCATCTCTCCAGCCCTGGAACAGCACTGCTGAGCGCATATTAGAAACTGTAGGGTATAACTGGCAGTATAGGAGTTCAAGTGGAAAACTTGAGACCATTCAGCCCGTGAGCAGCCACGACTGGCTCAGGGAGATGTGGTTCACCATGAGCCCCAAACAGAGGCTGGGATGGATGGAAGACTCCCCCTTCTTCCATTTTCTCTTGACTGCTTTCAGATTCCCTTCATCATCATACCGCTATCCCAATTCACTAGGTTTTCAGAATCTATTCATGGTCATCCATTACTATTTCCAAATATTGCCAAGATCAGCATAACAGGTGCATTGTGGGCGCTTGCCCCAAGTGACTGGCAGCTTCGTGACCTTTCATTCCCAGCCACAAATGAAAGGGGACGTCCAAGACATGGGCACGTCTGACTAATGCACACATTCCTCGTGAACAACAGGATAAATTACAGAGAATGGCAACGTAATGATTACAGAAAGGTATATGAGGCAGAACCCATTAGCGAGCTGCGTTTTGTTCAAAACCGAGAGAGTGGCAGGCAGAATAACATGCCTTTGTGCTGGAACCCACTGAGCCATAGCAATGAGTAATAATGCAGCCGGGGATCTGTGCACATTTCCCCCCTTTTGTGCCTATTTTCATAAGTTAATAACTCAAGCATGGAAACTGGTTCAGGCTGAGCCCTGGTGGTGGAAGCTGGGCAAAGGGTGTGGGAAACAATTTGTTGTTGTTGCTGTTGTTACTTAATTTAGCGCGACTGTTTTTAAGAGAAGAGTGGCGATGTCACCGTGGGTTTTCTCTAGTGATGCCTTCGCCTCAAGCCGGAGACCGTTTGGCTTTTGTTACAGCAGGTTCACTTTTAATGGCAGCACCAAGCGGTTTCTCTTCTCACAGGTGTTCGTTTCTGTTCGGTGCAGGTGGGATTGTTGCGGGGGCAGGAATTGAGTCAAACCTTGGAAATGACGTCATTCTGGACTCACCTGCCTTCACCCAGAAGACTCCCACCCCACCAGCAAACCAGGACTGGGCGAACAGCAGCTGCGCCAGACAAAGAGGGGAGGCCCTCATTGTGGGTTCTGGTTTATCTATAGCAAACAAAGCAAAAGACAGCAAAAAGCTAGTCACCCTTCTCTCTCCTGTGTGTGGGGAGGAACCAAGTTTCACGTGGGTCTTTTCTTTGTTTGAGACAGGAGGTCTTCAAGATGGAAGAAAACATGGAGAACAGTCAGTAAACACCCTGGTACCCACATCCTCCAAACAAATGATGACTTTTACATGTTACAACATGCTAACTTTAAAAACTAAAAACCCAGCTGAAACACAACTCACAAATACTGAACCCTATCTTTAATTTCATAGTCAAGCAAAGGGAGGGGCAGGAGAAAAAGGGACCCCCAGATTAGTGCATGCAACACCTTTCTCATCTCCAAAAGGAGACTTCCAGGACGGTATGCACAATTATTATCCTACAGTCCAGCTGAACCCTAATACCCAGGCATGGGAATGAAGGTCTGTCCCCCTTGTTCCAGGTCCTGTATGGAGGAGACAGAGCAGAGGATAACGCCCAAAACAGCCCCTGACCAGCCCCAGGAAGGGTGTGCATAACACCTGTAGATCTGAAGGAAAAGTCAGACAGGCAGGTAGGCAGGGAGGCAGGGCACAGAAATAAATAACAGTTCTTTACAGGGTGCATTTAAATTTATTTATTTGTATTTTTTATGTGCATTGGTGTTTTGCCTGCTGTAGCGTCTGTGCTACTATGGGTACTACAGTCCTGTAGCACCTGTACTACATGTACTATGCCTGCAGCTTACTGTCTGCCCTACAGGACCTTTTGCGCGCGCGCATGCGCGCACACACACACACACACACACACACACACACGGGGGGGGGGTCATCTTTGAAACAAGAATGCCCCTTTTATTGTGTTCAGGGCAGCTTAGCTTATATAGGGATACTTAACGGATATCCATGCCCCAGCCAAACCCACCAGAAACCACTCCCCTGCCATCAGGAACTTCTGATGCTCAGAGCAGCTGCAAACACAGGAAAACAAGTTGTTTTGCTCAGAGCAGCTGCAAGCATAACAAATTGTTCACAAGAAATTCAGGGTCTGGGGGTCCACAACCCCCAACAGCCTGCATGCATGCCTATGTAAGGGTGTCGGATCCCTTGGAACAGACAGTCGTGAGCTTTCATGTGGGAGCTGGGAATTGAACCCAGGGTCCTCTGGAGAGCAGTCAGTGCTCTTAACTGCTGAGCCATCCTCTCCAGCCTCCATAGGGAGCTTTTAAATACACACACACACACCCTCCCCCACCAAGGTTCATTGGAAAGGATAACAAAATTCCCACCAATTTGTTACCTTTCAAGAACAATTTAATAACATTTATTTTATTATAATTGTTCAATTTGTGAATCTTTAGTACCATTCCTCCCCAGGGACACCTCTATTTTTGGAGTCTTTTTTTTCTCCTCCTCTTCCTTCTTCTCCTCCTCCTCCCCTTCCCCTCATTTTAAGTAATCTTTGCGGAGGGTGGGACCTGGCCTTTTATAGATAGCTGAACTAGGTGTCTTGAATCCTTTAGTTTATTCTGGAGTTTGATCAGGTTCGGTAGATCCACGTGCTGGCTGAGGCCACCATGAGCCTCCATCCTGGCCCATTAGCTAGACTCCCAGCTGACCAAAGCTAAAAATACTCATTGATGCAGCGGAGCTCTGAGCTTACACAGGGCATATAGGCTGACAGCTCTGTTTATAAACTGATGCTCCACTTAAAATAATAATAACCATAAAAGAAGGCTCGCTCAGGCCTTCAGGGTCTCCCGTGGGAACCTGAGCAGTAACGGTACAGCGTTCTTCCTAGAGAGTCTCACCCACTCCTGTCCCACCCAGAGACATTTACATAGCCTTGTTGGTTCCAAGGACATAAAACCTCAGGGTTCTTGGCACAGAGTATTGCCTTCTCACTAATACAGCACCCTATTTGGCCTGGCCAGACCCTCTCCCTGCCTGCCAGTCAGAGGTTTGGTCCTCTGAGAATTCTCTGAAGTAGATGGCTGATAGGGTGTGCCTTGCATTTTCTAGCTCTCCTTCAACTAGGCATGTGTTACCTTTCCCAGCCCCGGAAACAGAAGAAAGGAAGGACAGAGCACTGAGCACCTAGTGGCTAGTGGATTATTTATAAACCAAAGCCACCCCAGGTCCCTGAAGAGCAGTGCTTGCTCTCGCTGGAGGCAGCAATAGACAACTGACTTCACAGAGGCCCAGGGGAGAGGAACAGTGGGGATTTTGTTAGCTCTGAACGCCATTGGTTTGGAGAAAGTTCCTCTGCCCTGGGTCCTGACTGGCTCTTGGTTGAGATGCTGGTTTTGTTTGTTTGTTTGTTTGTTGTTTGTCCCCAGCCCATGGGTACATTATGGCATCTCATTGTGGTTGTCAATACATAGCCAGACTTCTTCATCTGTCACATTTGCCCTAAATATTTCTCCTTTTATAATTTTAAAAATTACATTCAGTGTGTGTGTGTGTGTGTGTGTGTGTGTGTGTGTGTGTGCTTGGTTCTTTCTCTAATGTGGGTTGGGCCCAGGAGTTAAACTCAGGCTGTCAGACTCAGCAACAAGTGTCTTTACTCACTGGGCCACCTCACTGAGCCATATTTTATATTTTTGACACTATTGTAAATGGGTTGCCTAGATTTTCTGATCTAAAGCTTGTAGGCAGACTTTTCAGTCCCACTGACTGCTCCCCAACTACTACACAGAGACTTAATATTAATTATAAATGTTCAGCCGATAGCTTAAGCCTTTTTTTCTCTTTTGCTTGCTCTTATAACTTAACCCATTTCTATTAATCTATGTGCTGTCCCAGGCTTGTTTACCTCATGTATGTACTTCCCATTCTGCTTGCTCTGCATCTCATGGTATCTCTATGCCTTCAGTCTCCTCCAACTCTGCCTTTCTTCATCCTAGCATTCTCTCTGCTCCAAAAATCCTGCCTAGCTGTTAGCCAATCAACTTTTTATTAATAATGAAAGCAGCACATTTTCATATTGTAAAGAAGAATTATTCCACAGCATTTCCCCCTTTTGTCTAAATAAAAAGGAAGGTTTTAACTTTAACATAGTAAAATTATATACAACAAAAAGTTGTCAACTAAGAATTATAGTTATAATTTCCTATCCATTTGTATTTGGCAAATTAAGAGAAAATATTCAATTATTTATCTTATCTTTGTGAGTCTAAAGTTTTAGATATAATTTACCTTTTTATTATAATTAAGGAAAAATTTAAGTCTAATTATTTAGTCTTTAACTCCATCAAAGACCCCAGAAGGGTGTAATGTTGCCTAACAACAGGGACATCTGGCCCACCCAAATTTCTTCTGTAACATTGGGGCATCCACCTTTGGTCTACAGGCCTAGTATATCTAACAAACATTTCTGAGAAGCAGGAAATTTTGAAGAACTGCCCACCTTGTCTTGGCAAAGTTCAGCAGTAGCTTTCTTTTGTGTCCTACTTGTCCAGTTTGGAAAGCATATTGTCAGCACTTGAGGCAAGGGCAGTTTCTTGTCCAGTGGCTAGTTTTTGCCACAAAGCAAGCTCCACATTGAGTCTCTTCAATACCCATCATCTTTTCTGAAGTAAATTGCTGATGCCAGGAGCAGAAGTGTCTCACTGTCATGAAAAGTCTCAGGTCATTAAACATCTTAAGTGCCATATTCTGTAGGTCTTTGAAGTGTTTAAAGACCATCTATCTAAATATTTCTGTTTAACCTTGAAAACAGACTTGATATGACTACAAGTTTGTTTATTGTAGATGACTATTAACCCATCTTTCTCTCTCTTTTTTCTTTTCTCTTTTGAGGTAAATTTGATTTGAAACCTGTTCTGGAACTACCTCTTGTAGACCAGATTGGCCTCAAACTCACAGAGATATGCCTGCCTCTACCTCCCAAGTTCTGGGTTTAAAGGCATGCACCACCACCACCACCCAGCTAGAATCTGTATTTCTTAATTATATATCACATTTGTAAATGAGCTACATAAACACAATACCCCCAGAGTAGAAACATAAAAACAGTATAACAAAAATAGCTTTAAGTTTGGATCAAACAAAATCCATACCAATGTAAATTATTTGGAGATTATTAGTTTCTTTTTAGATTAAAGTAGATTCAATAATCTACCCTTTTATCTTATCATTTCTATATTATACCCTTTTTCCTTTAGAAAGAGGTCTTTGAATTTAACTCCTTTGTTCAGCTTGCTTCCTTACCATGACAAATAATACCTGTTTCTGGATTTTAGTATGAGCATTTTCTACCATTTTAACTGGTTTCCAAACAGACCTTACATAGGGAAGGTTCGGGAGTGGGAACCAGCTCATTATGGCCAGGAAGAAGTGGAAACCCAGGTTCTATACCAGCTTCTGCTGGCATCTAAAGAGACAGTTTCCTTATTCCCAGTGGTACAAGTCTAGGCTCCCTGATGTTGTCTACCTGGCACCAGGGAAACTTGTTGCCCTTGGACACAGATGAAAAGTCTCAGCCCTCCATTCAGTCTTCTTGAATACCAATCTGGAGGGTGTGGATGGGTAGAGAAGTTCCCCTGGAGACAGTGGGAAGCTAGGACCCCCACTTAGCCTTTGGCATGGGGTAGGCTTGTGGGGTGTGTTTTCTGGAGTGGAGCATGGAGTGGACCGCCATTGCCCACGAGACTCTGTCTTCTAGACCACCCCTTTCCAGGGTCTTAGAGTAGGTTTGCATGGGCAGTCTTTCGGTATTTACATTTTTTTTCAGCTCCAGAGAGAACTCTCTGCCACATATTCCTATGGTCCCAAGGTTGCTAGTCAATCTATCTGTTTTCTCTCCTTCTTCCAGACCCTTTTGTGTTTTCTCTACATAATAATACCCAGGCTTCCTAGCAATGCTCAGCCGGAAGGAGGGACAGAAATGTCTGCTCCAGCTTCCTGGAAGTGGAAGCTCTCATCTTCCTTTTGGGTACATGCAAATATTGTTTTTCTTTAAAAAAAAATTCTAGATTAACTTTGCCTGCTAATGCCATGTGATGACTGGAAATAGGAACTGTGCACTCACCTCTGTTTGAACCCTTCTCTCTTAGTAAGCTCTGTTTGGAGTCTGTTCGTGTTTTAGAATCAATCCCTTTCTTTTGCTGAGTACTTTGTTGTATATGGATGTTGTTGACCATGTTCCTATCGATGAACACCTGAGTAGTTTCTGAGTTTGGGAAATTATGTATAGAGCGAATATGTTATTTTAATAAAGTGATCCCACTAAGCTTTCCACTGAACATACAGTGCTTCAAAATAAACCCTTTATTCTGGCACGCTGTCCTGGTTTTGTTCTGTTACTGTGATAAAACTCTCTGACCAAAAGCAACTTAGGGGAGGACAGGGTTAATTGTTTTACTCTTACAGGTGGCAAAAGTCAGGGCAGGAACTCAAGCTGGAATTTGAAGCAAAAACCATGAAGAATGCTGTTTGCTGGCTGGTTCAGCTTCATGCTCAGCCAGCTTTTTTACACAGCCAGGGAGCACAGGCCCAGGGAATGATGCCACCCACAGTGGGCTGGACTCTCTGCCAATAATAAACAAATCCACCCCCCACAGGCATACCCTCAGGCCAATCTGATCTAAGCAATCCCTCAATTAAGGCTCCTTTCTCAGGTGACTCTAGGCTGTCAAGTTAACAATTAAAACTTGTGGGGTTGGAGTTGGCTCCTTGCTTAAAAGCACTTTGTTGCTCTTACAGAGGACTTGGGTTTAGTTCTCAGCCCACACTGTTGCTCACAACTTCCTGTAACTCTGGTTCCAGGAGATCTGATGTCCTTCACAGACTTCTGCAGGCACCAGGTAAGCACATGGTGTAGAGACATACAGGCAAAACACTCATACACATAAAATAACTAAATCTAAAAAGGAAATCTTTTTTTAGACCAGGCTGGCCTTGGACTTTAAACCCGCCTGCCAATGCCTCCCAAGTGCTGGGTTTAAAGGTGTGTGCCACCACTGCCAGGCGCCTAAAAAGGAAATCTTTATAGCTTACTAGGACACACCTAGTAAGTTTCTTCCTTCATCCATTCATTTCTTTCACTCAGCCTATGTTAAATGAGCCTATTCTCTGAATTAGAAATCATTTCGGGAGGATTATCAGCAGTGGGAGGAGGGACCTCGATCTCTCCTGCAGCAGTTGACAAGTGGTGAAAGACAATATTGTAAACAAGGGATGACAAATGACATCAGTAACACCTGTTGTAAAGGTTAAGTAGTGCTGGGTGAGTGGATGGAGCACGCCAGGCAGCCTCGTGGTAGACAAGGTATCCTTAGATCCCAGAGTGGTGGCTGGAGGGCCAACCTGTCGGGAGAAGAACTGGGAGACCTCTTGGAGAACGCTGGGTTTGAGAAAGACACAGGATTTTTTTTTTTTTTTGTAAGCCTGTATCTTTAAATGTCTTCACTCCTAGGGAAACAATGTACCTTAGAGGTGGCTTACACACCATCCATGAAAGATAGGGCAGACCCAGGGAACAAGCCTCTGACCGAGGCTGCCTAGTGAGTAACTCTCATTGCGGGCTTTCAGGGCTGTGCCTTCTCCATCAGTGTGAGCACACCCTGCATTTCTCCAGCCTACCTTTCCACCACACTTCTTCAGGGGCGTCCCCACCAGGAACGGCAGTAGTTAGAAACCTACAGCCACATGTGGTCCCTAGAGCTTCCAGTCCCTGTGCTGTAGGCCAAATCTTCTCTCAGAGCCAGGGCCGTGGGAGTTCTCGCTCTGTAACTGAGAGTTTGAAGAGAGCTAATGAGCCCACATGTTTCTCTGAGCTACACCACGTTTGCTCTCATGGCTTCAGTAGAGCTGCAGGCCATGTGCACACCCAGACCCAGCCATTCTTTAGGTTTTATCCCATTTAGCTTTGTGGTATTGGGGACCAAGGCACTACCTCCCCGCTCCTCCTTTTCCTCTTATTTCTGAGACAGGAGAGTATTAAGTTCCCAGGCTAACCTCAAACTCACTCTGTAACCCAGGCAAGCCCTGAGCTTAATAAGATCCTCCTGCCTCAGCCTCCTGAGTACCTGGGATTCCAGGCCTGAACCACCAGGCTTGGCCTGTTTTATTTAGTTCTCACAGAGGTGGTGGGCGCTTTTGTGCTCTCTGCTTCTAGAACATTGGAGATCTAGAAAGGTTGAGCGAGTGGCCCAAAGTTGGTGAAAGGTGAGCACAGAAGGGTAAGTTAGATTTGTGTGGCTCCAATTCCCTTGCTTTTCCCCCTTTCTTTTTGCTACAGGGTTTATTGTTTTCTCAATTTTGAATGGAGGGGGGAGGAGTGTCCTCTGGGGATCAGCATTTGAAGAAATCTGAAGGAAGTTCTAGACTCAATCTCTTCCTTGGTTTCTAAGGAAGAAGTGGGGGAGGAAATAGTCCAGTGTCCGTTCTGGGACTGGGATTCTAGGAAGGATTCAGGCTGTGGACCTCCACATGGAAGATGTAGGGGGTCAGAGCAGGAGGGAAGTGGGGGGCATGATAGCTGCTTGGATTCTGGAGCTGGGAAAACCTGGGCTCCAATCCAGACTCTACCAACCGACCCCGAGAGTTTGGGCATATATTGTTGGACTCCTCCCATTTCCACACTCCCATTCCCACATTTACAAAATGGTGACTAACATCTCCCTGGAGACATGCTAGGTGAGTACACCAAGACAAACACGTGAAGTGCTGAGACGCTATCAGGCCCACAGCAAATGCCTAATAAGTCCTGGCTGCTGTTCTCACTCACCATTGTTCTGGAAAGCAAGAAGCCGTGACATGGGGAAGCACAGACACTACAAGAACAATGCCTTTGGGGGCAGAGGTGGCCAGCAGCTGCCCAGACTGCTGCCTTGTTCAGGCCAGGCCCTGAAGGGGGATATTGGTGTAGGGGACCCAACTTCCTGTATCAGTGAGACTGTGTGACCTGTGGGGTGCCTCCCAACCTGCAGAGGTCAATTTTCCTCCTTGCTTCTGTAGCTGCCCTCCCGGGGCAGCAACAGCAGTGGTGGAGGGAGAAGCAGCTGGGGGGTTGGCCCTCAGCCACTCCAGCTGTTGTCTTTGGTAACGTGTTTATCTGCTCCAGAGGGATATAGATGGCTGAGCGAGGAGGTGTACGGGAGGCTGGGCTCCACACACAGTGACCTGCCAGCTTGGGTGAGCTTGCCACGGACAGCAGGCAAGGGTCCCATCACCATGGGCTGTGGTGCCCTCTGCATGGCTCTGCACCAATGAGAGGCAGTTTGCAAACTTATTCTAAACAGATTACATTTCATATCCTAATGTGGCTGCTGGCTACCTGCCCGTGGATTTTAGCCTCCAGGAAAGAAACAATTCCGTGAGCTGAGTGCTCAGCACTTTGACTCTGCATACATTGCTTAAGGCTTCTCCCTGGTCCCTTTAACACCCCTCCCTCTGCTTTCTTTCAGAAAGCTCTCCCTCCTCTGGGCTTAACCAGAAATGCTGGAAGCTGCTCTCTGCCCAGTCAAAGTCAATGAGCTGGCCCATCCCCCACCCCCATGCTGAACCAGGAATCCAGTACAAACTAAATGCCCAGGGAATCCCAGACCCACGGGAAGCTGTCTCCATGTCCACTGAGTGATATGCCATACTCTTTTTTTGATTTATTATTATTATTATTATTATTACAAATTTTCACCTCCTCCCCTCTGCCATACTCTTCAGGTGACGACTCTTCAGGCAGATGGCCACTCTGGGCACCCAGATATTTGATCATACAAAACTAGCAGCTGTTTTCTCCTGGTCTTTCTTTGTCTAAAAGTTGGAGTACCCATCCAGTCTCAGAACAGGATTCTAGGCAGACCAGGAGTGACATGGGCAGCCATGGGATGCTCTCATTTGTTTGAGGTTCAAGTGTGTGCACACTTGTTAACAGGTGAGCACTCAGACATGTTTATACATGCATTAGTAAGTATGCACACACACACACATGAACAGCCACATGGACACAACATGTTCACAGGCTCTTTGGCAGCATCTCAGGCCTTTCAGAATTTGTTAGGAGCTCATCTTCTTTTCATTCTTTTCTGCATCCTATCTTTCCTTCCTTCCTTCCTTCCTTCCTTCCTTCCTTCCTTCCTTCCTTCCTTCCTTCCTTCCTTTCTTTCTTTCTTCTTTGGGTTGTTGTTGTTTTGTTTTTCAAGACAGGGTTTCTCTGTAGCTTTGGAGCCTGTCCTGGAACTAGCTCTTGTAGACCAGGCTGGTCTCAAACTCACAGAGATCTCCCTGCCTCTGCCTTCCGAGTGCTGGGATTAAAGGCGTGCGCCACCACCATCCGGCCTACAGAGTCTCACTATGTACCCTCAACTCTTCCAGAACTTACTATGTCGAACTACTCAAATCCACAGAGATCTTTCTGCCTCTGCCTCTTCAACGGTGGGATTAAAAGCGTGCACTACCATGTCAACTGAGTAGTTCATTTTTTAAAAGTTTGAGTGACTGTTTAGAATCAATGTTTGAATATTTGGTCTCCATTTGGTGGAACTGTTTGGGAAGGATTAGGATGTGGACCCTTGTTGGAGGGTATGTACCATGGAGGGCGAGCTTTGTGGCGTCAAAAGACTCACACCATTTCCTGAGGGCTCTCTGCTTCCTGTTTGCAAACTAAAATGTGAGCTCTCAGCTCTTGTTGCTGTGTCTTTATTCTGTCATTACAGGCTCTGGACCTCTGGAACTGTAATCCCAGTTAAAAGCTTTCTCCTGTGAGCTGCCTTGGTCATGTGTTTTGTCACAGCAAGAGACAAGTAACCGAGACACTGCCTTGTCGTGTCTGTCACTGGCTGATGTGGGTCTAGAGGGAGGACGCCAGAGTGTCCGGGTTCTTGGGCCTCTCCTCTTTACAATGAACTGTACAGAGACATACCAATAGTTACAGGGGTGGAGAAAGTTTTCTAAAGTGGAGACACTGGGGCCTGGGAGTGTGCCATGTCTCCCTGGGGCCCAGCTCCAAGACAGAAAGGAGAGGGACTGAGGTGAGGTCTCAAGTGACCTTTTATGACTCACTGACCCAGTGCCCCCTTCTTCCATGTAAGGGAGTGAGCGGGCTTTTCAGCATGTGCTGTCCTGGCTGAATAATGCTCAGGTGTCTTTCCCCACAGCCCTTTTGTGTGTTCATCTCTGGAATTTCCTCTACTGTTTGTCAGCCTCCTGGCTGCTCAGGCCTCTGCCAAACAGGGACAGCTCTCTGCTCATGCCCCCACCACCTGCCTCCTGGCAGGGCCCCTAGGGAAGGTGGACAAGGAAAAAATAATCACTGACCAGCTAGCACTAGAAGGCCAGGAAAGCCAGTGCTTGAGCCCAGGGGCAAGGGAATTTACTGTTAACACCCACTGGCAGCTGGCCAGGCCGGTGACAGACAGGCTGCCCCCTCCTTCACAGGATGACAGCTGGAGGCTTGATCAGCCAACCCCTCTATGAAACCCCTGAATAGCTCTGTTCTCCGTTCTAGGTTTCTACTGGGGGAACCAAAGAGGGTACGCCAAGCCCATCCTGCTTGGGGCTTGGCACACAGCAGTCAAGTGCTCTGGAGTCCGAAGGCAGATTCAGGAGCCAGCAGCTGAGTGTGTTGGTGCTGTACCCTGTAACAAAGTACAAAGCCACAATGGCCGACCAAAGCCATGGGGGCCACAGTATGTTCATCCTCTCCGGGGAGGGGGGCAGCCTCTGTGGGTGCTGTTTGAACGGGAGCGGGGCAAGAAAGACAAATGGTGGGGATTTTATTTTTAACCTGAACTGAGAAGTAGAACGAGGTGACCCCAAGCTGTGAAAAGAGCCATGGTCATAAACGCATTTATCATCAATTAACACCTCCAAGTCCTGAGGCTGGCCCAGCAGCTGGCACAATTTGGGTTAGTTCACGTTTTAACACCACACTCTCCTCTGCTTCTCCCTAAGCGGATGCAGGGTAGCTGCAGGATGGCTAATGTGTACTTAGTTAACACAGGACTGAGGTGTGGCTCCTGGACAGCCGAGAAGGGACTTCTCCACTGTCCCCACCCCTGGGGCACTCACCCAGCAGGGCGACACGCCGGAAGCCTAAGTGGATAGAATATGCTTGAAGGTTTAATTACTTGCCTTTGGAATCTGCCTGCCATTCAGGAGAGGGGACATGGGCTTTATGTTTTACACGTTGAAATGTATTTTAATAGATAACCTGCACACCCTGTACAAATAAAAGATCTGAACTGTCTCTGTTGTTCTGAAATATATATGCGTATGTATGACATGGGGAAGGGGCTCATATGCCACAGCATGCATGTAGCGGTCAGAGGGAAGCTTGGGGGAGCTGTTTCTCTCCTTCCATCTTTAAATGGATCTGGGGCCTCAAACTCAGATCCCCAGGCTTTTGTGGCCAACACCTTTGTCCACCGAGCCATCTCCCTGGCCCCTGCCTCTGTCTCTTGAAAATCACTTTTCTTCCACTGTTGCTCTGAGGTATTTTTGTCACACACAAGGTAGGACACTTTAGTTTGTTACATGCAGGGCAGTGGGCTATGCCTCTGTTTATTTAACCAGTTGCAGAATGCCAGACACTGGGTCTGTGTTTCGTCTTCCGTGAACACAACAAACGATGCCGCCTAAAGAGCGGTAGGGGTGCACACGGCTCCCACCTGCCTGAGCACACCTTTCTGTGAGTTCTCAGAGGCTGAGCTGGGGGGGGGGGGGAGGCCTTTGTAGTTTAGCAGCAGGCAGAAGGATGCAGCCCCAGACAAATTTCAGACACAGCACATGAGAGAAACGTGACAGTCCCGAAGGTGGTCGGTGATGCCTTGGTTTAGATTTCAGTTGCTCCTTTCTTCCCTTCTGGGTGATTAAAGCCGCTCTTCAAATGCATATGATATTGTATTTCCACCTCTACGCCTCATGTGCCAGGATGGCCAAGTGATCTAAGATGCCAGGCTCCATCATCACATCTCGCCAGCTCTTACTTTTTACCGGTGTTTGCATGGGATGCTTAGGTTGGTGGTTTTTTTTTTTTTTTTAATTGATTTATTACAATCTTTAAGCAAGGGAGTTTGCCGGTTGTCTGGAATATTGACTGTAAATAACTTCTGCAGGTGGATTTGCGTGCATTTATGGTAGGTTTGGTCACGAGGACTGTGCGGATTAACCTTCAGTGTCAACTGGATTTGGGGTGTCTCTGAAGGTGATTCCAGAGAGCTTTAACTGAGAAGGGAGATCCCAGCCTGTATGTAGGTGGCACCATCCCACACAATGGAGTTTCAGGATGGGAGATTCGTCAGCATTTTCTGTTGTCTGCCTCCTGGTTTGTTCGGTCGTGGGGAGTCCCAGCTGTCTTCCCCTCCATGTTGGACCCCCATCCTCTCAAATCCTGAGCTAAATCAAACCTTCATCCAATTGCTCTCCTGAGGCAAGGGGATTCTCTGAATGCTATCTCTCCATCATAGGTAGTCTAGCTAGCCAGCCAGCTTGTCTCTGGAGCCGAGATTACAGGCGGGCTACCACACCCACTGACACACGTGGGCACTCTGCTCCTCACACTAGACTTGAGCCATCTTTCCAACCCAGGGTTTTGTTTCTTAAATGCAACCAATTGAATCAGGTTTCCCCTTCTTTGCTTTTTTGTGCATTCTTATAAAACCCCTCTTCCCTACAAAATGGAAATCTATATTTTCTTCTAGTTCTTTCTGTTTCATTTTTTACATTATATATTTGATCCACGTTGGCTTTATTTGTCTCTGGAATGTGTGGTTTGTACCCCCCCCACCCCCTGTTGTTTCACTATCACTCACCAAAGAGCCCACCTCTGCGCGCTGACTCCAAAGAACGTCTTGATCTTGGCCCTTGAACGCGCTTAGCTCTTCTCTGGCTTTCTCGTCTGAGGAACAAGGGTACGTTTTGATGAATTACATGCAATGCCTAGGCTTAGGACCCCAGATTGGGAAATGATATTTTTATAGATGGTTTAACGTGTAGTAACTGCTTCTCGCTTCAGAAAAAATGCGCGTTCTTTGTATACTGAGCTTTCTTCCATTGTATCGTATTTTTAAAAAATAAAATATCTATTTTGAGAGGAAGTGTGTGTGTGTGTGTGTGTGTGTGTGAGCACACATGTGTGTTCATGCACTTGAATGCAGGTGCCTGCAGAGGCCAGAAGAGGGCATCAGACCCCCTGGCGCTGGAGTCACAAGCAGTTGTGAGCCACCCACAAGTGGGAACCAAATCCAGGTCCTCTGGAAGAGCAGTATGGCCTATTAACTCTGGAGCCTTCTCTCCAGCCCCTTGATTCTGCTGTATTTTAAACCCTGCTTTCCTCACCTGCTCCCTTGTATCTAATCTCTACAGCTTTGAACAGAAATGTTCCTGCTGCTTGCCCTACATGAAAAAGTTCCAACAAAATGATCTAAGTCAGGAGGGTGACAGAAAGAAAGGAAGAAAGAGGAGGGAGCTGAAATTCCATGCCGGGGAAGAAGTCCATGGAACTCTGGGAAAGGCTGGATGTTGCCTGTTGATGCCCATGGGAAGCCTTGAATCTCTCCTGAGGGCCCAAGTCATCTGGACAAGGTAATTTTTTCCCTAACGGTCTTGTCAGGGAGAGGAGATACGCTGTTTTAGAAGGCTGAATCAGGACTCTCCGGAACCTGACACTCATCCATGTGTGGACAGGTGCCACATCCCTGAAGAGCCATGTCTGGTCCAGGGTGACACAATCATTTCCTGTTACTATTTCAGGCACCGTGGGGCTTCCAGAAGCATGAGTGTCCGACTGTGACTCTAAGCACACGCTGGAGCCCTCTGCCATGCCTTTGTTTGAGATCAGCTCTGTTTTCTTTTAAAGATTATTTTACTTACATGTGTGTTCATGTGCCTGTGTATTACATACAAGTACATGCATGTGAATGTAGGTACCCATGGTTGGCATCAGATGCCCTGGAGCTGGAGGTACAGGTGGTTGTGAGCCACTGGGTTGTGGGTGCTAGGAAATGAACCCCAGTCCTCTGCAAGAGCAGCAAGTACTCTTAACAGCTGCACTCTCTCTCCAGCCCTAGTGCCATTTTCTCAATGTTGTCTTTGCTTCCCCCCCCACCAAAAAAAAGGATTTCACCTATAAGCCCACCCCTATAGACAACTACCAGAAAGAAAGAAATTTTTGATTAACTTTTTTTCTCTCTATGTAAGGGTAAGAGTAGAGGTGGGTGGTTAGTTGATTAAGTACTTGCCTAGCCTGCATGGTGCCCTGGATCCAATCTCTTGGACCACATAAACCAATCATAGTGGTATACACCTAAAAAACTAGCACTGGGGAGAGGAAGGCGGGAGGATTAGAAACTCAAGGTTATCATTGGCTTCATAGAAAGTCCTGGGGCAGCCTCAATTATGTGGGACCCTGTCTCAAAGACCAAAATTAAACATTTTAAAAGTCTATATCATTTTATAAATGTATTGTGATCAACTACTTGTAACAACACACACACACACACACACAATTTTTTTTGAAGCAACACCCTGGGTTAAAGTCATCTCAGCCAGCCCTCTTGACAGCTCTGGGGCAGGAATTAGGAATTTATTCGGTGAATGGACAAGGAAACCAACGGTGACTGAAGCATGGAACTCGATGCCACAGCTGGTACAACAAGGAGAGTCAGGCCCAGTGCATGTGACCAATGTTCCCACCTACACTGTGGTCCTTGTCCCTGAACCCTTATACTTACTGTCATCTCACTCATAGTTCGGCTGTGGGTTAGCCCCCAAAGGTTCATGGGTTGGGTGATTAGTGTAGAGGTGCTGAGGTGGTGGGATCTGTAGGGGGCAGAGTCTAGTGGGAGTCAGTTAGGATACGAAGTGTGTTGGGATACTGGGATACGGAGTGCTCCGTCCTTATTCTCAGGGACCATGTCAGGGCTTATGGGACTGGATCAGCTCTTGTAAGGATGGGTTGCTAGACAAGAACCTGATCTTGTCTTTGAATCTCTTTGCTGTGCTCACCTTTGCCATTTGACCTGATGATCTTACCAGAGCCAATCTTGATGCCCTGCTCTTGAATAGTAGGAACTGTGAACTGAATAAAATCCTCTTCTTTAGAAAGCTCTCTACTTCCCATATCCTGTTATGGTAACACAAAAAGAGACTATGGAAGCCACTCTGAGAGACACGTGTTTTCTTACTTTTTTTTTTATTTAATGCTTTTGGTTGCGTGTGAGTTCGGGCATATTTCCATGTCTTACAAATTGTTCATCTTGATTTTCCTGTCTTTCCCCATTGTTCAATGTCTTCTCTCATGGTGTTGTGTGTGTATGTCTGTGTCTGTGTGCTTTTGTGTGTCTGTTTGTATGTCTGTACCTGTGTGTATACATGTGTGTATGTGTGTATGTCACATATATTCTTCAGTTTCTCCTTAACCTTTGGTTTTGCTATGGCTATCCATGCCTGAGATGTTCTAGTTGAACTTGCAGCGCTCCTCCTGCCTATGTGTCTCAGGATATGACATTGCAGTCATGAGCTATCATGCCCAGCTTGTTCCCATTATTTTTACGCTTGAGAGGTTTGCATCCCTCCTGTGTAAGGATAAATGCTCATTCCTATCTTTAGGGTGGATTTGTTTTCTGCATTTAATCCCTTGTTCTGTCTAGAAGTTATTGATAATTTCCTCCCCCAGAATGTCTCTTCAGAAGGACATTGAGCTGCATGCCCGCATCCTTGATCTGTTCTGACACACTTGCTACCTGGAAGGGTCTTATCATCCATTTGCCAAGTACGTCATGTCTGATGTCTGGATCAGAGACTCTGAGGATCACACTCAACAGAGACACAAATTCCAACTAAGGCCACAGGAACTTTTAGAACTTACCCCCCCCACCTCATTACTGAACGCCACAACAAGTCCATGGCATCTAAATCATAGGATTTTTCTTATTCTCGGGCCCAGACAATTGCTCTAAATTTTCACTGGACACTTCTGTAAAGCTGTATCTACCATGCAGCTAGAGCTTCGTGTGTGGCTTCTCCTCTTGCAGTGTAATCCCTGTTTACATTTCCAGGTGTCAGAGATTCCACCTGACCCCTAGGACCCAGCCCTTAGAGCATGGCGGTGTCTTAGCTTCTACAACACTGTTGTTGGACATTTTCACAAAGGAGGCTGCCCAACTGGTCATGCCTGAACCATTATTCTTGGTTGCATTTTAATTAAATTCTCCGTGTTTCTCTTTTTTCTTTTTTCTTTTCTTTCTTTCTTTCTTTCTTTCTTTCTTTCTTTCTTTCTTTTTTTTTATTTTGGTTTTTCGAGACAGGGTTTCTCTGTAGCTTTGGAGCCTGTCCTGGAACTAGCTCTTGGAGACCAGGCTGGCCTCGAACTCACAAAGATCCACCTGCCTCTGCCTCCCCAGTGCTGGGATTAAAGGTGTGCGCCACCACCGCCCAGCCTCCATGTTTTTCTTAACAAATATTTATAACTGAATCTTTATTGGTGTTGGTTTGGGCTTCCTGTTTCATCCCGTGAAACCCAGTTTGAGTTGGTCACAGTCTGGTGGTTCGTTGATGGTCCTTCTCAGCATCCAGTCACCCTCAAGTTTGATACCCACGTTTTCTACATCACTATTTACATCTTTGAACATCAAGTTCGCAGTGAGAAAACTGAAGCTCAGGCTTGTGGGGTGACTTGACCAGAGTCACAATACTACAGTAGGGAGCTGAGTTGAGTGACAGTAAGGGTCTGTGCTTCTAAAACCAGGGCATGTGACTAGAGCAGAACAGCTGACCAGTAGCAACAGCACCACTGTGAAGTCACGTACCTGACTCACCTGAGCCTGGACATACCACAGCCCGTCTTTTCCTGACATCTGGTGATGTCCACGGACACCAACAAAATCCATATATAGCCAGGCTGGTCACTTATCACCATTCCCAGGACCTGAGTATCCCCTTGCTCATTTCCCATCATCTACAGTGCAATGTGTGTGCATGTGTGCATGCGTGTGCATGCATATCTGCATGCAAATCTGTGTGCCTATGTGCTTACAAAGAGTGGAGGAAGAGAACATTGAGTGTCTTTTTCTGTCAACTCCCTGCTTGAGACAGGTCTCACAGATCCTGGAACTCCCTGTTTTCCAGCTATGTGGGGCCCCAGAGATCCTCCCAACTCTGTCTCCCACAATGCTAGAATCACAAGTGTGTGTGTCTCCCTACACCCCTCTATTTTGGGGGTGCTGAGGATTCACCTTAAGGTCTTCATGTTTGTACAGCAAACATTCCATCCCCCAGTCCTCTGCTCTTTATTCTTTAACACAGGGCTTAGAATTTACAATCCTGCCACCTTACCTCTCAGGTTGCTGGGGCTGGTCATCCACCATCCATGTATGGCTCTCCAATTCTCCATATTTTGAATGATTCTTTAACCAGACAAGGAAGCAGCTAAATTGCAATTGTGTATCTATGACTCATCTCATCATGCATTTGCATTTTAGCTTTTCCCATGCAAAGCCATGTCCTTTTTTTAGTCTGCTGGCCAACCAACTTTGAAAGCTTCTGATACTGAGATCTGGTCTAGGGTAAGTGCTCATCCGGGGCTTTGGTGCAATAGCACGAGCTGGGGCCCCTTCTGGGTGTTTCCCCTGATCCTGCATCTTCTTTGTATCGTTTGGACGTGCTTGCCTGAAACTTGGAGGTCACCAGCTGCCATCCTGTGTGGCACATCTTTCACCATGGGCATCTTCTCCATGTCCCTCACAGAGATGATTTAGGATTAATCACCGCTGCTTAGACAGTGTCTGGGACTTCCCCTAAGCTCTTCTCCCTCTTCTTGGGCCCTCTGTAGCAGGTCAATACCAAGAAACACTAGAACCTCATCCTTGGTCCCTCATCTACACTGAGGGTGACAATCGGGCCTCCCTCTCGGAGCGGTTGTCAGGAGGGAGTTGTGGTTAATACTGATATCACAGGTACATGTTGTTGAAAAGCCTTAAGATTACTCTGTGATGATAACCTACTTAAACAGATTTAAACATTCTGGGGGTTCAAACCCAGGTCTTCCTACCTGCATAGTAAGCACGGTCCTCCCCCAACCCCAGCCCGCTTATTTTGCTTTTGGATGCAGGCTAAAATTCACAATCTTCCTGCCAAAAAGAAGCGGGTCAGGCTGGCCCGGCCCTCAGGGAGGCAAAGCTATGATGAAGAGACACCCCAGAGTATGGGCCTGGCACCTCACCCTCAGAACAGGCACTATGGCTAACTGAATGGGGGAGACTTGCTTTCTTAAAGAGGAGGCTTCCCCTCCATGCCTGTTGCTACTGCATAGACTCCTCTTTCCCTCTGGCTGGGGTCCAGCCAGTTCTTTACATGTAGCCCCTGAAAGATCTGACCAGAGCGGATGTGGGAGAGCCCTGAGCCTCCTGCCCAGTCCCTGCTTCCCTTTCATTTCAGCCTGGGCATTCTTGACTCTTGTCTGACTTCTCCCACCCACTCCACTTTCTAAGAGCTGGTAGTTAATTGGCCTTGACCTTGACCTTGGATGCCACCCAGTCATTCAGATAGGATGTCCATATCTGGCCACTGACCCTGGAGTCACCTGTCCACTCTGCCCAGTGGCCCTAATGGGCTGAATGTTATGTTTTCTTTTTTAGACACAGATTTTTGTCCAGTCACTCAGTATTGTTGTACATGACAGTCTTGTGTCACCTCCATGCCAGGAGTCACTCTTTCCAACAGCCTGGAACCCATAACGCTTTCCTCCCCTAGTCTGACATACTTTGTCAGTCCTGTTTCTCCCACTGGGTCCAAGAACAATGATCCAGATGCCTTTGTCCCTGAATGAAAGTGGAAAGGTGTCCCAGAGTCCCCTGCCTGCCCCAGCTAGCCTGAACAGATGAGCAGCCTGGTAAGGAGTGATGATGGTGGAGGGGTTTGTCCTGGGCTGACCTTGGTTCCCCAGCTGAGAACCCAGATTTCCCTTGACCCCAGGGATTCCTCCAGGAGCCTCGCCCACTCCCCCCTGAGCTGTTCCTTTTGCTCACAAGGGCGTTAGCTGATTGTGGTCTTGCGCCAGGCTCTATCATTGTGGCGTTTTGGATTTATCGGGGCTTTGTGCATTTCTCGCTCTGGAGTCTCCATCTGAGCCGCTCTCTGGTCACCCTGGCTCGTCTTCTGCAGCACGCTCATCTCAGATGCTGGCTGGTATACCCTGCTTCCTGCCAGGACCCTGATGTTCTAGGGTGGATCTGGGCTGTGCTCCAGGAGACAAAATTCCCTACTCTGACTCCATCCACATGCCCAGATGTTCCTCCATTGACTTCCTCTCTCTTGCCAAAGTCATGGAACGAACGTCTCTAAGTGAGAGAAGGAACAGAAGCATTGATAGCACCCATTCCACCCACTTCCTCCCAACAACTTCAAACATAAGTGTGGGAGTGGAGGGCAGACTTCTCCCAATTTGGAGGGGGCCCCAGAATCCATGGATGGCCTTCCCTCAGCTGTCTTCTCTGACCATTTGGTTGTAACTGACCTGGCTGTGCTAGGAGCGATTCCCAGTGTCTTTGGAGATCAATATTTTCCTGGTCTATAAACAACCTGCAGCTCACGTTATAAGAAGAAAACCTAGTCACACATCCCACAGCCATAGGCGAAAGCAGGACAGGTTTGGGGATGGAATCGAGGTGGTCAGGTGTCTTTGCTCTTGGCGTCTGAAAGCTGGCCTCTTGACCATCTGCCTCCCAGTTCGTTAGGTGCATTCAGTATCCAGCTATCAGTACCAAAGTGCAGGAAGTGGGGCCTGGAGACCCCCCCCCCCCCAGGCTGAAGGCAGAGTGTAAACAAACTACCGGAGGAGCCAGCACACTGGATGTCAGCCTTGGAGATACAGCAGAGCCAGAACTCAGAGCCCCAGGAATGCCAGGGGAGGTGCCTGTAGGAACTGCCGCTTGGGGACTGAGGGTGGAGGCATGGGGCCAGGGAAAAGGAGTCCACTCCCAGGATCGCCTTAGTAAAGGGCCAGCATCTTATTTTATTAAAAGCCTGTTGTTGGCTGGATAAATGGTCTTTCTGCTGAGTGGCAAGGGCCCAGTAACACTGGGGGCAATTAGGAGCCTGTTCTAGGAGCTAACTTCAAACCAGGAAGCACTTTTTTTTTTTTGCTAATTAGAGTCTCTCTCTCTCTCTCTCTCTCTCTCTCTCTCTCTCTCTCTCTCTCTCTCTCTCTCTCTCACACACACACACACACACACACATCTCTCCCTCTCCCCTCCCTCCCTCTTCCTCTCTTTCTCATCTTTCTTCCCTCCCTCCCTCTCTCTCATTTCTCCCTCTCCCTTCCCTCCATCTCCCCTCCCTCCCTCTCATTCCCCTCTATCATTCTTGAGCTTGACTCCCTGTGCATGGTGTGCGTGACCTTCTGTACACTGGGGGGGTGGGGGGATATATGTCACCAGATGACTCCCTCCTTCTCTTCCTGTCCTCCACTCTCTTTATCCTCCTACAGGAGTGGACCCAGACAATGGCCTGGGGTTATTTACTGAGATGCCTGGGAGGGAAGGGACACAGCCCTGTTTATAGCGGTTGAGTTTCTAAACCACCAAACTCATCCCTCTCCAAATCTTCATTGTAGGAAAAAACAAAACCAAACGGCACAAGGAGACTCATTTCAAAAGAAAGCAGGAGAAAAGCTGTGTTTCCTTTGCCAGCCAGTTTGCGATTATTATTAATTTTAGGCTTGATTAAGGCAGGGAAGGTAAAATGACTTATTTCATGTTTTGATGGTAGTTTTATTTTTTCTTCCTTTACTGCCTTGTGAGTCAGGCAGGCAAATAGTGATGTCAGAATGGGGGAGATTGGGTGAGCTTTGTGCAAACTTCTATAACCACATCTTCTGCTAAGGTTTCAGTCTCCCAGTACCTGTTCTGAAAGTCACCCAAGTTGCTTCCACTTCTACCAGAATCAAAGAAATGACATTTCAAAGTGCTTACCCAGATTTTTAAGAACTATATTTAAACTATAAAATAAACGAAAAGGCTTACTACACTGACTGGTTGTCTGAGGTCCCTTATTTAATTCCTTGGTTAGGTTAAAGTAAGTTGCTTCTATATAAGATAGAATACGGTAATTTATTGGCTTCTCTTTAACCTTGTTTTCAAACAATAAACTTTGGGTGAGGGGCCAGAGAAGGGTATATATGTGTTTAAAAAGAAAATAATATTAAATGTATAGTTCACAGAGATAAAGGGATTCCAGGACAAAGAAAATATAAAGTGTACCTTAAACTAACTTACTCCATATTTGAACATTCTTCAGAGGGCCTGGGAGGTGGCTCAGCAGTTAGAGGTGCCTGCTGCCAAGACCGGCGACCTGAGTTTGGCGAGTGGGTGTGTGGGTGTGCGCATGCACACAACATTTATGTTATTCACCACATCATTAAAACCGTCATACCTACATAAACCTGAATCTGGTAAAGGCATAGCTTTCCCCATGTGTCTCAATGCTTTATAAACTAACTTCATAGGAGTCCTTTAAATCATAGGGACAGGTAACACAGGACACAGAAAAGAAGAGAAAAGTAGCATGGCGTGTTAAATCCAGCCAACCTTTCTAAACTTTCAGAAAGTTTGATTTGTCTCAGGGAACGCATAAGGGGCAGAATTTCCCCCCTCACAGTGGGGGATAGGGGCTCTATCAGCTGGCAGAGTGTGGTTTTCTAGTATGTCTTTGCTGGTTGATTTAAAACACTAACTCCGAGTTTTTAATATAGCACTTTCCGTGAGTCACTGGGCTGAAAGCCCATCCAGAGCCAGGCAAGGGTCCAAGACAGAAACAAGCAGGATCCAGCTACGAGAAGTCTCTGTTAGCACAGCTAAACAATTGTAATTAAGAAAGTTCTAGTCACTCCAAGATTGCCTCCTTCTAGATAAAATAAGGAAAACAGTACTGAAGAGCGAGCGGGGCAAGGCAAGGGAACAGCTCAGAGACAATGCTGAGAAGTGGCGGGGCTATGATGCTCACAATCAACTTTCTGTCCCAGAGAGAAGTGATAATCTACTTAGCTCTTCAAAAGGAATGCAGCATCCTGTTGTCTTGGGGCAGAGCAGGTGCACAGAATGCATGGGACAGGTCCCCGCTGAGAAAGCAGGAGGTGCAGTCTGAACCACCGGAAGCCCCAGTGATCCTATTCCTCCTGCAACATCACCCAGGGAGCAAAGCAGAACCAAGTATTAACAACAGGCTGTGCTGACTTCTGGTCCTCTCCTACTTCTCTAACTACAAATAACTGCTCTGGAAATCGGTCCGCAGACAGGGAGACGGGCTTGAAAGCTGGGAGGAAAAGATGTGCTGGCAGGAGACCTCAGGAGCTGAGAACCAGTGACCTGCTTGGTGCCCTCCTGCCATCCCTTCTCTCCCGTTTACCCCTGGCTCTGGAGGGATTTGCCGTGGGAATCACTAAAAGGCACGGACAAAGTCATCCTAAAAGACATCCTGTTCTCTAGGGCTGAAGTCCACAGAGGGAGGGAAGGCGTGAATAGACCCAGCCAGAGGCTCCAGTCCCCGTTCTTACAGCCCAAGGATCCTTGCAGACAGTCTGGTCAGCCAGCGGCTGTAGCAGTGCCCACCACCACATCTGGTCTATGGTTGGGACATCAGTGGGTAGCCTGTCACTCACAGCAAGCAGCAGGGAGGTCCTCAGTCTTCCTGACTGTGCGCTGGCTTTAGAAAGCTAGGCCCAGCAGCCACTTTCCACCCCAACATGATTCCCAGCAGCAGCATTTGGAAACATGAACCTCACTAAGGAAGCAATAGAAAGCGGCACTCTAAGAAAAATTATAATGAAATAAAAAAGAACTCCTAGGGAAGAGAATCGAGAAACCTGCAGAAAGGCCAGGGTGAAACAGAACAGGAAGACACAGAACAAACCCTAATCCATAAGGAAATGTTAGACTTGGCCCTAATGGGTCAATAATTATCATAAAGGCAAACAGTCTAAATACACCCATTAAAATGTGGATTGGCAGAGTGGATTTTAAAAGATGACCCAACTATATGCTGCTTCCAAGAAGCTCATTTCAAATTCATGGACTTCAGTAACTGACAGCAAAAGAATGGAAAAGGATGCACCATAAAAACATTTTTTTAATGTACACTTGTTTTATTCATAATTTGTTATGTTTGGGGATTACCAAAGCGATTCTAATGATGGTTGAATATAACAAAAGAAAATCTTTTACCTCATCTTAAAATATCCACTGATCCTTCTCATTCAGTACAATTGTCAATGTTAAAAGAACATAGAACAAACATGCACACCATGGCACGGTTTTCATAAACGTCTGTTTCATCATTGGTGGGTAGCACATTTAACAGTTAAATACATTTAGATAAGGTATGGTGATGGCACGACCGTGGCACTGATAACCAGATAACCATCCAGCTAGAAACCAGCCAACAGGAAACTCTCTAAATATTTAAAATACAGCTCTTGTTTAATCACCCTTTGATTTGATCACTTTCTGGGGGGAAGGAGAGGAGCCTGCTGGTCACATGGACATATATTAAGGCCAAATCTTCTGATATCCCTTCTCAGAGGTTTCTTTCAACTGGATTAAGCCTCCAGTTCCAAGGCAAGCCCAAGTTTGTGGCCTTCAGCATTAAAGCTCTTCCCATCTACCAGAGTGGACAGTGTAAGCTTCACACCAGGCCTCAGAGTCTGAGAATAACCCTCTCCAATTGAACCAGTGTTGTTGACCTCTGAAGAATGGAAGCAGGAGGATCCAACGGCAGTGCCAAAATGAGTGCAGTTGGTACCTGATGTCCAAGCAAGGTTTACTGAAGTGTCCAAATCTTCACATACTTTCTGATAAATTGATCCTCCAAATTCTGTCCCATTATTAATATTAGTATGTAGCTGGAAGTCCCCAGTCCTTTAGCCTACTGCAAAGTTATTCCTTGTCAGCTTTGACACTGTCAAAGGTCATCTGGTACCCAGCAAGCCAGCCCTCATAACCAAAGACAGCTGAGCCATGGAAAATCAAAGGTCCAGCAAAACCAAAGTCAACATCACAGCCAAGGTTTATACGCTCCCTCTTGTAAGCAGACTTGATCTTACCACTTTTCTTCCCTGTGTTCGGTGAAAAGGTAGCATCAAATGTCACTTTCAAACCTTGACAAATCTGGTCTTCAGCTGCAATCTCGGTCCCCAGAGTGTTATCGGTGTTCCATTTCTCTGTGAAAGTCAGACCATGCTCACGCCATTTGTTTTTGGTCTCCAAGGTCCCACTAACTTTACTAGTGTCCGGTTAGATGAACCAGATGTTGAAAATTCCACGCCCCTGCACGATTTTCTTTTCACATCCAGCTTTACCAACCCAAAGCCAAATCCTTTATTGAAAATATCTCTGGCAGCTTTGCCAAGGTCAGCATAGGATGGAGGGATACACATTGGCCATGGACATGTTCGTACACAACAGTCCGTCATAGCGAAGCCGCGGGGCAGGGGTGGGGGTGGGGGTGGGGGTGGGGAGCATCTGCGGGTGTCCTGAGGGGCGCTGCCACTCTGCTCACAGTTAAAGCCTCTCTGCTATCTGACGACGATTGCACTGCAGCCACCACGGCTGGAGGGCGAAGTGAAGGAGTCACCATAAAATTGTTTATAAAAGGGGCTGAAGAGATGGCTCAGCAGTTAAGAACACTGGCTACTATTCCAGAGGATTCGAGTCTGATCCCAGCACCCACGTGGCAGCTCACAGCTGTCTGTAACGCCAGTTCCAGGGGATCTGACACCCTCACATAGACACACATGTTGGCAAAACATCAATGTTCCTAAAATAAAAATAGTTTAAAAAATTGTTAATAAAAGGAAGCATGATTGGCTATACTAAATCAAAACATCAAAAAAGGAAAGTTACTGTGGGCAGAGATGGATGTTATTAAATAATAAATAATCCATCAATAAGTGATAACTGTCTTGTGACCCAAACATGACAGGCTCACAGGTATGAAGCAAAAAGTAAATCTTCAAGAAAAAAAAATACAATTCTACAGCTATCATGAGAATGTGATCTCCATGGCCCTCACACTCAGTGCTTCCAGGAACCAGAGACAAAATCAGCAAGAACATAGAATTTGACATCACCAACTGACAGGTATCTAATCCTATCCTAGCACATTCTGTTCAATAGCAGCAGAACACAGAATCTCCAAGGACCCACAAAATACTCAGCAAAGTGGAATACACTGTAGATCACAAAACAGTATTGACAGGGCGGGGAGATGGCTCAGCAAGTAAACACACTTGTCACACAAGCACAAGGGCCAGAATTTGGATTTCCCAGCACATGGTGGCCAACCTGTAATCCCAGAGCACAGGAGGAAGAGATGGGACAAGCTGGCTACACAGACTAGCTGATCTGAAGAATTTAGATCAGCAAGAGATGCTATCCCAGGAAATAAAGCAAAGGACTAGTGAAGAAAACTCCTGATGTCAACCAAGCATCCAAGTGTGAGGATCTGAGTTCCAACCTCTAGTGCCCATGTAAAAAGCCAGGCTGTGTGAGGTGTATGGTGTAGGGTGTGTGTGAGAGAGAATATATGGTGTAGAGTGTGTGTGTGTGAGAGAGAGGAGATGTATAGTGTAGAGTGTGTGTGTGTGTGTGTGTGTGAGAGAGAGAGAGAGAGAGAGAAAGAGAGAGAAAGAGAGAGGAAGAGAGAGAAAGAGATGTATAGTGTAGGGTGTGCGCATGTGAGAGAGAGATGTATAGTGTAGAGAGTGTGTGTGAGAGATGTGTGGTGTGCGTATTGTGAGAGAGAGATGCATGGTGTGTGTGGAGTCGTGTGTGTATAAGTGTGTAAAATGTGGTGTTTGTGTGTGTGTGTGTGTGTGTGTTACTAGAGAATACAATCAGGCAGATCTGGAACTTGCCAACCAGCCAGCCTAGCCAATCAGTGAGCCCAGGTTTGGTGAGAGACTCTGGAAGAAGAAAAAGGAGGAGGAGGAGGAGGAGGAAGAAGAAGAAGGAACAGTGGAGAACAACCGTGACAGACACCTGTCATCTGCTCTTTGCCTCCACAGACATGCATGAACACCCACACACATGCATGAACACCCACGTAGACATGTGCACAAACACCCACGTAGACATGTGCACACACACCCACGTAGACATGTGCACACAAAACATACAATGAATATGCGTCTGAAAAAGCGAAATGGAGCCCGAGTTAAGAATGTACGGATCTCTTAAAAGATCAAATGAAACAATACACATAAAACACTTTGAGTACTCTGATAATAACAACAACAAAAATAATGAAAACAGTAATGGCCGTGACTTATTGAATATTCTCTGCTGCCCTCACCGAGGAAGTTTTACTTAACCCACGTGAGCGCAGCTTGCACTGGTTTCCTGCAGTGCTCCTTAGCTATGGCTTTCTTTTCCATGGTCTCAGTCACCATGGTCAATTGTGACCCAAAAATCTTAGATGTAAAATTCCAGAAATAAAACTTAAATTATGCACAGTTCTAAGCAGCATTATGACTTCTCGGCTCTGCCTCTTCCTCCTGGGCTGTGAATTATCTTTTGTCCACGTATCCACACTGTATAGGCTGCATGCCCATGAGTAATTTAGTAGCTTCTACGTTGACAGTCATAATATTGCAACACTTGTATTCAGAGGCATATATTCTATGTAATAATATCCCCCAAAGAACAATAGTAGTGAAGATGGCAGTTTATTTACACTATATTGATACAAATGTTTTCTTTTGTTATTGATTGTTGTTATGGTCTTACTATGCCTAATTTATAAATTAAACTTTATCAGACTTGTTGTGTATTGGGGGAAAAAAGCATGTGACATAATCAGTACTACCCATGGTTTTAAGCATCCACTGGAGGCCTTAGAATGTATCTCTTATGGATAAAGGGGGCGCTACCGTACGTAGATTGGCTATAAAGGCCAGAGAAGTAATGCGTCTAAACACACAGCTTACAGAACAACAGAGTCCCAGCCACGGGCTCCCATGGTCACACTGTGTTCTCATGCCCTCCAAAGACAGTGAACTAGTGAGAGAAGACTCCCTTGGCTTGGGCATCCCTTCCGCAGATGGGTACAGCTTTAGCAGGTGGATGGAGGGAGTCAACTTGGCCTCCTAGTCAGAGCCTCCATACCAGCAAGCTCCCTAGGAAAGCAGGTTCCCTTTGGCAGGGCCACGGTTGGGATGCTCATAGGAACAGGAACAGCTGTTTCCTGGAAGGAGCAGTTGGAGAGAATGAAGAAAAACACCGTGCGTCCAGGTCTAACAATGGCCCCGTTATTTCTGACAGAGCTTCGGCCGTGATGGAAGTCTTTCTTTCAGGTGCAGAAAAGGAAAGCGTGGCTGTGCGTCACTGCCTTAAAATAGGCGGGGGTCAGGCAGGCAGCTTGCAGGTGACGTGTGAGGAGTTTCTCAGTTGGTATTTCCTATATTTCCTGTTTTGGATGTAGGTTTCTGTCTTTCTTTCCAGAAATGGTGTGTGTGTGTGTTCATAAAGTTTGTGTACCAGGTTTCCCCTCATCCCCGTCTGTGTTCTTTCCATCACTAGTTTACCAGCTGTTCATTACGGTGGCAGGAACCCATAGAAACTCAGGCAGCTCTGTTGTTTTCTCCTTAGCTCTTCCCTGCAGGCTCCTAAAGCTTTGACACACCTGCAGCGCAGTACTCCTGCATTGGAGCTGTCCATGGGAAGGGACAGCTCAGGTCCTAAGCAGACTGTAGTTTTATTTGCTGTACAGTACAGCTTTCTTTAAGTCAGTACATTGGATCTGAGATTGGCATTTTGCTAAATTCCTTCACTTCAAGTGTTTTTGTGATGGGCCAGCAAGGTGGTCCAGTGTGTTAAAAGGCTCGCCACGAGGGCCTGATGATTTGAGATTGATCCCTGGATCTCACCGGGTAAGGAGAGAAGGGCAGCCATGGTGTCTGTGCGTCCGTTCACACACACTCTTTCACTGAGTAATAAGTACAATAAAATAAATGTGGATTTAAATGAGAATGACTTTGTGGGGCTGGAGAATGACTCAGCAGTTACTGGCACTTTCTACTCATGCTGAAGCCCAGAGGTTGGCTCCCAGCACCCACATCAGAAGGCTCACAACTGCCTGCCACTTCAGCTCCCTGGCATTCCCTTTTAGCCTCCTTGGGTACCCACACGCATGGCTAGTGTATGCATACATGTGTGTGCACACACACACACCTAGCCTTAAACATAAATCTTTTAAGAGCTGCTTGACGAAAGGGCTTCTAGTTCAGACAAGCTAATGTAGGTCTGTCTTCTCTCCTCCCAGCCAAGGGCAAGAATGGACTCTGAGAAATACGCAAAAGACATCAGCAAAAGAACTCTGAAAAAAGGAGGGAGGGATTAGTTAGGGATCCTAGGATCAGAGGTACAGCATGGCAGCCGTGTGCCTTACCACCACAACGAAGGCAACCTAGGCCTGGCACTTCCCAAAGCCAACCAACAAGGATTTAGTCCTTCTCTTCAGAGAAGGCCCAGCATCTCCTTCTTTTTCACTGACAGACACACAGGGGGCCAAACCTTAACAAGCAGCCTTATTTGAACATCACTTGTAGTTGGCATTTCCTTTGGGTCACCACCCAACTCCCAAATAAAGACACGGAGACTTATATGAAAGCTCGGCCTTAACTTAAGCATGGCCCACTAGCTCTTAATTTAACTTAATTTAACCTGTCTATTCATTTACGTTTTGCAGTTTGTTTTTGTTTTTTGTTTTTTAACCTTTCTTTCATTCTGTGTGTGTTACTTTTCTGCTTCCTCCATGACTGTCTGTCTGTCTGGCCCCGGTGACTCTTTCTTTCCTGAGTGTAAATTTCTCCTCCCACTTACTCTCCCTGTCTGGAAGTCCCACCTATACTTCCTCCCTCACTATTGGCCATTCAGTTTTTTATCAGACCAATCAGGTGTCTTAGCCAGACAAGGTAAAACAGCAACACATCTTTACATAGTTAGACAAATGCAACATAGTTGCATAGTTAAACAAATATTCCACAGCAATCACTCTTGTCTGCACAGTTCTGATATGCCCTTTCCATCTGGAAACATCAGGAGGGCCAGACTAAGAAAATTCCCAAACTCCAGGCAGCAACAGGGAGGATATGGGGAAAGCCCAGTTGTTTGTGATTATGTGTAGAAAGTTATGAGCTGGGCTCAGAGGCTAATAATAAATGAGGCCAAGTCCTTTACATTAGACCTAAATGGAGTGAAAACCTAATTAAATAAGAATCTTTTAGCATAGATAGCTATTGCAAGGTCCCAGGAGTGTCCCTTGGGGGAAAGGGGTAAGGAGGCACTAAACAACAATGCAGACACCGGGAACAGGTTGAAACAACAAACCCAGTTTATTTCAGAAATGGGTAAGCCTTATATATTCCGCACCCTGCCCCCGGAGGGGAGGGGTCTGAGCCGGCGGCTGATGAGGTGATGTAGTCCCTGTCCATAGGTCCCCGTCATCTCTTGCAGACTCGGTTGCTGTTGTCAAGGCACTCTGGCAGACCCAGGCTGGCTTTTAGTAAGTAGCTCCTGCTCCTGCTCTGCTCATGTTCTTACTATCAGTCTGGGATGGCTGGCTATCAGACCCATTAAGGCTTAGCCACCGCACAAATGGCAGGGTGTCCTAATACAATGGAAGAGCACACAGTGTACCAAGAACCAGGGAACTTTTTAAAGATTTATTTTTTTATTTTTAGTTGTGTATCTGTTGTGTGTATGTGGGCGGGCCTGGGTACATGAGTACAGGTGCCTGCAGGGGTCAGAGGTGTTGGATCCCTTGCAGCTAGAGTTACAGAGCGTGATGGGGACTGGACTCTGGGAGACTAGTCTGGTGCCGAGCCATCTCTCCAGCCCAGAACCAGGGAAATAAAGGAGAGATGATGACTTGCTGACACTCAGGTGAAGCCGAGTCCAGTGGTGAAGCTAGCTGAGAAAGACTTTACAGCAGCCGTCACAGAAACACGTCAGAATGCGAGCACAGGTCCTCCTGCAGTGAAGGAGCAAATACCAGAGAAGACAGGAGTTATGAAGAGAACCAAATGCAAATTACAGGACTGAAAGACAGAGTGACAGAGGTTCAAAACCCCCTTCCTAGGACTCTGCTTACTAGTAGAATGGTAAGACAGGAGCTAGACTCAGAAACTGGTGAAAGAAAATACAGATCATCCAATCTGAACAGCAGAGAGAAATAAGGCAGAGGAGACCTCGCGTGATGACTTTGATTCTCAAATTGCTGCGTTAACTCCTCTGCAGGGTGTCGATAATCAGCTTAAGGAGAGGACAAACAGATTTGCATGTCGGACAAATAATTGCAACACTTAAAAAATCAAATATTCTTAATAGCATCCAAGGCGCAGAGAAATAAACCTAATTTAATTGAAAACTACAGAATTATTATTGAGAGAAATTAAAACAGCCAAATAAATATTCATGGGTTGAGAGACTTATTACATTGTTGAGCCTGTGTTCAATTCCCTTCAAAATGGTCTACAGTGGGACCTGTACTTTACAGCAGGATTTTAGCTTATCTGTAGAATAAATTGGATTCTTTATCTGAAAGCTTAAGGTATCATAAAATATAAGATAGATGACAGTCTTCATAAACTATGGTGTTAATTGGATATTTGTATTTCTAAAAATGAATCCTGAAGTATTTTTTATTTTTATTTATTTATTTGTTTTTGAGAGAGAGAGAGAGAGAGAGAGAGAGAGAGAGAGAGAGAGAGAGAGAATATCTCTGGTTCAAAGTTGTAATCTACCTCAGCCTTCTGAGTGCCTGGATTGCAGGCATGCATTACCCATACTTAGTCTTGATGGCACTTCACACCACACCCACAGTTGACTGAAGGATAATCTCAGTACTAAAGGCAAATTAAGCTCATGAAAGATAGCATAAGATAGTCATTGCATGACCTTGGAATAAAAGTTTCTCAAATGTAATATGAAAGTCCTAAAGAGAAGGAGACGGTCAAGACACGATTAAATCTGAGTGTCCATCGTCAGAGATTGCTGCTAAGTGGGTGAAAAGGCAAGCGACGCATATACAGAGGGCAGGGTTCCCTATTATACTTCTAACTAAAGGCTTTTGTGCAGCATGCATGCAAAATGTCTGCATCATGAGTCGTTCATCAGAGCAAAAGGCCAGGAAGTTAGCTCCGTGTGTGAAGTGCATGTTGTCTAAGCATGAGCTACTGAGTTAAATTCGTAGAGAAACTGAGAAAAAAGCCTGGTGGTGGATGTGTGCCATCCCAGAGCTCGGGAGGCAAAGCTTGGGAGGCAGAGAGAGAAGTTCCACGCCTGTGAGAGAGGTTTTCTGGAAAAACAAGGTGGTCATCACATGAAAAACAACACTCAAGGCGGACCTGTGGCCTCCACATGTACATGGACATACCTGTACACACACACGCACACACAGACACACACACACACACACACACACACAGAGAGAGAGAGAGAGAGAGAGAGAAAGAGAGAGAGAAGACTTGAAGGAGTTCTTCACAAAAGGTTTGCAATTAGCTAAAAGGCAAGGGCAGCAAAATGCAAAACAGAATGACAGGTTGCTACTACTACTACAAAGCCACTAGAGTTGCCCCAAAATGTACAGAAAAGCAAGCCTAACACACACTAGAAATGACGGTGTTAACGCAGCCTGCCCTGGGCCTGAGGGAACAGATATTAGTACAACTCCTGCAGAAAAAACGCTTGACAAAATCTGTGACAGCTGACCACGTACTTAAATCCTAGGAACCAGAATTCTACTCCAGGGGACATACCCAACAGGAAGGCAGGTGGGCACTCAAAAATACACATAAAACATATGATCGTGTAACTATCCTAACCAAAGACTGGACATAACCCGGATATCCATTAACAGTGATAGGGGTGTGTTTGTGAGGGTGTACTTAGCATTGAAATTCAACAATGAGGCTGATGGCATGATTTCTCATAAACACCATCTTCAAGATAACCGAGAAGGTGTCTTGAATTGTCCCATTGCTACCAAGCTCAATAACAGACAGACAAAGCTACCTAATAATATAGTCAGAAGTCAGGACAGTAGTCATCTGGCGGTCACAGAGTGGCTCTGGGGCTTTGCTTCATCCTGCCTCCTGATGCTGTATCTGCAGGTTTGTCATCTCAGCAAGGGGTCTGCTTCTCATTCCCTTGCTTTTCTGTATGTACAGGTGACTTCAGGAAAGAGTTTACTGAAAAGAACCCACACAGGTCTGCAAAGTTAAAAACCATTGTCTTGCCTCACAAAGAAGGACTGTGTTTTGTTTGTATGTGGAGCTGGGGACTAAGCTTGGGGGCCTTGTCTTGCTCAACAAGTGTTCGACCACTGAGCTGCATGGCCAGCCCTATATTTATTCTTTAAATGTTGAGAGGTCTAAGTTACTCAAGTTGGCCTTGAACTCTCTCTACAGCGCAGACAGGACTTGGTCCAATGATTCTCCTGCCAGGAGCTGGGATTTCAGTCCTGTGCCCAGTACAAAGAGTATTTTATGCAGGGTTTTAAAACCTTCAAAGGCAAACATTCATTTACTCTGAGCAGATAAGGAAAAAGATTGACAGAAAAGTAAGTGGGTTCACAAATGGCTTATGTAGACAGCCTGGCGAGTGCCCTGCCAGCTTCCTTCAGAAGACGCCGCTGTTGACTTTCCTTCTCGCACCGCCCTGCTTTCTTGACAGCCAGACCACCTCATGGAACTCGGGAAGCAATGGTGGCAACGCTGGGCTTTTCAGAATAGCTGGCTGTAGTTGGCTGTTTTTATTCTTTACTCTTTGGGGGCCTGCCACCCAGCTCCCAAATAAATACACACACAAGCTTATTCTTTTTTATGAATGCCTGACCTTCGCTTGACTCATTTCTAGCTAGCTTGTCTTAAATTATCCTGTCTACCTTTTGCCTCTGGACTTTTATCTTCCTCTATTCTATATACCTTTCTTTACTTCTTACTCAGTGTCTGACTCGGTGACTGACTCTTTTCTCGCTCCTTGACCTCTTCCCAGATTTCTCCTTCTATTTATCCTCTCTGCCTGCCAGCCCCGCCTGTCCTTTCTCCTGCCTCACTATTGGTCATTCAGCTCTTTATTAGGTCAATCAGGTGTTTTAGGCAGGCAAAGTAACACAGCTTCACAGAGTTAAACAAATGCAACATAAAAGAAAGCAACACATCTTTGCATCATTGAACAGATATTCCACAGCATAAACAAATGTAACGTCTTAAAATAATATTCCGCAACAGCTGGCTGCTACCTCCATCCCTAACACCAACCTTTGGAAAGACAGCATGCTGTCTGCCTTCACCATCACTTCCCTCTTCCATCCCTGCCCTGGCTGCTGATTGCTTTCAACTAGTTCAAGGACAAAGGTGCTTCAATCACAAGTCCTAAGAATGGAGAATCATCTGCTTCTTTATTCTTTCACTTGGGCTGCTTAGATTGGCCAAGCAGGGCCAGAATGGAACAGCCAAAGCGTAGATAGGACTCGGGACAAAGCCCTTGTCTGCTGAGATAAGACCTTTTAAAGGGGAGAATCCTTACCAGGCAGTAACTTTCTCTGTCACTAATTCTGTTTGTTTTCTGGTTGAAGACAACGATTTGCCTGCAGAAATATTTTAGTGTCCTGGCGTGGTCTCTGCTGGCCATCAGCTAGCAGTGGGATCACCTTGCATTCCCGGAGATCGTGAACCTCTTTATTTTTCCTTTCCCATATTTCCTCTTGACTTCTCCATTTTTTTCATTCCTTATGTCTTCAGCCCCTTGCCTTTCTGCCCATTCCTCTCTTCATTCTTCATGCAGTCATGTTTATTTAATTTTGAATGTTCTCTTCTGGCCAAGCATTGGCTCGGGCCACACCAAATGGAAATAAATGTGATTAACTCCGTTCTAGGTTGGGAGAGACTGAAACAAAGATCAATGCCAGATGTCGCTGCGGTGACAAACTGTTAGGCCTAGAGAGACACAGTTTAGGTTCACAGGGAGTGTGCTGTTAACCTCTTGCCACATGCAGCACAGAATAAGGCAGAGGTATGCTGTTACAGCAATTCCAAGTGGTTCTTCTTAGGAGGTGGCACTTGGACCAGTAGGATTTCTCAGGGGATGGGACCTGGGTCAGTAGGATTTCTTAAGGGAGATACCTAGAGTAATAGGCCTTCTTAACAGATGCTACCTAGACCAGTGGGGTTCCTCAAGGCATGGTACCTCAACACAGAATGCAGCTTCACCTGGTAACTTCTATTATTACTATTTCTTTTGTTTTTTGAGATTATAATAAAATTACGTCATTCTTCCTTCAAACCCAGCTATACACCCTTCCTTGATCTTTCAAATTCATGGTTTCTTTTTTCACTAATTGTTGTGATACATCTATATGTACATACACACACCGCACACATATCTAAATACATAAATACAACCTGCTCAGTCCATATAGTGTTACTTGTCTGTGTTCTCAGGCCTGCCCATTTGGTATCGGATAACTAATGGCATGCTTGTCCCTGGGGAAGACTGTTTCCCCTGTTCTCAGCATTCCTTACTTGTCTTTAGTTCTTTGTATGGGGTTGACCTGTGGGCCAAGATCCAAAACTTCACTAGACCTGGGTAGCTGGCTAGGTTTCGAGTACCAGACAAGGTGTCCCTCCTGTTGGGGAATTCTTGGAAATGGGACCTTTCCAGATTTGCCAAATCACACAGTCTGGGAGTGGGACCCAGGGTTTTATTTTAACAAACTCTGCATGCTTTTGATGTGTGTAGAAATGTTTATCCACAGCTTCTAGTGCCTAGCTATTTTTTTGTCTTTCTCTCTCTCTCTCTCTTTTTTTTTTTTTTTTTTTTTTTTTTTTTTTTTTTTTTGGTTTTTCGAGACAGAGGTTCTCTGTGGCTTTTGGAGCCTGTCCTGGAACTAGCTCTTGTAGACCAGGCTGGCCTCGAACTCACAGAGATCCGTCTGCCTCTGCCTCCCGAGAGTGCTCTAGCTATTTTTTTTACTGCCATTCAATGGCATCGACTGACGGCATGAAGATGGACGCTTGGGCTCTCAGATACCTAGACTAACGGAAAAGTGGGCCGTACCCAAGAGGGAGGAGAAGGATAATGAATCCAATCAGGACATGTGGCAATGGTCCCTCAAGGTCACACCTTGATTAAAAAGTAGCCAGGTACACAGGGCACAGAAGACAGAGGGGACAAAGAAACGGAAAGAAAAGTCCAACTTCGCCAACTAAGCTGTCTCCTCCTCAATCTAAGAAAATCACTTTTATAAGAAAAGCAGCTTTCAAGTATACAAAAAAGCGTAATAGCAAATATACTTCATAGGGACCGGACTTAGCAACACAAATGCTATTTTGTTACGGTGGTATCAGACCTTTGAGGTGTGGGCTCAGTTTTTCTGCCTCATCCATTCGTCCCTGTGTCTTTATCTCCTTCAGTCCAGCATGAAGTTGACATGCAATTTCCAGACAGGAAGGGCTAGGCCATCCAGAAAAGAAGTAACGTGAGTGCTGGCTGAGCAAAAGGCTGGAGCAAGAGAGGACTCTCCTCTCTCAAAGAGCTAGAAAAAACCCAGGGAACACCAAAGGGCAAAGGTAGAAGGGCAGAGATGCTCCCAAAGATGGAGAGGAAAAGGAGTCTCATCCCAAATTCTGCTCTTGGTTTGGGGTGGAAATATCCCTAAAAGAACAAAGGCACCGGAGGAGGGACCACGAACCAATTCTCAGCCCATCCCCTGTGCTTCAAGTTGAGCTTGGGGACAGGTAAGCAAGACTCACTTGGGATGGAATGTCTCTTCCTGCTTTTTTGTATGGGGCAAAAGAGATCTCTGACACCCACGCTCGCTCAGGGAGTTGTTTTCTGGTGCCGGCCTATGTGGTGACCAGGACACTGGTTTCTCCCTCCACATGGCTCGCAGCTGGCCTGTTGGCAGGGTGAGGTTGGGGCTCAAGGATGTTGACAAAGGCTGTGTTCATCCCATGAGCAGATTTGGTGCCAAGACTGGAAAGAATGAATTTTCATTCAACTCCCGCTTTCTCAAACAAGCCAGCAAGAAGGGAGAGGGTGCTTGGAGGCCTCCCCATCATTTGCTATCTGCCCATTTTTGTATTTACTTTAGGTGGTGGTGCCACGGGGTCAGGTAGAAACATTGTGGTTTATGTGGATCCCTTTCATCTGTGTTAGTGTCTCCACTACTGTACTTAAATTCACTCCAAAATGACCTCCAAACCTCTGCATTTCTTGGAATTACATATGAGTAAGAAAGGTGGGATGATTTTTTTTTTTACTGTTCAGACTAAGCAAATATTTAAGATATGGCTTCAGAGATGGGCTTGTGGGTAAGAGTTCTTACTCCTCCATCTTGAGGACCTGAGTCCAAACCCCAGCACGTAGGTGACAAGCCATGCACAGCTGCACATGTGCCTGTAAGCCCAATGCTATGTGGAGGCAGTGCAGACAGGAGGACATCTATGGCTTGCTGGCTATGGGCTTAGCTCCAAGTGTGGAGCGGGGACCCTAACACAAAGGTAGAGAGTGACAGAGTGTGGTGCCTGGTGTCCTCCTCTGCACTCATGCAAATAGCCCGTGCAGTTGTATGCCTGAGTGTGTGTGTGTGTGTGTGTGTGTGTGTGAGAGAGAGAGAGAGGAGGAGAGAGGAGAGGAGAGAGAGAGACGAGAGACGAAGAGAGAGAGTGAGATAGAGGAGAAGAGAGAGAGAGACGCACACGTTCTCTCTCACACACGGACAGAGGGGGCCGAGGGAGAGAGATTCAGTCATGACTATGGGAAGCCTTGTTGAATAGTTAGCGCTTACAGGAAACAGCCTTTCTCTTTCGAAGGCAGAAAGTGCCCTTTGATCTGTAAAGACATTCCAAAAGGCTGAGATGCCACCTCCAAAGAGGTATTTCCTTCCTGACCTCAGGTGTGTTTGTAGAGGAAATTATATGAGGGAGGAGGAAAGCGACCAAAGCCACCCCTCTTCCCTTGGCTTCAGGGCCTGGCCAGGGTTGCTTTTGCTGGAAAAGCCACTTCTGCCTACTGGGCTGAAAATTACTCGGGCATAGGACACGATGTGGCTGTCCTCCTTCATCACCTCCACTCAGGAAAATAAAATCCTGTCTTCCTCGATTCTCTCTTTGGGCAGCCCTGGAGATGGGAGGTGGAAGACGGAAACTTGACTAGTGAGACCTGTTCTGTCAGACCAAAGAGATCCCGTTTCCTAGGGTGCAGGAGGCCAACAAATTGCTGTGGGTGGCGTGGCGTAGTGCAATGCCTGCTCTACGTGCTACCGTACGGTTCGTGAGTCAGGCAAGGGCCTGGAGATATAAACACACACACACACACACACACACACACACACACAGGGTGGGGGGTAATGCCAAGAATGCCCCCTTTATTGTGTTTCAGGGCAGCTTATATAGGGTTTCCTTGACTAATGGCCACGCCCTAACTCTCAGCTGCAAGCCCACCAGAAACCACTCCCCTGCCATTAGGAACTCCTGAGCGTCTCGAGCTCAGAGCAGCTGCAAAACAAGTTCTTTGCTCAGAGCAGCTGCAAGCATAGGAAAACAAGTTGTGTACTCTGGCTGGCAGGGGGGTCACAGATAATTCAGGGTCTGGGGGGTCCACAGTCCCCAACAGTATGAAAGGTGGAAAGCTGGGAATGCAGCTTCCCACAAACCCCTTGTATGGAGGGGACTCCTCAATAGGCGTGAATGCTAGGAGAGACTAGAGAAAGACCAACATGTCAAGATCTGAGGGCCTAGGGGAACTGGGCAGCCTTCCCAGGCAGTTGTGTGCACTGGACTCTCAGCAAGCATATGTAGACATGCCACCAACAACATGCTAAGAGATGGGAGTAGGGAGAGAGCAGAAAAAGAGTCCAGGGCAGTGGTTCTCAACCTTCCTAATGCTGTGACTCCCAACCACAAAACTATTTTCATTACTACTTTGTAACTGTTATTTTGCTGCTGTTGGGATTTATAATGTAAATATCTGATAGGCAGGAGATCTGATATGCGACCCCTATTAAAGAGTCGTTTGGCCCAAGGGGTCACAACCCACAAGCTGAGAACCACTGGTCTAGAGGACTCTGCCATCAGCACTTGGGTACCCTGAAACATTCCAGCAACGAAAGGGAAAGAAAGAATGGTATTTGTCTCTCATTGTCTAATATGAGAAATAACACCATTTCTTTAGGGAAATCTTTTTCCTGGCAATAAATTCCCAGGGGAAAAAAAAATCATGTGACAGAAGCAGCCCCAGAGGAGTATCTGTGGGTCAGAAGGGGGCCACCTAGTCTGGAAGGTTCAGGAAATTCTAGCGGGGCATTGGGAGGAGGCCAGGCAGCTGTGCTGGTTCAAGGGGCCTCCAGAGAGGAAGGACCTGGGTTATGAGTCAGAAGGTGTTGCTCAGAATGAGGGAGGGAGTAGGGGAGGCTACCAGGGGAGGCCAGGGCCAGGGACAAAGGACTGACAATGTCGCTTACTCTGTGTAACTTCCTTCTTTAGGGAAATGGCCTGAGCCTTCTTTCAAGGGAGCTGTGTCTGGAGGAAGGGATTTAAATGGTCAGGACAGACAGTTTCAAAGACTGGGGTGACAGACCTGGGCAGACTAGGAGGAGAAACAGTGGGTGATTCAGATTTGGGGGCCTCACTTCTCTCTGCAATAGAATCAACACACGTGTAATAAAACTGTACAAGTCTGTAAGAAATGGAAGAAAGAGACATCAGATCAAAGGGTTTAACAAGCGGCTGATGGGTCAGTTACCCAGGGTGAGACCTTTGAACCCCCCAGGTTCATGAGGCTCCCACCCGGCTGGGAGACCTATGGTTGGTCTGTTTGCCAGCTTCCCCAGCTATTGGTGTAACACAGCCTAGCTGCTAAGAGAAATGGACGCTGAGGGTCCTGGCATCCTTGAGGTGGGTCCAGTTTCCTGGATGGATGTGGGATGGGGGGGAGGTGGGCATTAGATATGCATAAGGGGGGAGAGAGAGAGAGGGGGGGGGAGGGAGGGAGGGAGGGAGGGAGGGAGGGAGGGAGGGAGGGAGGGCGGGCTGTCTATGGAGAGGTTCAACTGCTGCGTAGTCTGAAGGAAATCTTGTTCCACCCAAGCTGGGGTCTCCAGAGCAGCCCATCAGGCCCCTCTGCCACTGGGGGCCCCCGGATGATGAAGCCTGCTGTCCCCAGAGCCCCCACCGAGCCTGTGATCTTTCTCTTCCACCTCCACCAACAGTCTAGACCCCTGGGTACTCAGGAGGACCCTACAGCTCACAGTGGAAATAATCAGTAGCCCATTCCCCCCCCCCCCAATCAAAGTGGAAATCAGTAGCCCATCCCCCCAATCAAATATGATTCAGGAAACAAACAGATGCCTGGCTTGACTCCTTGGAGCTTTTAAAAAGACATTGACACTTTGCATAAAGCCAGGAACTTCATCGCTGTTGTGAACATGTCAAATAATAGATGCCGTCCTTCCATTCTGAGGGTATTGTGAGTACCGCTCCCCCAAACTCAGGCCTTGCCTGCTCTCTGGGACCCCTCCCTGTCATACAGAATTTATGGCAGATAGGTTAGCAAAAGTAAGAAGTTCATTTCCCTTTGTGTTTGAAGTTTTATATAAAATTTCATTAGAAATCAACCTTAGTAACAATAACCAAACATTTCAGCACTTGGAAGGCTGAGACACGAAGATCCTGAGTTTGAAGGTAGCCTGGGCTACATAATTAAGTCTATGTTCCAGACCAGTCTGGGCTACATGGCAAGCCTTGTCTTAAAAATAAATAAGTACATGAAAATGTATTTTTGCTCAAAATAACTGTTTACTTAAACTTCCACATTTCTTGCCAGATAACATGCCCCAGGTCTGGGGTTTGCCGTTAGTGTCTACAGCTGGCTCTGATCTTTGATGTCACGATGACTCAACTTATTCAAAATAAACTTCTTGTCAATGATTCAAAATTTATCTCTTTGGCATGGGTCTTGTGACTTGCCTGTCCCTCTGCTCAGAGCACTGTCCCAATCCCTCTGACTCATGGGCAAACCACAATCTGCGAATAAGGCAGGGTGTTCCCACACCTGGGGTGGGTTGCGCGTCACCGGCAAGGCGACAGATGTCATTGTGCCTGAGCAGGAAGCCCAGCAGGATGGCTGTTCCTCTGTCCACAGGAAAGCTCGATGACGTGGTGGCTTTATGATCTGGTAGGGTGCACAGTGAGGTGTGAGTTGTCATTCCCTCTAGTCAGATCGTTCGACACCACAGTGATTATTTCTTAAGGGGAGGCATACCTCAGGGTAGGTCTGGGGATGAGGAAGGTGCATGTGTGCTCTTGAGCCCTTGGCCAACATCTGTGTCCTTCTGTGGCCCCTGCTGACCCACCAAGGCCCTATGCAGCAGGTGCTCAGTGGCTGTAGCTTGAGGCTATCTCATTCACCCAGTTCCACCCACAACCATGCAAAGAAGAAAAAAAGGGAAGTCTTGGCCAGAACTCACTGACAGTTTGGTGCCTATTCTCGGGTCTTCACAGAAGCCTCCTCTGTTAACACTGCAGACACCAGCTGGAGAAAAGGGTTGAGTGGCAGGGAGCCATCGTCGTTGGCCTATCCCCAACAGAGAAGGAACACAGGGGCTTTGGACTGTGGTGCAGTGGGAATGGGGACCCCTCAGATATCAGTATGTCCTCAGCACCACACCGAAGGGCAAAGACCAATTAACACTGTGTACACAAGGGGCTGCCAGGGCAAACACGATGTTCACAGAGCTGACACAGTAGCATGGTTGCTTCCAGCCAGGAATCCACTGTCTGAAAATATTGGGGTGCTCCGCTGTGAAGGAACAGGAGAGAGCCAAGATCCACCCAGAGTCATGATCAGGCATTGCTGTTTCCAAGCCCTGTTCTGGACCTTGACACTGGTGGTTTGAGTGAGAATGACCCCCATGTTTGAATGTGTGATCCCCAGTTAGTATAGCCTTGTTGGAGGAGCTGTACCACTGGGGGTGGGGGTAGGCACTGAGGTTTCAAAAGCCCATGCCAGCCCCAGATTCTCTGTCTGTGTCTCTGTGTCTCTGTCTCTCTCTGTCTCTCTGTCTCTCTCTCTGTCTCTGTCTCTCTCTCTCTCTCTCTCTCCTTCTCCTTCCTGCCTGCAGATCAGGATATATCTTTCAATCTTTCAGCTACCTCTCCAGCACTATGTCTGATTTATGCCCCCATGCTCCCTGCCATGATGATAATGGACTATCCCTTTGAAGCTGTAAACAAGCCCCCAATTAAATGCTTTCTTCTATAAGTTGCCTTGGTCATGGTGTCTCTTTCACGGCATTGGTATGGTGACTAAGACAGGTGTCCTCCATGCCACCAAGCTGGGCAGGTCAGGGCACATCTGTCAGATGGCTTGCCCCTGGGATTCATTCTCTGGTAACTTTCGCAGATTCTGGATTTCTCATCTGTTCGGGATCTCCATCCTCTTTTCTGGTCTCTAAACCTTGCTTACTGTCCTTTCTGGGCCTTCCTCACCCACTTGCCACCCTGACTGCAGTTACTACCCCAGATATCCTCTTGGGGTATAGGTATTGGGGTAATTGCCCCGATTATGGAATGAATGCAGCCATTGCTCATGTCCTTGAAAAACTGAAGATAAAAACAAAATGTAAACACTTGCTTTCAGGAGCAGGGACATCTTGAAGCTAAGGCAAGAGCCTCGGCTACATTACCTCTGGCAGATGTTTATATCATAATTCCCCACATGTACATGTAATTTTCCAGCAATAATATAAGATGAGCTGTCTCATGAGTCCTGCATTTGGAAGGAACTTCTGGAACAGAACCTACTTTTTTTGAGTACCTAATAAAATTCATAGATTTCCTCTATAAGATGTACGTACCTGATACTTCTAAAATCTAGCATTTGCTTTCAGAAGCATCAGAGATCCATTCATGAAAATTCAAACTTTGCTTTGGGATTTTTTTTCTTCTTATCATCAGGGTCATAGGATCCCAGCATCTCTTGTCATGGAAATGTGGTCAACATTCCAGTTTTTAAGAGGGCCTGTGGAATGATTGTGGCCCTCACAGGGGATATCTGGGTCTCTGTTAGAGTCGATGAACAGTGCACACCTTTGCTGGTTATAACTTTATTTCCTGGTCTGAGACACAACAGACTCGAGAGAGGAGAAGGTGTTACTGCAATCATATATAACGATGGTGAGCGTCTCTTCTGGGAAGCTGGTAGCTGAGTGGACGTGCATCACATGTAACAAAGCCATGAAAACCATCAAAAGTGCACCCTGGATTTTGTTTACTCAAAGAGAAACTGAGGAGGTGCTGTGGAAATGGAAAGAGGCAGCACCTTCCGTTGGCTTTCACGTTAATTTGTAGGTAAGTAGAGAAAACATGTGGGCCTCGTTACACCAAGAAGTTATATAGGTAGGAAACACCAACAAGATCAAGTGAGAGTTAAGGGCAAATGGGAAAATCAATAGAAAGGCATTCCTTGGTCACAGACAGGAAGAGTTCATACAGTTAAAATGCCAGTACTACACAGGGTACCCCCCCCCCCCCAGGTAACTGTTGGGGACACTGGGGAAGGCAGTTTAAGGAGGTTCACCATATCTAGGCTCATCTTATTTAGGATTCCATCATTTTCAGAGGGAGACTCCAGCTAGGACAGATGAAAGGAGTTATTGGAAGGTGATAAAGGTCGCAGAATCGGAGGTGGAAAACTTGGCTTCTCCACTGAGCTAAAAAAGCAGGCGTCTCGTCATCCTTATCTCATGGCAGAGACTGTCTGTCCGGAGTGCCAGCTGGAGCCGCTGACCCTCTGATGTCACACCCACATGTGAACTCCAAGCCAAGGGTTAGGTCTCATACCTCACCCATACCTTATACTCGCCCATATGCTCATACCTCCTACAGCAAGGAGAGAAAACAGTCCCTTTCCCTAGGCTTCTACAGCAGAGAACAAACACCTAAGATTATTCTCTGCCTCAAAAATTGTGAGGGAGGAGTTATTACCTCAAAGGAAAGGTAGTCTGGGCAGGTCCAGGAGCGGATGTGAGGCAAACCAGCATCCGGTGCATGACTGTAACAGCAACCTTCATGCCAGTCCCTGCAAGTCCCGGGGAAACACCAGACTCCTGTTGAGCATGATCCAAGCCCTTAAAGACTAAATAACGATGGGCTCCCCTGGGCACCTGTGTACTCCTGGAGGAGCTGGTGCTTTGGAGCCAGGTCAGTCAGGTTGTTGTGTAGCGGCTTCCTCAGAATTGGAACCATCCCTCCTGGAGAGAGGAAGGAGGCTTGTAAAACTCAGAAGACTCAGGAAACTCAGGAGACATAGAAAAATCCCTCCATTGTGAACCACTGCTGGGGAAGGGGAGACTCATCGGTGGAACTGCCTAGGAGTTGTGCAAGCATCTTGGGATGCACCTTTTATGAGTGTCCTCCCCCATGCTGGGGTATGCTTTCCAGTGATGTAGCCTCTTTTGAGTCAACCATGATCTTATAAGTAACCCCAACAAATTTATGAGCTCTTGGAGCCCTACTTGAGTGAAGTTTTGTCTTAGATCAATCAACAGTGTCCTATCTGGAGTGAATAGGCATGCGTCCCTGTAGTGGAATGTTCTTTTACACTGTGTGAAGATGTGTCATTGTGGTGGTTTAATGAAAAGCTAACCTGTCAAGGGCTAGCAGGAGGTATAGGTGGACTTCTGCAGAGAGAGAGAGAGAGAGAGAGAGAGAGAGAGAGAGAGAGAGAGAGAGAGAGAGAGAGAGAGAGCGCTCTGGGAAGAAGAAAGGGGGCTCATGAGCTGGATGCAGAGAGAAGACATGCAGGGAGAGAGGCAAAAGCCATGAGTCACACAGCAGCACATAGATGAACAGAAATGGGTTAATTTAAGTTATAAGAGCCAATGGGGCAATCCTAAGCTATAGGCTGAGCTTTCACAATTAATAATAAGTCTCTGTGCCATTTTTTTTTTTTTTTGTGAGCTGGTAACCCAGACCCAAAGAAAAATTTGTCTACAGATCTCTGTCGCTCCAAGAAAAGGCAGGCAACACTGGTCTTCAGCTGGGTACTGTAGCCTGGCTTCTTGTTGTCTGTCTCAGGACATGGCAGCTCTGTTGTGTGATGTCTATTGCCTTAGCATTTATGACCATAGACTCTTTCCACTGAGGCCCAGGAGGAGGCTGCTGCTGCTTGACAGTCACGGGGGGGGGGGGGAGGGCATGCTGGCCTAGGCATATACATCCAAAGAACCTCTAGGCAGACGGACTGTGAGATATGGTGATATTATCGCCTTTCTCATGCAACTGGGACATCAAATGACTCTCCTGGAAGAAGGATGACAAGCACAGCCTATTCCTAGTCTCTGAAATCTGCACACTTTGGCTGGTTCTGAGTCACAGCTAGGGGAGGGAAGGAGGCCAGCAGCAGACAAGGGCTGACTAGACCCTGGTGCATGGTGGGGCTACAAGAGGAGTCAGGCCAGACTCCAATCAGGAGAGGGAAGAAAAACGTCCCTTCACCATAGAGAAGCCCCAGCTCTTAGAAGGTACTGTTAGGAAGATAAGCAGCCGCCTACTTTTGCCCTGAGGTTTCTCTTCCCTCTGGAATCTGAAATCATGCTGGCATGTAGTTCCGTGGCAGAGCACTTGCCTAGCACATGCGAGGCTCCGGGTTCAATGCCCGGCACCATGAAAGTCAAAGCAAGACAAGATATTTGAAATCGTGTGATTCCGGGTGATGTTATACAAGAGATGGCCGCCTAACATAGCCAGTTTTATGACTGTTCCGCCCAGTTCCCTCGCCTGCCTTTTCAACTCAACACCTAATAAAAGATCTGGATTCCAACCAGATTGCTGTGCAGCTGCTGATAGGAGCACTGACACGCCCTGTGCACAGACCTGTGCTAAACACTTCCCAGGACGGCCCCATTAGCTTTATCGCAAACCTTAGGGGAACTATAGCCACTCATCCTGGTGTAGCGGATGAAGAGACTGAAGCCCAGCGAGGAGAGGTGACCAGGCCAGCTGAAAGGCAGGATGTGGGGATCCGGAGGAGCCACACTCCACACGTGTGTACCAGGAGGTGCTGCCTCCTTCTCCTTCCACATGGCTGTCTCTCTAAGAGGGACTTTCCAAGAGAGAATAATTAATATTATTAGGTCTCAGGCCATCATTCTCTCCTCCCCGTCTTCATTGCATCTTGGTCATTCCCCCTCCGCCCCAAAGCTCCCAGCATGAGCTGCTGGCATCAGATAAATGCGGGAGGCAGAGCATCCCTTGAAAGAGGATTAGGATTGGTTACCTGGGTCTCAATTGTTAGATTGCTTTTTTTTTTTTTTTTTTTTTCTCAAAGTGAACACAAAGTGTTTCTATACTGTTTTTTATCCGGCAGTCTTTTGGTTGGGAAGGAAAGAAGGAAGAATACTGAGAAAGTTAAAAGGAAAGCCCAGGGCTGCCTTGACAACACAGTCACAGGACCAAGGTATGCCTGTGAGGAATGGGGGTCATTTCTGATCTTGGTAATTATTGCCGACTGAGCGCTGTTTATCCTTAGCTTTCTGTGGCTAACTAACATGGGGGAAATTATGGTGGTCCTTGGGGATTTAGGGGGCGCTCAGAAACCTGGAACTGGCCCATGGCTCATTCTTGCTGTACTCAACAAGTTCGGAATGCACAGAAAGAACCTACCGCCTTCCCAGGCAAGGACACACTCCCCGTTTCCAGTACGAAACGCCTTTTCTGCATCTCCAGACCTTCATTCTGCACTTCATAGCCAGGGGACAAGCCAGGCTCGCTTTGGTGTGTTCTCAGTTCTGAACAAGCTCCATTTCAAAGTTCACGGAGCCGGAAGGCCAGATTTTGGGATTAAAGTCCCTGGACGATTGCTCTCCGGGCCCAGCTAAATAATAAGAAAGGTAAACATCAACTGGACAGCCTCAGAACTGGGCTTGGCTGATCATGGCAGCTTAGCTTTGATGATGGTATTGAGGGGGGCGTTGCGGACAGGATGTCGCCCATTAGGTTCCAGCAGCAGCCTCTGCTTTTCCTCCTCAGAGATTTCTCTAGTTGAGGATTCAGAGCAGGAACCTCCCATGTGTGTGGCTGAGGGGACCTAGACCCAGGACCCAAGTGCACAAGGAAGGTCCCCAGGCTTCCTGGGTGGTACTGAGATGGCTCAATTCTGCAGCCGGGAGACCGTCGTGGTGACTGGTGACAGCAGGACCCTCTGTTTGGAAAAGGCAGAAAGGGAAGTTAGCAGGGCCCTGGATCACCTCACACTGACTCACGGGGAGAGGGCCAGGCTTTCTCTCACCAGAGGAGTCTGGGTGCCCACACTGGTCTGTTAAATCCCTCACCCCCCATAGCAGCTCCCAGCTGCTGAAGGACAGGCATGCCAACCAAGGCTGTCCTGAAGGGTTCTGGATAGAGCTCCATCAGCTTTTGCTCTGACTACCATTGCAGTGGCATGTCACACTGTCCCTGGCTCCCCAGAGCATGTCCAGAAACCCCTGCAGCCCTGTTCTAAGGCGTCCCAGGGCCCCGAAGTGGAAACTCACCTTCCCCCTGGTCCAGAGCTGTTCGGATCATTCCTCATACATTCCTTTTTGTTCCTCATCTACTTTGAATGTCTCAGGATGTCCCCGGGGTAAAAGCACTGATGTAACTCTCTGATGAGCCGAGGCCTGACGCCTCGCTCATTTTGAAATACTGACATTGGCGGGGAAAATTACTCAAGCTCTCTTGTTCCTTTCCGGGCCTAATTAAGTGGCTCTGCAGGTGACTCAACGCTTTTATTTTTCAGAATGACATCAGACTTATTTTCCATTTTAATAGCTTGGTTACTTCATCGATTTTTTTTTTTTTTAAAAAATCCAATTTCACTTTCTAGTGCTCCCCCCAGCCCCCGCATCTGATTTTTCTACCACCCCAGGAAATGCTAACTCTCGCTGAGGCTACACTCCCCAGCTGTTAACGCTGCTTCTGCATTTTCTTCAGTTCCAAGCCAGCCCCAAACCGAAATCTGGGAAAGGAGTTGGATGTGTGGTCTTTATTTGCTAAGGACCTAAATCATTTCACCTAGTGTTGAGTTGTCAATATTTACTATCTGGTGCTGTTTCAGCTGTGTTACAGTGGCCACCAGAGGAGAACTTTGTCCTGGAGGTGGTGTCTGGGTCCCTGCAAATGTCACGTGTTTGCACTCCTGGGTGCTCCTTTATGCACTGCGGCTCCCCCCACCAATTCAAGGAGAGCGATTCAACATCACACACTTGTTTTGAGCCGCTTAACTATTTCTAAAGCAGTGAGCCCTGCTAACCTGGAGGCCAGCCTTTGTTGGCATTTCATAAATCCCATAGTTTAGAGTAAATGTAAAAAGTAGTCATCTTAAGGCAACATAGTTTGGACTCTGCTTTATAGAAGGAAAGCAGATGAGAGTGTTTGTATGATATGTTTTGCCAGTGTATGGGGGTAGGGTGGTGGGGGGTGGGGCGGGCAAGCATGCTTGGTGGGTTTCACTCAGTGGATTTCATTTTTGTTTTAGCTCTGGCTAAAAGGACTTTTTCTCCCAGTCGGATGTCCTGCTTCAATTTCCTCCAAAGAGCTTTCTCAGTGAGGGCAAGGACCATGTGCCAGCTCTGGACTGAGTTGGCAGTGAAGACTCAGCTAGGCCCCACTCTTTAATGACTGCTGGTCACAGGAGATCTTGGCATAGTCAGCTGATCCAATCCATAGAGACCAGGGCTTCCTTTGGGACAGACGAGCTGAGGAGAGCAAAAGTTAAGTGACCCCTTCTTTTCCGAGGCTCAGTTGAAGCCATCGCAAGGACTTAGAGTCCCTCTGTCAGACCAGGAGAGGTCAATGACACTGTGCACACAATGGGGACTCATTAATCTTCCCTTTCTTTCTTCTGAGGAAAAAAGATACTCTGTAATGAGTATTTTCTCTGTGAGAAGGATATTTGCATTCTTGTTGTTCTTGTTGTTTTGTTTGAGAATGCGGGTGTATATGGAATGTATTTAGCTGGAGAATGGAGGCCAGGGGATACAGGTGAGTAGGCCTGTGGGAAAAGAATCAAACCTGGGCTGGAGGAGGGGAGGACGATGCCTGGGGAAGACAGACTGTTTTAGGCAAGGCCCGGGCCTCCTCTCTGTGCAGTGCTGTGGTTACCAGGACCTCTCTGGGATGGGATCAAGCCCCAAGCTTAGTGGGAACACAGGGAGGATCTGATACGTTGGTGGCTTAGAGCCCAACAGTGACTGTCAAACATGGTACCCAGGGCTTATTTCTGGAGATGTCACCTTTCATCTCCTGTTCTGGAGATCTAAGTTCAAGGGACCACCTAGTCACAATCTTGCTAGCAGAGTTTACATACAACACATGAGAAGAGGAAGTGTGTGTGTGTGTGTGTGTGTGTGTGTGTGTGTGTGTGTGTGTACATGAGAAAGAATTTTTGAATCGTTAGCTCACTCCAGGTTTTATCACAACGCAGATTTGCTTCAAATGAGACAGGAGTCTGGATTGAAAAAGCAGGACAGGATTAGAACAAGGTCAGCCGAGTATGGCAGCATGCTCCTTTAATTCTTTAATTCTAGAGGCAGAGACAGGCAGATTCTCTGTGAGTTCCAGGCCAGCTCGATCTACATAGAAAATTCTGGAGCAGCCAAGAATTACAATGTAATTGAATACCCCATAATGTGTTCAAATGTTATATGCTAGCCAAAATACACTTGGAGAAGTTTTGGAGATGGAAAAGCCAAGCTCCCTGATGTCTTTTTTACATGTTGTATTTGTGTGTTAAATTACCACACAGTGCTCCATTAAATATGCTTCATTCAAGTCATAGGGATAGAAAAGAAAGACATCCTAATCCTAAAAAATGAAGTAGCTATTTCTAAGCCATCCATTATGACTAAAAGTTGTATCAGGCACCAGATCATGCTGGCAGACACAGAGAAACACAAGCCGGGTGCTTGCGCTGGTGTGAACAGTAACCATGCAGGAAGATGACTAGCCTGGGACAGGCTCCCGGCAGAACCAACGGACAATGATACCAAGTGATGGGAGAAGTGGGAGCCTGCTACCAATCAGGAGCTCAGCCTACGCTGCCTGTGTGGTTTCCACAGCCCGGAACATGGTTCTTCTGTTGGATTTGCTCTGTAGACTTCATTCCCCTGTGTTGCCTGACTTCCCTGTTGGGGGGCCACATCAGACCTAGAGATAGGCCATGGAGGCTTTGTGTCCACAGACCTTGTGGGAGGAGGTGGAGGACGGAGGTGGAGGAGAGCACCTGCCTGTAGGTTTTTGGTGACTATTTGTTGGAGAACTTGATCTCCTTGTTTCCTCGTTCTGTTCAGAGCAGTTCACCTCTGCTCTTAGAAATCTTCTGCCCCATCCTGAGGATCCCACCCCACTCTAGTGTGTCTTTCCGCACCAGCACTGCAGAGTGACCCCTGGGAACTACTCAGAGCCCTCTCATCGGAGGACCTGCATGCGTGCAGTTGTGGCTAAGTGACCATGTCCTTCATGCATACTGTTCGTCAACACTGTGCCTTGTGGTGGTGGACCTTGGACTGCTCTGTGTGTGGGATCCTCTTGGTCCCTACACTCCTGGCTTGAGAGGCGAAGGTGGGTGACTAGTCAGTCTGGGAGGGAGATGGCAAGCTTCTCAGGAGGCACTAGACTTAGTCTGCCCCCTGAGGCCTCAGAGCCTGAGGCCCTCTGCAGGAGTCTATGTTCTGGCAAGCTGGGCTGCCTCTTGGCTCGGTTCCCAGATGTGGAGTAATGAGGTCATCGGCAGGGAGGCTGAGGCCAGCCTCTGACAGGGCTGTGTCATTGTAGCTGTTCCCGGGCCTCTAGCTAAGGGGGCCATATTGCCCTTGCCTCTCACAGCTGGACTTGTGCTTGCTGCTCACGTTCTCAAAACAAATCTATCATGTTCAGAGATCATGCATACAAAGCGTACTTAGAAAGACAAATGAGAGGAGGGGAGGAAGGGCTCCGGAGAGGGTGGAAGGGAGGGAGGGAGGAGAAGAGAGAGGGAGGAGAGAAGAAGAGGGAGGAGGTGAGGGAGGGAGGGAGGGAGGGAGGGAGGGAGGGAGGGAGGGAGGGAGGGAGGGAAGCAGCATGTTAGGGGGTGGCTGATGGACACAGCACCTTTTGTAAGATGTCACTTTTCTCTAGCTACTGGGACATGCAAGGGTTCATCTTGATGTGGCTTGTTCACTTCCTTACATATCTTTCCCACAGCCTTCCATACCATGTGGTGCATTTCAGGAGACATAGGTCCTAGTCAGCATCCCTCCTGGAGCAATTCTGCCCTGAGCAGCACCTCTGTCCTTCCCCTGGGATCTGCCAGCTCTGCTCTGCATCTGGGAGAGCCCTTGTCTGCACCACAACTGCTTGTCCTGCTGTCCATCGTTCCTATCACATCCTATCCTGGATTCCATCACCTGGGGCCACTGTCACAGGGCAACTTTCTCCAGCCTCTACCCTCCCTACCTGTCCAGTGAAGATGGAAACTATATCCAGACCTTGCTGCAGAGAGGGCAGCGGCTCCTTGGCTGAGAATCCAGCTTCATCGGGCATTCTTGCTGCGTTGCTGCTGGTGGGGATGGGGTGTCTTTAAGAGGATCCCTGTGCTCTCTAACACGGGGCGGGGCGTTCAGTACTCTAGACTCAGGGGTCAGGCCCATGCAGAATCTGAGCGTGGACATCACAGGCCTGAGCTGCTTCTTGGCTCCGTCCTTCTAAATAGCGTAAATGAGTTCTTCCTCTGTTTTCCCAGCTTGGATTAACGTTCTTCCTAATCCCCTACATCATCCTTCTGTGTGTGTAACTGCAGCCTCCTTGGTTTGCCCACTTCAGAAAGATCCCTTTTGGGTACCACCTTGGCCTTACTTACCCCTGTGTGTGCCCTTCTCTTCTGGAGATAGCAAAGTGGCTCAAGGCCCATGCCCCAGCCAGAAGGTAGCTGTGCTGCATGCACCCAAGTCAGTGAACAGAGGAGAGGTCTCAGCGACTAAGAGTGTGGTTAAAAACTACATTGCCAGCCGGGCGATGGTAGCGCACGCCTTTAATCCCAGCACTCGGGAGGCAGAGGCAGGCGGATCTCTGTGAGTTCAAGACCAGCCTGGTCTACAAGAGCTAGTTCCAGGACAGGCTCCAAAGCCACAGAGAAACCCTGTCTCGGAAAAAAAAAAAAAAAAGCCAAAAAAAAAAAAAAAAAAAAACTACATTGCCAATGACTGACACATAGACAGGATGTGACCCATAGGACAGTTAACTCTGCCAAAGTACTGCCCACTGGCTCTGGAGGAGGGTCTGACAGATAGCCTGGCTTTGCTCTTCTTGTACAGAGACCACTGGGCAGAAAGGTGACCCTGAACACAAATGTGCATGTAGACACGTGTGTACTCACACACATGTGCTAAACCCCAGTTTTCAGATTGGTTATTGTAATAAGCACCAGGCAGATAAGAATAAGAATGTATGGGGCCTGCTCTCTGGCAGCAGCCCAGCTTAGCAGAACAATCAAACTTGGCCCACACTCATTAAGGGAAAAGGGTTACACTGAATCAAGATTCAAGGATAAGCACGTGATGGGGTGGGGTCTCATGATGGTCAGAACCTGAGAAAGGGACTGGAGAGCCAACCCAAGCAGACAATAGCTGGCAACTCTGTCTCCGGGGCCCAGTCCTCTGGAGCCCTGTGGTGGTTAGGTTTGATTTGTGAACTAGACTCCAGGCTGTTAGAGATTTGGTGAACACTGTTCTGAACAGACTATTTCTGGATGAAGCACGCTGCCCCTTCCCCATGTGGGTGGGTGGGCTGTATCCTGACTACTGGGCAAAAGAAGGCAGGCCAGGAGCTACAGGGGTTCTTCCAGCTTAACTGCCTTCTAGCAGGGACACTGTTACTCTTTTTCTGTCTCCAGACTCAAACTGAGACATTGCAGGCTAGTCTTGGCTCTGGACCTGCTGGCCTGACCTGGAGCCTTTATCTTCAGCTTTTCTGGGACTCCAGGGTCTCTGCCCTGGGACCTTGTCAGCCTCCATTGTCACGGAAGCCAATTTGTCATAATTTCTCCCTCCCTCCCTCCCTCCCTCCCTCCCTCCATCCTTCTCTCTCTCTCTCTCTCTCTCTCTCTCTCTCTCTCTCTCTCTCTCTCTCACACACACACACACACACACTCCTCAATTTATGATGGGATTACATCCTATAATCTGATAGTAAAGTAAGTTTAAACAAACAAACAAAAAACCTGCATTAAACCTTACAAGGAAGCAAACACAGGATGCTCACCACTTCTGCCTTCCACACCCTTGTAAAGAGGCCCATCCAGTAATCCTCCTGCTTCACCTACTTCTGTGCCAGAGTTGAAAAGTTCCTCACTCCCATTCCTGCCCTCTCACCCACCCCCTTTTCGGAATAAAATTTTATTTCTTTGCACTTAATTAGTTGAAAACATTTTATTCTGGTAAAAGCATCCAATCTGAGCTCTCTCCTCATCCACGGCAGGCAGTGTTGTGTAGCAGACCTCCAGAGCTCAGCATCTCGTTGGACTTGTCTGAAAACATGGCACCTGTTCATTAACACCTCTCAGTTGCCTCTCTGGAGTCCCTGGCAACCATCATTCTACTGCCTCAGAGAGCCTACTTCATATGCTTTATGTAAGCAGTGTCCTGTGGTATCTATCAGTCCTGAGACTGTTTTAACCCAGCGCTGTGTCCCCGGGCCTATCCGAGTTCCCACAGGAGGAAGACACCTCCCCCTTTTCATTGCCGGGTAAGACTCTGTTGTATGTATGTATGTACCGTATTGTTCCTTGCCCCTGACTGTGGGCTCTGATGCTGCTTGCACATAGGTTACTATCAACAGCACTGAGATGAACACTGTGTGATACAGTTTGGGATGTGGGTCCCATGGCAACCAGTCAGGCCAGGTAGAATTACTACATTCCTGGAGGGCAAAGATGGCAGCTTGAACCAGGGTGGGGTAGAAGGAGATGGGTGTGGGACACATTTTCCAGTAGATAGCTCAAGTGCGTTGCCTTAGGGCAGTGCTTCTAAACCTGTGGGTGACAACCCAGTATGGGTCGAATATCAGATATCCTGCATATCAGATATTCATTATAATTCCCAACAGTAGCAAAATCACAGTTATGAAGTAGCAACCGAACAATTTTATGGTCAGGAGTCATCATAACCCGAGGAACTGTATTAAAGGGTCGCAGCATTAAGAAGGTTTAGATCCATGGCCTTATGATCTTCCTCCTTCTGTTTCCTCTCATTGGATAAACATGATCTTTCTCCTGTCATGTGAGGGTCATCCCAGGGAATAGTTTAGTGATAACCAGCAGTCCGTGGGTGTGCGCTCGCTCTGATGTCCGGGAAGTCCTCAGCCTTAGCCCACTGTCCTGGCAAAGTCACGGAACCTCAGTGTCTGAAGGCAGCTTGGAGCTCAGTGGGCCATGTCTCAGGGCCCTCTTGACCATACTGGAGAGTGTTCCAAAAACTGCCTTTAAATGACTAGCTCTTTGTCTAAACACTTTGCCTCGTCCGAATAACCCATTCCCATCTCCCTAGAGCCGGAAGTCATTATTCTGCTTTATGTTTCTGTGATTCTGGAGTTGGGGAGACTCCAGCTGAGGATGCCTGCTCCAAAGCCGTACTGGTTCCCTTTCCCTCCCCTGTCGTCTCCTCCCTCTCCTCCTCACCCCATCCCTTTTCCTGATTATGACATCAGAAGAGCTTTAGGCTTGAGTTTCCATCTTTCCCTAGGAGACCCGAGAGGAGGGACTCGACCCCAACCCGAAAGCCCACATCAATGTCAGTGACTTAAACACTCAAGGAAAAATGGTGGGCCTCAGTGACACCGGGGGGCAGGGTGTCTTTTCTTTCATAGACGTCTAGACTGAAGGAGTCTCACACCCCTGGTTGAGTGGGCTCCCTTTAAGTTGCCTTCTAGAACATACTTTTGCTCATAGCCACTGTTTTGAGCGCAGTGTCACACCCCTCCACTTCCCCGGTGTACATTGGAAACAGTCTCTTGATGGATGCTTGCTCTATTGGAATTGGTGTCCGGCTGCAAGGAAACTAGATGCTCGGTGGCCTGCTGGGAAGGAGGAAAAAAAAGGAGTGGAGGGGAGGAAGGAGCAGACCAACAGACAGCATCATTTAAGAGAACTTTACTGTGTGTACAACATTGTTCTAAGGGAGAATTCTGGATATATGTATTCATAATCTCATCTACATTTACAGTATGCTAAAATCTCCCTCAGCTCTTAGAACTGTAAGTTCATCTATGTACTTTATATTTATATTCTATAATTTCATATATTCGCATAAGTGTATATAGTTTATATAAATGTATATAAATTAACCTTATTAGCTTTATTAATTTATATATATAATTAACCTTACATATCCACAGATTCTTCATCGGTGAAGTCAACCAATCAAGAGTTAAAAAATATTTATTCATTTATTTTACTTTTTAGTTACATGTATGCTTGTGTGTCTATATGTTGATGTATACATGTGAGCACAGGATACCTGACTGGCTGGAGATGGCCAAAGGTAGCAGCTTCCCCTGCAGCTGGAGTCACGGGCAGTTGAGAGCTGCCCATCATGGGTGCTAGGAAACAAACCTGGGTCCTCTACAAGAGCAGTGTGTGCTCTTCACCACTGAGCCTTCTTGCCAGACCCCTTGAAAATATTTTTAATTCTGTGTGTATGTTAAACATACACGGGCTTTTTGTTTTTTACTATCAGTGTTCTCTTTAAAATGCAATTTAAAAGGTGTAATTGATGACTTAGAGATGATTTGAAGGACACAGGGAGATGTGTGATGATTGTGTGCACTCAACCTACCATTTTATTCAGGAGATCTGGACGTCTGTGGGTGTTGGAACCTACAAGAGGGTTCTGAAACAAATGATCCGCGGATATGGAGGGACAGCCAAACACACACATGTTCACACACACGTCTCACTCAAATGATGCACGCATGTGGAGGGGACACCCATACACACATCTTCACACATGCATCTCAATTCTTAGATCACAGCAGTGAGTAACACAAATGACCCACGGATATGGAGGGACACCCATTCATGCATCACACACACACACACACACACACATCTCACTCAAATGACCCACGCATATGGAGGGACACCCAAACACACATGTTCATACACACACACACACACACACACACGCGCGCGCGCGCGCACGTCTCACTCAAATGATCCACGCATGTGGAGAGACACCCATACACACATGTTCACACATGTGCCTCACTCAATTCTATGATCACAGCAGTGAGTCTCATACTGTATTGATGCTGTCTCACAGACTGACCACAAAGGAAATGGCCCAGAAAGCCCACATAAGCTGGGAATGCAGCCTCAGCTGTTGGGCCCAGACCTTCTATTTTATCTCCATCCTTACTTCCCTTCATTGTCGGCTGAGAATCTGTTGACTGCGATTCCTTGGGGACCCTCACATGGTCCCTTCCCTTAAACAGGGAGGTGAGGACACTGGCCACAAGGACCTTCTCATTTTCCTTGAGGAAGCTGGAGCCAGACCTCTCCTGATCTGGACCTGGGCCTGAGAGAGATGTGCCAAGTCCTTGGAGGGACCCAGCAGCCCCTCAGATGGCAGGCCTCTGCAATTTTCTGGTACTCGGTGGATCTAGGGAAGCATAATGTCATCATACGACATAAGGCTTGGTGATGCAAGTCCATGTGGACTGACTGATCCTAATCCACCCACAACTGCCCCCTAAATAGGCAGGAAGCCTGTGGTCTATGTGTAGTCTGGAGGGGAAGGGGTTGGCCAGTTGTCACCAAGGGCTTTCAGAGGACTCACCATCTTCTATCTGCAGTCTTGGCCCTCGCCCACAGCTGTCCCTTCATCTCTGGAGGACAAGATGCTTGCTGGACGCTGACTCTGCTGAGATCACTATGACCCTCTACTGCACCAGTGCCCAAGTTCTCCAGTTTCTCTTCCTGTTTCTTGGCCCCGGGCTCCTGGTCTGTATTTCTGTTCACAAGAGATGTGAGTAGGAGTGCCAGGCTTCTAGAGCCAGATACCCAGCAGTGTATGAGAAAAGAGAATTACAGCCCGCTAGTGGGTCCCTGTGCTTGAAGCCTGCTCCAGCGGTGTGAGCAGTTGACGAAGGGGTGGTCCCACCACCATGTCTCCCTCCGAACATGACGGTGGCATCCTTTAGGACTTTGGGCTGTTTTTACACAAACATCCCCTTTCAGATTGGACCTTCTAAGAGTCTTGGTTTCAGAAAGTGTTTCTTTTTGTTCCTGGGGGACCCTGCAGGCTGCGCTTCTGATGTCTCTCCAGCATGGAGTCATCTCCTGGTTTGTGTCCAGCAAAGTCAGTGGCCTTGGAGTTGCTGCGGCTGAATGGTTGGGCAAAAAAGAGATAGTTGTCAAGTTAGACTTGGGGGGGTCCTTCTGTGTTTCTTCCACCAGCCCCACTCACAAGGCTGACAGGAGAACTCAGGGCATTTTCCCCGTGTGGGCTGGAGCCACCGAGGCTCTGGCCATGCTTCTCAGACTAACAGACTGGGGTCTCCAGTCATCTTAGTCGGCCCCAGGTACCTTTCCCAAGCCTGTCTCCTCCTTGGGCCTGAGCCTGGCTCAGACACAAGGTCCTCTGCACATGTGTGGGGAACCTGATTTGCGGTTTTGGATCCCAGCTCCACCTCTGTAAAATTGTGTTCAGGCAGAATGGTGGGAGGCAGCCCTTCTGTGGCAGACTCCTTGCAGGCAGCAGGGTGCTTTTCTCAGTACAGCCTGGACTGAGGCCACCAGAGGGCACGTCCATCCACAGCTGTCCACTTGAGAAGAACCTGCCTGAATGTGGGGTCTAAAACACACTTCTTATCCTACTAATTCAGCAGACCCTACCAGCCCAGAAGAGCTTGCATCCTGAGTTCAGTGGAGAAAAGCAGGCTAACTCTAGCTGAGGTCATCAGAATGGGGGACAAATCCAAGGTTCCTGACCTGAGCCAGAGAGAAAGGCCCCACCCCACCTACCTCTGGGGGCACTTATGATTCATAGTAACCCCTTCTAAGAGGAAAGACATCTACCTGGTAAGAATAGCTGTACCTAAGTACCAAGCCACGCATGGATTCAGTTCTCCTTCCGCTGAAAGGTCACACTTAGCCTTCCTGTCCCTCTCAGGGTTTTCCAACCCCAGCTTCCGGCAACAGTTGGCTTCATGGAGTCCTCGTCATTAAACGCTTTTTTCATTTTCAACCTGATAAGCCCCAGCTATGAGTGTCTACCTGTGAAGGTACAAAGGCAGCCTTGCAAGCCCCACCCCCACCCCTCAGGATCATGAGTGCAGTCCATGACAAAGAAGGAAATGAAATCGTGTTTAGAGGAAAAGCACAGAATCTGGGAGTTTATTCTCATCAGAAGAGGCGGCGCGGATGGGTTCCCTGTTATCATGTCTGTGGTTGAATCACAGCGTGTATTATTTTATTTTCCAATTCTGACAGAAGGCCATTGGTGCTGGCGAGCGTACTACTTGCAGATGCCACAGATCCCACAAGGGGATAGGAGCACCTCAGGATGGGCATGGAGAAAGCCTGTCTAGCTGGAAAGTGGGAACAGTGATTCTGAGAATCAAGAGAAAAAAGAAAAAAAAAAAACTAAACCTTTTTTTTTTTTTTTTTTTTTTTTTTACTTTCCCCCAAACTGACAAATTTGACTTGTCAGATGCAAGTTCAACTTGTGGACAATCCACTAGCGACTGATAGTCACCATGGTAACTGCTGGTCACGTGTCGGCACAGAAGCCATCAAGACAAGAGAGCCGATTTCCAGACTGCTTTTCTTCTAGTAAATTCTGCGATGTCAGCCTAATTAACAGGAGCGGAATTGGGACCTTGGTTCAAGTAATTGGCAGGCATTCTTAAAGCAGAACAAAGATAATTTAACACCTTCTCTTCCTAGTCTCTGGGCCTGTGCCAAGCTAGGGAGGGAGGCCCGGCATGTCTCCCTCACCTTCCGCCTGTATTTGCCAAGCTCTAAGGAGGCCGACTGTGTGGAGTCGTGTCTGGAGAGAGACCTGAATTCTTCTCTTCAAGTTTTTAAAGTATCAGAAACTAGTGGGAGAGGGAGCCAGGAACAGATTCAGTGCTACCCTAGTTGTTCTTTTTAAGAAGTATATGAGTCCCACTCCCTTGACTTCTAATAGCTATCTCCAGGCAAAAATACAGGTATAATGGGTTTTCTGCTTCCGTGTGTGACACCGCTGTTTCCACAGTAGAAAGGAAAGACCGTGCCCCTCTCAAAGCACATCTCTTAGCTGAGTTTAAGGTTGGCCTGGTGTCTAAACAAGCTGAATCTGAATTATCAGTACAGATCCCAGATTTGACCCCTGGTGTGACTCTAGCCTGTTACAAACATCTGTGACTCCCTGGCAAGACAGTGGTTTGGCAACCTGGTGCTCAGCCAGCGGCTGCCACCCATTGATGGCTTTTGGCTCTGACCTCTCCACTGCTGGGCATCAGCCTGTTGAAATCTGTGCCCAGGCATTCAGGTGGCTCAGTTGCATCTTGTCCAAGTTTCCAGAACTTTCTTTTGTCTATCATCAGACAATAGTTCCACTGTCCTAGGGCTAATGAGATTTTTTTTAAGTCAACACATAATGATTTCAGATATGCCTTGGGCCTCTTTACCTTTCTTCTGGGACTCAGTAGGGCTCAGCCAACAGTTAGGAGTCATGTTCTTCTCCAACACTATACCGGAGCGTTCATGCGAGGAGAAAAGGGCGACTTTCAATAAACCACATTGGCCATTGCTGTCTGCTTAGGGCATCCAATCAAATTGTCTGTGAACACGTGAGAGCTGGAAATAAACTCACAACAACAAAACAAACAAACAACAAACAAAATGAAACGGAACAGAAACAAAGGGTTTTCACTTGAAGTTCACTGCGGAAAGGCAGCTGGCAACTGTCCCTTGAGTTTGGCTGAACTCAAAGGCAGGAAGAAGTGTATCGGGAAAGCCACAGGAGGGAAAAACACACAGTTCAAGGCTGCCTTGATTGGAAGCTGTTGGCAAGGGTAGCTGGAGGCAGCTAATGGGAAGCAAGGATCCTGCGTGATGGTAAAGGGCTATTTCTCCGACTACTTCCAGGTTGGAAGTGGACACAAAAACTGGGTATGCTTCTCCTATTTATCAAGCCCTGGCAGTTTGAAGCCAATTGCAGAGAGGGTTTTTAGGCTTCCTGAACCCATGGCTGTAGTCTGTGTGGGTAACAGTTCCCTCAGAGGGTGAGCAAGGCTGACTTCTCCCAGAACCTCCCCCAAATTAATCAGGAGTTGAATGGTTGGCTGTGGAAGGGCGCTATGGTTTGAATAGGAAAAGCCATCCCCCTCCCCCCACCCCCACTCCCACACAAACTCTGGCCTTTATTATCCAAGGTTGAATGACAGATGGTGGGCTTCCTGGGGGATCTGATGTAATCAGAGGATTTATCCATTCATGTCATGATGGGATGACACTGTGGCTTCCTGTCTGTGTGAACTGGGCAGCCTCTTCTGCACGCTTCCTCCAGCTGGATGCTCTGCCTCACTCTGGACCTAGAGTCACCAGGACAGAAGACAGGGCTGAAACCATAAGCCAGAACCAAACGTCACTTCCTTAAATTGCAACAATACTAGCTGTTCCCTTGGCTCAACTGAAGTCACTCCCTTGGGGTTCAATCCCCTTTCCTAGGTATTGTTGGGAATTTGGGATGACTGGTGTGATGGAAACCAGTGTTAGATACAATGAAGATGAATGGAAAGCTTGGACCAGGTCATTCACCTTCATTTTCTCGTTCCTTCCCCCACTGTACCACCCTAAAAAGCTACTTCTTCACTGTCTCCAGCAGCCTTTCTGAGTGTTTCATCTTCATTCCGCTTCTTACGAAATGGATGATTTGTTGGGAAGAAACTCAGTGCTCAGTCTTCCTTAGGAAACAATGCCGAAAGGCAAGAACTGAGTCCCTTGCTCTAAGTGCTGGCTAACATAGCTGGAGGGGGTTCTGAAATGCTGGGTCCTATGCCATCCACAGACGGGCAGCATGGCATGCAGACACGCAGCATTTCCAGACTTGCTGACATCAGCAACCTTCCTTTTGGCAGCAGAATTATTCTTGACCTTTCCAGAAATCACAAACTAGAGGCTTAGGGAAGCCACACTCAAGCTGGAGATGTTTTTGTTTGCTACACACAGGCCCGTGTGCACGTGCAAGCATATGTATGTGTGTGTAGTTGTAGTTGGACGTGTATGTCTGTGTATATTGAGGTCAGAGGGCAACCTCAGATGTTATCATCAGAAGCTGTCCACCTTCTTTGAGATAGCTCTGATTGACCCGGAGCCCACCAATTAGTCTAAACAGGCTGACCAGCCCGCCCCAGGGATCCTCCTGGCTCTTCCTTCCTGGTACAAGGTTCACAGGCATGTGCCACCACGTTGGTTCCTTCCTGGTGCAGAGTTTGCAGGCGTGTGCCACCATGCTGGGCCTTTGTATGTGGGTTCTGGAGACTGAACTCAGGTCCTCGGGCTCTCAAAGTGAACACTTTACTCACTGAGCCGTTCTCCCAGCTCCATAAGCATAGGTTTAGAATTTGAATTCTTACTAAAGGAGAAAGGGCGTGCAGCCCTCACGACCTAGGCTCCTCCCAGTGGCCCTGTCTCCTGACACCATCACAATGGAGGTTAGTGTCCACGTGGAAAATCTAGGGGGTGGGCACAGCATTCAAGCTGCAGCAGCCCCAATGTTTTTCTTTAAAAAAAAAATTTAAAATTCCATTTATTTTGTTGAGTTGGGTCGAGTGAAGACGTGTTTCAGGAGGCGGTTTTCTTCTTCCATCTTGTGGGTTCCAGGGATTGAACACGGGTTGTCAGGCTTTGTAGCAAGCACCTCCACTCACTGAGCCATAGCACTGGCCCCCAGAGTTCCTTCACAGCACTCAGCCCCACAACTACGGCACAAACGGCTCTCATTTTTGACAAGGACTTACAGAGAGGTTTGTTCTGGGAGATGCTAGACCAACAAACACATCCTCTTACAATGTCTTCCATCGGGGTCATAGGGTGGCACATGCATGAAGAACAAATGGATAAAGCTGAGCTGGGATGAAGGAGCTAGGAATGTCTTCGTCCAGGCGCTGAGGCAGAGAGCTGGGTTGAGGCACCAGAGGGAAGACCATGGGTAAAGTTCAATGTCAGAAGTAGCACTTCCTCTTAATGTGGATTCAGGTAAAGACATTGGTGCTCCAATCCCAGTGGGATTCACAGAAGCCCCCTCCTACATAGTATTCACCCTCTGTCTGCCCCACGGCTGTCGACCTGGCGAGAGCTCCTCTTTTTACCTCAGGGCCCTGTTGACACTAACATCCTCAAAAGAACCTAGCAGTCACTCAGGATTCGAGGAATTTCTGCATTCCAGTTTCCTGACCTGATTTTCAAAATCTCTCAGAAAAGAAACATGACGTCAGGGCAGTCAGGGCAGTCAGGGCAGTCAGGGCAGCTCTCTCCAGGCTGTGGCAACAGTGGTTCCGGGATCAGGCCGCCCTGGGTGTGGGGGAGAATGTAAGACACTGAGGTGGGGTGAAGGGAGAGAGGCTCCCTCACTGTAGTCCCATCCATGATTCTGGATTTTTCCACCCGAAGAATTCTCCTCGTTAGCCTGTCTGAACTTCTGAACATAGGGGTGTGGATGGGCTCTTTCTGCCTGGGTTTAAATATCCCCTCCGGCACTCCAGGTGACATTTGATCACTATCATGATGCTATTGACAGTGATGTACTTTATAGGTGATGATAAATTCCCCACTCCAGCAGATTATAGACTAAGACGCTGTGCAGCCAGTGTCCTACTACCATGGCAAAATTCCCGAGGCAAACACTTTAGAAAGAAAGAAAGGTTTATTAGGGCCCGTGGTGCTGTAATAGCATAGCAAAACCATGCGGTAGTGAAAGCTTGTTTGTATTGGTCAAGGCCCAATGTCTCCCTTAACACTACAGGAATCTGTGCGCTCCCCACATTCCCTATGGAGATGTACGAAGCTTTTTGGTTTTCTGCTATGTGTGTTTAAAGCAGAGCTAGAGCTCCAGAACCAGAGTGGATTTTACATTTATCTCTCTGAAGCATCTGCACAACTGCTTTTTTTTTTTAATCTGAGGGGGAGTTGGGCGTTCACAGTGCCCTCTGTGTAGCTTCTGTGACACCTCAGTATCCCACGTGCATGAAGCTTATGGTAGTGGCATAGCTGTGACACATTCTGAATGCTGTGTGACCCACGTGAGCCAGCCAAGGAGGAAAGAATGAACTCTTGAGGCCGGAGAGCTGGCTCGGGAGCACATCCTGCTCTTGTAGAGGACCTGAGATTTGCAGCACATGCAATCCTTGAAACCCCAGCTCTAAGGGATCTGCTGCCCTCTTCTGGACTCCTTGGCACCTGCACTCACATGTGTATATACACACAGACACATGAGTGTATACACAACAGAAAATAAAGTGAAAATATTCTAATGCTGAACCCATGTGAGACCATGCTTGTTTTCTGCAGTGGATTTTAGGGAAGAAAGGAAGTTTTCCCATCTCTTCTCTTTCTTCCAGTGTATGCTTCTGTTTGGTTAGCTTGAGCACTAAAAGGTCAACACAGATACTAGTTACTCTAGGAGGTTTCAGAAGATCAGGGCAGACCAAGGTCCTGGCTTCCCAGGGAGCAGAGTAAACCACAGAAGGGCCCTTCTGATGTTTGTCTGTGCAGAATTCTTGCATGAGTTAGCAAATAGTGAGAAGAGATAAAGTCAGTTGTGGCTCAAAGAGCCACCACTGGTTTGACCCCTGAGGCCCTCTGCACCGCACCTGGAAAATCAGGGAGACCAGACAGACATCGGCAAACAAAAATGTTTCCAAGAACTGATGAAAAAGAAAGAGAACAACCTCAAAATGCCCCTAACGAGGAGCCCATTGGAGCCAGGTCATGACAGAAGGAGGATCATGAATATGTAAGATGGGCGCATGGGACATTGAGCTATAGCTCAGTTGGTAGAGCTCTCATCTACATTGAACAAAGCAGTACTGTGTAAACCAGGTGTGATGACTCATACCTGAGGACCTAGTGTGTGTTTGAAGCCAGCCTAGACTGCATGAAACCCTGTCTCAAATATATATATATATATATATATATATATATATATATATATGTGTGTGTGTGTGTGTGTGTATGTATACATATGCATATATATGTGTGTGTGTATACACACACATATACACACACATGCATACATATATGAGGAAATCTGGGAAAAATCTGCTTGCAACCTTGAAGTAGACTCACAGAGGGCCTTGACTAGGGCAGATCACAAGGATGAATGGGCAAAGAGTGATGAGTCTGTCTGCATCAAAATGTGAAACTTCTGATTTCAAACCAGAAATAGCGACGAGAGAAACAAAGGCAGCAATAGAGCAGCAGCCATTTGTAGCTTATTGTCTATGACTGTATCTGTATGTATGCCAATATATAGTATACATACAGATGCATGTTTACTCGTATTTATGCACAAGTATACTGTCTGAATCCATGCTTAGATTCTTATTAGAATCTGTAATCCAGCCTTCAGGAAAGTGAGGCAAGAGGCTCACTAGTTAGAGAGAAGCCTGCACTGGAGAACAAGAGCTTGTCTCAAAACAAAACAAAAATTCTAGGTTGTTTTCCAGGCTTGGCCAGGAGCACCTAGTAATCAGCAAGGGGGGGGGGAATTAAGAGTTACAACTGAAGAGAAAAATGGATGAAGGAGCTGGCCAGACAATCCACAGGGAAGAAAAGGCAGTGGAGAGTGACGGCACAGAAGGACTCTTGCTTCACCCAGATTGTATGAATGCTTTCCAGTGAGCGCTTCTGCTTGGATGAACTGTATAAAGATAGATTTAAAAAAAACTACCTTCTGATTAAACTTGAGCAATACGATGAAGCTGGGAAGTCACAGAACTGTCAACAGATAGAGAGGGAGAGGACAGGGGATGACAATGGGTCAGTTCCATGGGACTTAGTAGGGTATGGATGGGGATGGCACACACACAGTGGAGGGGGCTCTCCACTCAGGGGCCCACAGGATCCCCCAGGGTGCAGATGTACTTGGATATCTTCAGAACCATGGATTCCAAAGTATTTGGCCCTGTGCTACATAGGGGTCAGTCTCAGGGGATCATGGTCACTTTATTCCTCACGCCAGTGTACATTTGAATGATCGGTACTGAAATCCTGTTTAGAAGGGACTCTAGTTTGTAGACCAAGAAAGCATCACAAGCATCTTTGTTTTATCTTTTCTCTCTGTTTCTGTCTTCCTTTCAACTTCCTCTCTCTTCCCTCCCTTCCTCCTTTGCCTGTCTATTTACTCTTTTGTAGATAGAAGTTTCTATCCCACATGGTCCCACAGCTGTTTAGTCCCAAAGAAGCGCACAGAGGCTTATGTTAATTATAGACTGTTTGTCCTTTTAGCTCATGCTTATTATTAACTAGCTCTTTCAATTTAAATTAACCCACAAAAATTTGGTCTATGTTTAGCCATGTGGCTTGGTACCTTTACTCAGTGCAACATTCTCATCTTACTTCCTCTGTGTCTGCCTGATGTCTGACACTCTGCTTTTCCTCTTCCCAGAATTCTTCTAGTCTGGTTGCCCTGCCTATACTTCCTGCCTTGGCTACTGGCCAATCAACATTTTACTAAACCAATATGAGTGACAAATCTTTCAGTGTACAAGACCATTGTCCCACAGCACCCCTTTACACAATATACATTTTATACAGCATCCCTTCTAAGCACCAAGACCTGTGTTCGCTTCCCAAGACAAAGCCTTCCCAGCTCTAACTGCAAGGTGCCTCAGAGTACAGCTGAGAGGAGGCCCATGCCAGTCACACTGGCAAACCATGGTGTCCCTGGAAAAGAGATGCTCTCATGGGGCCATACAGTGCAGATCACTGATCCAGGTTCATCCCAGACAAAAACAAACTCCCAACCCTCCCCATCATGGTTCCTTTAGAAGTTCGAGGCTTTGGGGAAAGGGAAGCTGTGACTGAGCCCTTGTTGAGCACTGGAACCATTACCGGGAAGCTTGGGTGGCCTATCTTCCAGGCAACCTTCCTGTTGTAGCCCACATGAGCTTCCACTTTCACTCAGTATCATTTCGTTTGACCTAGACATGTCTTCTGGGAGAGTATGCTGCTTCATCAGTGAAAATCAGAACAGTTGTGATACTTCCATGATGGACACATGGGGCCTAGCCCTAGCTCCTCCCATCTTACTCCAGTCTGCCTTACCTTTTCTCCCCCAGCGTGCTTTCCAAAAGACACGTATGTGTTTTAGGACAGAGCATGCACTGTCTATGGATTTTTTTAGATTAATGTTTTAATGTGCACTGGTGTTTTGCCAGCTTGTATGCCTGTGTGCGGGTGTCAGATCCTCTGGAACTGGAGTTATAGTCAGCTGTGAGCTGCCATGCGGGTGCTGAGAATTGAACCCAGGTTCTTTGGAAAAAGCAGCCAGTGCTTTTTAACTGCTGAGCCATCTCTCCAGTCCCTGTGGAGATCTTTTATGACAGAGCTCAACTGAGACATAGACAACCTGCTGTGGACTAGGAAGGAGGCTCCGTTTTGATGGGACCTCCCACCCAAACCCAGTCCCTTGCCTTTCCTCTGTAGAGGGCATCTTTCTCCCTGGCTCTCCTAAGGTTACTTCTGAATCCTAATACGTCCCTTCCCCTGCCTTCTCTGAACTGTCTGGACCCCTGGAGTGTTTTTTTCTGGTTCTAATAGTCCTGAGATTCTCCTGATGGCAATACTGACACAATCAAAATCCACCAGCAAAACTTTTTGTCTGCCAAAGTCTCTGGACCTGTGCACCCTCTCCAGCTCGTCTCTACCCCTAGAGCATCCACAGAGGCACACCATGGAAGTGTGTGACACCATTATGCCAGATGGGGATGATTGAAAGGATGAATGTCAGGAAGTCAGAGTAGGTTAGGAGATGAGGTCCAAGGATGAAAGTTCTAGAAAGATGAGAGCATATAAGGTTCTGGGAGGAACTGGGGCACACTGGCATCTAACTAGCAAAAGGCTTAACAGAGTGCCTTTTGGGGGGTGGAGAAACAAAGAATAACTTAGACCTTCTCAATGGTGCTACCAAGCAAGAATGTCCTCCGTTTGTAATTTATGCTTACTTTTCTTACATTTTTAAAAATAAAAATGACATACTTAGTCTTTTTGTTTTCTCTTCCTGAGAGATAGGACCTCATGTAGCCCAGGCAGGCCTTGAAATCCCTAACGAGTCAGAACAACTGGGAACCGGTCCCTCCACCTCTAAGAACTCATGAGTGTTGGGGTTATAGGTGTGCACCACTGCATACGTTTTATAACAGAAATCGAGTCCAGGGCTTCCTGAATGCCGGGCCAGCGCTCTGTCCTCTGAGGGTGTCTTATATGCTGCCCTTCTTTTCCTGTCCTTAGCCACCTTTGCCTTTGTGTACAGCTGTTCCTCAATCTCTCCGGTATCTTAGGTAACTTCTCTTAGCTTCCAAGCCCCATGAGTTCACAGCTTCATTGTGTGATGGGAGGGTAGGCTTGGTGTCCCTGCCTGGGAGGCCCTGTGACTCTACACACTGGCCTAGCATATTCTGCTTCAGCTACCTTGGTCCCCAAGTGCCACATGGCATTTGCCTACCTAACACTTTTGGTACCAAACATAAAAATCCATTACACGTTTAGCTCAGACTCAACTTGAAATCCTAGCTCAAGTTCACATTCCCTCAAGGACTGAGATCCCTGGTGTTCAACCCCTGATGGCCAGAATTGAGAAATCGCCCGGCCGTGAACACAGGCACCAGTGTTTGGTAACTGGTGTGTGCTGCCGGTCCTGCTTTCTGTTTGGGAGTCTCTGGGGCGATGTGCGACCAGATAAGGGTTGTAATGAGAGGGAGGGCCTTGGGGGTTG